>NC_087309.1:7072748-7393026 GCF_015220805.1 Pogoniulus pusillus | reverse complement strand
ATTGTAGCTTGTGAATTGCTTCTCCACTTAAACTATAACATTGTAGCTTGTGAATTGCTTCTCTGTTTAAACCTCTCCATTCTCCAATCCTTTACCTGTTATTCTTTTGCCCCTTTTGGAGCAATAGAGCAATCTGTCCACTCATTAAACCACAGCAGTCTGTAAATATTTAGCGAGTACAGATAGACTGTTGATCAGTACTCTACTATACTTAAAAGTAGTGTGAGATAATCATGTAAGGTTACTAAATGGAGCTTAACTGTTAGGTATGTGGGAGGAAATGTCTCTTGCCAGTTGAAGGTGCCTGGCGTCAGGTATCAGAGATCTTTTGGCCTTGAGAGGTAACCTTGAGAGGCATCTGTGCTCCAGGTGAAGCTGCCACCAGATATTATCACAGAATCACATAGAATCACAGAATCTCAGTGGATGGTGTGGTGGAGGGGCCGCAGGCCTGAAAACAGAGGCCTCTCTATGCCTCTACATGCCTGGACATGTTTTTCTGTCAGGACCCCTGGTAGTAAACAGGTTGTGTAACACACACCCCCAGTCCGTGTATCCCTGGGGTCTGTGTCGTGGAGGGGTTTGTCTTATTCCTTCTCTGTTAGGGGGAGGTGAGAAATTAATTTGAGGTGGTATTAATTTTTTATACAAATCCTTTATTAAAATTAATATTTACAAATTGGTACCACCCCCAACCACTATGAAATCAGGTTCATTTGCAAAGTTATGGAAACAGCTTGGGATATATTTACAGGGATTGATTATTAAATGGAAATATCAAATTATCAACAACTATAGACAGAGAGAAAGATTCCCTTAGGCTTAATGCCTCTTAACAACTATACTATCTGCCCAGCAAGGGCTGAAACTGTGTCTGCTCTTCAGACAGAGGTAACTTATATTACAAAGGAATTAAAGCTTGCTTAGATGTGTTGCTCTTAAGTATTAATCATTAATCACCCTCCTGTGATTCTGTCACAGTGTGTGCCCAGTGTTTGGGTCTTGGTGAAGCTGGAATCTGTCCCAGCTTGCAGGGGAATGATAAGTGTTCCCAGTCTCTGGGGTAAACAGGATTTCTCTGACCTCTTCTCCTGAAGTGAAGTGGTCTCTGCCTCGGTGCTGTTGCTTCTGGATGCTGTGCGTGTCCAGGGATGATCAGCTGGCAGGATTTCCAGGCGCAGGAGAAGGATTTGTCCGTGCAGCTTTTAGCACAGTCGTCTCACAGCTAGCAGGATGTGTTTGTAGGTTAGCAGACAGTCTGGAAGGGTCTGCTGGGCCTGGATCTTTCCAGACTTACAGAACAGCTGGTAAGCAGTATATGCTGGGCAAGCAGGGTCTATGCCAGGCTGCAGGGAGACTTGAGCTCCATAGATAAATGCAGGATAGCAGCCAGTGTGTGCGGCTGCTCTAGGCTTAGGCAGGGGCTCTCAGCTCCCCATATATGTATGAAGTGCAGGCGTGCAGGCGCTCTGCTTCTCAAAGGGTTCACAGACAGCTTAACTGTGCCTTGAGATCAATGCAAGAGGTCTGTGCCTCAGTAATGTTTGCAAGTGAGCAAGGGCCTGACTCTGTGTCTAGGCCATGCAAGCAAGTCAGGGCAGCAGGGTGCTGCTATGTGGATCAGAGAGCTGAGCTTGAACCGCTGAGTCTGAATGCTTTGAATGCTCTGAACTTCTGAACACATGGTGCACCTTTGCTCCCCTCTTTATAGACTCTGAGCCAAGATTCATGGCTAATTTGGCCATCTAAAGTGACCAATCAGGTTGGCAGTAAGCCAAACCTTTACCTTAATAGGCAGTAGCTGTTTGCCTGGACCCTCCCAATAGGGGATTACCTGGGCGGACCTCAGGGGTACATGGACTGGGCATGTGTGTGTGTTACACAACCTGTTTACAGCCATGGGTCCTGGCAGAAAAACATGTCCAGGCATGTAGAGGCATAGAGAAGCCTCAGTTTTGGGGCTGCTGCCCCTCCACCACAGTCCACCCATGTGATCCCCATATTTGGGAGGGTCCACGCAAACCCCTACCTATTAAGGTAAGGTTTGGCTTACTGCCAACCTGATTGGTCACTTTGAATGGCCAAAGGGCCATGAATCTCGGCCCACAGTCTATAAAGAGGGGTGCAAAGGTGCACCATGTGTTCAGAGTATTCAGACTCAGCTGCTCAGACTCAGCTCTCATCAGATCTGTTCAGATTCAGCTCTCTGACCCTGCCTGCAGCACAGCTCAGCTCTCTGATCCACATAGCAGCGTCCTGCTGCCTGACTTGCTTGCAAGGCCTAGACATAGAGTCTGGCCCTCACCCACATGCTCACTGAGGCTCAGACCTCGTGCATTGATCTCAAGGCACAGTTAACCTGTCTGTGTACCTTTAGAAGCAGAGCACATTCAAGCCTGCACCTGATACATATATGGGGAGCCGATAGCCCCTAAGCCTAGATCCAGCTGTGCATACCAGCCAGCTACCTTGCATTTATCTACAGAGCACAGGCTCCCAGCTTTAGCCTGGTAAGAAGAACCTGGAGAGCAGACTTTCTAGATTGTCTGCAAACCTGCTAGCTGTGCAGAAGACTGTGCCAGAGACTTCATGGACATCCTCCTCCTGTTCCTGGAATCCTGCCAGCTGATCATCCCTGAACACACAGTATCCAGCAGAACCAGCAGTGTGGAGGCAGAGATCACTTCACCAGGATGAAAGGTTAGAGGAAACCTGTTTACCCCAGAGACTGGGAGGATTTATCATCCCCCCTCAAGCCAGGAGAATTCACCTAGTTTCCCTCTCAAGCTGTGAAGATTCCAGTCCCACAGAGTCTGGACACTGGGCACAGGCTGTGACACAACCCCAGGAGAGTGATTAATAATAAGAACAACACTTATAAGTAAAGCTTGATTCCTTTGTAATATAAGTTGCCTCTACCTTAGGGCAGACACAGTTTTCAGCCCACCCTGCTGGGCAAACAGCATAATCCCAAGAGGCACTAAGCCTAAGGAAATTTCTTTCCCTGTCTATAGTTGATATTTGACAGTTATTAACCAGATCCCTGTACATATCATATCCTAATTGTTTTCATAACTTTGCACTAGAACTATATTTTATTACACAGTGGTTGGCGGTGGCAAGAGATTGTAAATATTAATTTTAATAAATATATTTTTATATAAAATTAATACCTCCTCAAATTAATTTCTCACCTTCCCCAAATAAGGGAGGCATAGAGAAACCCCCTCCGTAACAGATGGAAGAGCTCAAAAGCTCATCCAGTCCAACCCTCCTGCCAGAGCAGGATCACCAATATCAGATCACACAGAAACACATCCAGGAAGGTTTTGAGTATCTCCAGAGAGAGACTCCACAACTCCCCTGGGCAGCCTGTTCCAGTGTTCTGTCACACTCACAGTGAAAAAACTCCTCATGTTTACATAAAACTTCCTATGCCTCAACTTCCACCCATTGTCCTGTCAATGGGCACTACCCAGCAGAGCCTGGCTCCACTGCCCTGGCACTTATGGAAATAAAACTCAGCAGAATCATAGAATCATAGAATCAGCCAGGTTGGAAGACACCTCCAAGATCATTCACTCCAACCTAGCACCCAGCACTAGCCAGTCAACTACACTAAGTGCCTCAGACAGATTATGCTTGAACACCTTCAGGGACAGTGACTCCACCACCTCCCTGGGCAGCCCATTCCAATGCCAATCACTCTCTCTGCCAACAACTTCCTAACAACATCAAGCCTGTACTTTCCCCGGCACAACTTGAGACTGTGTTCCCTTGTTCTGTTGCTGTTGCCTAAGAGAAGAGACCAACCCCACCTGGCTACAGCCTCCCTTCAGGTAGTTGTAGACAGCAATGAGGTCACCCCTGAGCCTCCACTTCTCCAGGCTGCACAACCCCAGCTCCCTCAGCCTCTCCTCATAGGGTTTGTGTTCCAGGCCCCTCACCAGCTTTGTTGCCCTTCTCTGGACACCTTCCAGCACCTCAACATCTCTCTTGAATTGAGAAGCCCAGAAATGAACACAGTACTCAAGGTGTGGTCTGACCAGTGCTGAGTACAGGGCAAGAATAACCTCCCTTGTCCTACTGGCCACACTTCCTGATGCAGGCCAGGATGCCATTGGCTCTCGTGGCCACCTGGGCACACTGCTGCCTCATCTTCAGCCTACTACCTACCAGTACCCCCAGGTCCCTTTCTTCCTGGCTGCTCTCCAGCCACTCAGTCCCCAGCCTGTTGTGCTGCTTGGGGTTGTTGTGGCCAAAGTGCAAAACCCTGCACTTGGCCTTGTTCAGTCTGATCCCATTGGCCTCTGCCCACCCATCCAGCCTTGCCAGGTCCCTCTGCAGGGCTCCTCTACCTTCCAACAAATCCACACCTGCTGCTAGCTTGGTGTCATCTGCAGACTTACTGATGCTGGACTCAATCCCCTCATCCAGATCATCAATAAAGATGTTGAACAGGACTGGGCCCAGCACTGATCCTTGGGGAACACCACTAGTGACAGCTGCCAACTGGATGTGGCACCATTCACCACCACTCTCTGGGCTCTGCCATCCAGCCAGTTCTTGACCCAGCACAGAGTGAATCTGTCCAAGCCATGAGCTGCCAGCCTCACCATGAGCTTGTGGCAGACGGTGTCAAAGGCTTTGCTGCAGTCCAGGTAGACTACATCCACAGACTGCTCCAAATCAGATATTTATACTGTAAAGTGGAAGATCTGTAGTCAGATTTTCTGCTGTGGTAAAGTAGTTCCATCTGCTTGTCAGCCCAATATTCAGCCAAATATATTTTTTGTTTTCTGGTTTAGTACTGAGTTCTCACTGAGGGCTTCATACAATTGGATTAGCTTTCATTAGGCCTACCTGCTAAGCATCTGCCTGGTCCAAAATTTGCTTCAAACAAGAGGAGTGCACCCACCATAACTAACAAACAAGATAATGGTGAAGGCATATTGCCCTTCTAAATCTACCTCTTGCAACTTTTCCTTGCTACTTCTTAGCTAAAGAATAGTCTTCAGACATGGTTGGAAGTTCAGAACAAAGAAAAGCAGTTTACTTCATACCAATTGTGAGTAAGTTCCAGGACCTCACAAGACAGAAGTTTGCGAAGGCAAAAAATTCAGGCTTAAAATGTGGTTAGTTCCAATAATACACTCTCCTTCCAGTAAGGCATAGATAAAGGATTCCCTTGGTCATAAGTTGCTGGAAATCCAGAGGATGAGCAGAGAAGAAATGTGTTTGTTCTTTTACATCAGTCTTCAAGTAACTGGTCCTAACCTCACTTTTGCAAGATGAAATAAAGCAGCTCTATCCATTTATACAGTCTCCCAATGAGGAAGTTTCTCTAAGCCTAGTGCTCTAAACATCAGTAACTGCTAATGAAATAGCAGAATGATAAACACTGGATAATGAAAAGAGGTCTCTGTGCCCTTGAGCTGAAGGAGGATTTTTCCCATTCATGCCTTCTGCACATGAAGACTTTGATCACTATCAAGACCATACAAAAGTGCTCTTCTTTGACACAAATTCTCACCTCTGTCCTGAGAGGTCTGGGCCTTGAATCAGAAACATTCTTTAAGATATTGCCTCTTTTGACTCTTTGTTCCACAGTAATCTGGTAGAAATTATGTTCCTATATGATGTTTGAAGACCCAAGACCAAGTATGAAAATAGATGCTCTATTCTACTCACCAGTGCTCCAAAAACTATTTCAGTACTTGGTGGCCTCTTTAAGATACCTTTCTGATGAGTTCCTGGTCTCCAGGTCAGGGTTTCTATGTTCACAGAAATATTGGTGTAAAATAACATCAAGGCACAATTATTTAGTTAACTGTATACCAAATCAGGAAGCCTTTCCCCACCTTCTACACACTTGAATCTAGTCTAGAGAACATCTGTGTTTTTTTCTTTGCAGTGTTGCATGATCTTATCATTAATATTGTATCCAGCTGCTGGAAAATTTATTGTTTTCTCTCATACCAGGGATTACTAGTGTAGGCTGAGAGATCAGAGATGGATCAGATGAGCACATTAAAGAAAAGTCTTGTTCTTATCTTAATATCCTCCTAAGCAGAAATCAGATGAGTAAAAAAACACACTGGTGAAATTTAAGAATAATTTTTAAAGTATATTTCTCTCAGCTAGGACAGTTTCCTCAGGGCTGCTCTCTTCTCTCAGGTGGCCAGTGCCAGAACGAGATGACACAGCCCCAGGCTGCACCAGGGGAAATTTAGGCTGGAGGTGAGGAGAAAGTTCTTCACTGAGAGAGTCATTGGACACTGGAATGGGCTGCCCGGGGAGGTGGTGGAGTCGCCGTCCCTGGGGCAGTTCAAGGCAAGGTTGGATGTGGCACTTGGTGCCATGGTCTGGCCTTGAGCTCTGTGGTAAAGGGTTGGACTTGATGATCTATGAGGTCTCTTCCAACCCTGATGATACTGTGATACTGTGATATTGACTGATCTGCCTAACTCTAATTCAGAAAAGCATTCTTCCTCAAGTGTGTCAGGACACACTAATCTCCTCCAAACTTGATGATGCTGGAATATGGAAGTATCTCTACCCACACTTGTAATGGAGGGTATTGCACAGAGGCACCATAGATTGTGGAACCATTGAATCATAGAATCAACCAGGTTGGAAGAGACCTCCAAGATCATCCAGTCCAACCTAGCACCCAGCTCTAACCAATCAAGCAGACCATGGCACTAAGTGCCTCATCCAGGCTTTTCTTGAACACCTCCAGGGACGGTGCCTCCACCACCTCCCTGGGCAGCCCATTCCAATGGGAAATCACTCTCTCTGTGAAGAACTTCCTCCTAATATCCAGCCTATACCTGCCCCAGCACAACTTGAGACTGTGTCCCCTTGTTCTGCTGCTGGTTGCCTAAGAGAAGAGACCAAACCCCTTCTGGCTACAACCTCCCTTCAGGTAGTTGTTGACAGCAATGAGGTCACCCCTGAGCCTCCTCTTCTCCAGGCTAAACACCCCCAGCCCCCTTAGCCTCTCCTCACAAAGCTGTGTACCAGGCCTCTCACCAGCTTCATCACCCTTCTCTGGACATGTTCCAGTATCTCAACCTTTCTCTTGAATTGAGAAGCCCAGAACTGGACACAGTACCCAAGGTGTGGCCTGACCAGTGCTGAGTACAGGGGAAGAATAACCTCCCTTGTAAATGCTTATGCTGTATGCTGCATCTCTGCACATTTCACTGCACTGTTTACCTCTCAGTGCAGCATGCCCGTGCTACTAAATTGCATTCTTAAGTGAAAATACAAAGCTGAAATAATCCAGCTTGAAAATTTAACTGAAGGCTGATTTTTGTTGTGAATATTGTTTCCTTATCTAAGCAGCCTATTGATGTTTTGTGCCAAACAAATAAATTCCAGAGAGAAAGTTATGACAGCAAGTTCCCTTCCAGTACATTCATTTTTATAAATGCCACATCCAGGTTCACACCAGGTTCAAACACTAGTGTAGCTTCAATGTGGTCAGCTGGAGGACATTACTCATCATCTGTCCCTCTCTGAGCAGTGCTCTCACTGACAAGTTTAAATCAACATTCTCAGTAGTCCTCTTAGTAATGAACTCATAAACAGAATTTTCCTCCCATGTAATGGGCCACTCATACAAATAATGCTGTGCAAATCACTGATTTGTTTTATGTGGCTGATGATTTAAAACACAAGCTTAGAGATGCTTGCGTTACACACCTAACTGATACTAGCTGGGATACCTGCAGAGCTAAACAAACAGGTTTAGGCAGGATAGGATTTTATGGAAGGAAAAAACACAGCTCATTGAACTGCTTTTCTGTATTTTGCACTTTTAAGCCAACTTTCAAAATGCTTTATTCTGTTTCTACAGACATCTAAGTATTTTGGTTTAAATTAGCTGATTTTTGTTAAATGAGACACTTGGTATAATACACTTGCTAAAACAAACAAACAAACAAACAAAAAACAGAAAAACAAAACAAAACAAAACAAAATGAAATCATAGAATCATAGAATCAGCCAGGTTGAAAGAGACCTCCAAGATCATCCAGCCCAATCTAGCACCCAGCCCTAGCCAGTCAACCAGACCAAGGCATTAAGTGCCTCAGCCAGGCTTTTCTTCAACACCTCCAGGCACAGTGACTCCACCACCTCCCTGGGCAGCCCATTCCAATGCCAATCACTCTCTTGGACAACAACTTCCTCCCAACATCCAGCATAGACCTCCCCTGGCACAACTTGAGACTGTGTGCCCCTGATCTGTTGCTGCTTGCCTGGCAGAAGTGACCAAACCCACCTGGCTACAGCCTCCCTTCAGGTAGTTGTAGACAGCAATGAGGTCAGCCCTGAGCCTCCTCTTCTGCAGGCTGCACACCCACAGCTCCCTCAGCCTCTCCTCAAATGGCTGTGCTCCAGGCCTCTCACCAGCTTTGTTGCCCTTCTCTGGACACGTTCCAGTATCTGAACACCTCTCTCGATTTGATGTGCTTATGGAGCATTAAGTGTTTGGATTTTTCTTTATTTCTGTGTTCTGTGTTTGTGCTTTGCTCTTTTCCTCTAACCTCCAGCTGGATAATGTCAACCCTTCTGTGTCGTCTACCTGAAGTGAGTAGGCAGAACATTTATTTAATCTCCTCTGGAAGATTGTTTGGTATTAATGGAGAATTTCACACAGCTTGAATTCCAGATTTCTGCACTCACAGCATCACAAGATGTCAGGATGTTAGGGGTTGGGGTAGAGATCATCAATTCCAACCGCCCCTGCCAAAGCAGGAACAGACAATATAGCTCAGGGCACACAGGAGCACATCCAGAGAGGCCTTGAATGTCTCCAGAGAAGGAGACTCCACAGCCTCTTTGTGGAGCCTGTTCCAGTGCTCTGTCACCTTTGAAATAAAGGAGTTCCTCCTCATGTTGAGATGGAACCTCCTGTGCTGCAGGTTACACCCATTGCTCCTTGTCCTATCCCAGGGAACAAGTGAACAGAGCCTGCCTCCCCACCCCCTGATCCCCAGCCCTCAGATGTTTATAAACCTTGATTAATTCTCCTCTCAGTCTCCTCTTCTCCAGACTAAACAGCCCCATGTCCTTCAGCCTCTCCTCATCAGGCAGTGCTCCAGACCCCTAATCATCCTCCTAGCCTTCCACTGGACTTTGTCCAGCAGATCCCTGTCCCTCTTAAACATCAGAACTTGCAGGACACCTGTTAGCAGCTGACAGGACTTTAGTAGGAGATCTTTGACTAGTTGTTTGCTTGAAACTGATGGCAGGTTATTAGAATCCAACTCCAGATCAAAGCATTTTAAATCCTGTGTTAAGTACAAAAGTGCTCCTGATTCTTGTATAAACTATAGCCAAATATTTTACCAAGCTCATATTTGTCAGCAAGTCTTACTAACTGTCATATTCCAGACAGATCTGTTGTACTCTTTGTAGGGTGACAGCATCCTATACAAACCTTGACTATTACACTTGGATAAATGGGGCAGTGCCTACAAAAATGAGAAAGAAATGATTGAAAGTAAAAGTAGATAAAGACTCCTGGAGCTCCTCAGAAGCATCAACAGGAAGGAAGTACTGAAAGTTCTTACATGAATAAAAGCTAGACCAGCAAAAAAGTATCAGAGACTTAGTGATAAAACAGGAACTATCTGCCTGCTCAAAAGTGTATGTTGAATTTTGCTCAAGAATCATGACAAATAACCAGTGTGGAAACATCAAGGAGATTATGGTGCTTCATGCCAACCTGGTGTTCTTAGAAAGTAGGATTATTCTTGCTCTGTATTCAGTGCTGGTCAGGACACACCTTGAGTACTGTGTCCAATTCTGGGCTCCTCAATCCAAGAGAGATGTTAAGGTATTGGAATGTGTCCAGAGAAGAGCAACAATGCTGGTGAGAGGCCTGGAGCACAGCCCTGAGAGGAGAGGCTGAGGAATCTGTGGTTGTTTAGCCTGCAGAAGAGGAGGCTCAGGGCAGACCTCGTTGCTGTCTACAACTACCTGAAGGGAGGCTGTAGCCAGGTGGGTTTGGTCTCTTCTGCTAGGCAACAAACAACAGAATGACGAGACACCATCTCAAGTTGTGCTGAGGGAGGTCTAGTCTGGATTATAGGAGGACTTGGTTAAATTTCTGTCACACTTCAAAGCCACTGATAAATACAGGTTGCATAAAAATGTAGCAATTTGACATACTGAGCTCCTTTCCTTTCCTTTCCTTTCCTTTCCTTTCCTTTCCTTTCCTTTCCTTTCCTTTCCTTTCCTTTCCTTTCCTTTCCTTTCCTTTCCTTTCCTTTCCTTTCCTTTCCTTTCCTTTCCTTTCCTTTCCTTTCCTTTCCTTTCCTTTCCTTTCCTTTCCTTTCCTTTCCTTTCCTTTCCTTTCCTTTCCTTTCCTTTCCTTTCCTCTCCTCTCCTCTCCTCTCCTCTCCTCTCCTCTCCTCTCCTCTCCTCTCCTCTCCTCTCCTCTCCTCTCCTCTCCTCTCCTCTCCTCTCCTCTCCTCTCCTCTCCTCTCCTCTCCTCTCCTCTCCTCTCCTCTCCTCTCCTCTCCTCTCCTCTCCTCTCCTCTCCTCTCCTCTCCTCTCCTCTCCTCTCCTCTCCTCTCCTCTCCTCTCCTCTCCTCTCCTCTCCTCTCCTCTCCTCTCCTCTCCTCTCCTCTCCTCTCCTCTCCTCTCCTCTCCTCTCCTCTCCTCTCCTCTCCTCTCCTCTCCTCTCCTCTCCTCTCCTCTCCTCTCCTTTCCTTATATATTTTTTTCTTTTTCTCCCATTGAGAACAATTAACAGTTTGAGCTTGGGTTTACTTTAGCCAATGGATGTCACTGTTGTTCCACTGCATGTTTCATCCACTACATATCTGCCTGGTGCTGAAAAACATATCTGTATTGAAATCAAGCTGAACAGAAGCTGCAGGTAAGACAATCTGCTGGTAGATGAGAGTATATAGTTTAAAATGTGGCCTAGAAGAGTCTGTCTCCTCAACTAGTAATTGCATGCTGTTTCCTCAGGAAAGTTCATTTATGGCTGTCTCAATGCTGATTTCAGACAGTTGTGACAGTCTGCTATAAAATGGTAAGACAGATTCAAGAGAACAGAATTGCCAGAGAAGGAAAGAAGGTCTTGCACTGCATCTCAATTCAAGAGAGATGCTGAGGTACTGGAACATGGCCAGGTGAGAGGCCTGGAGCACAGTCCTGTGAGGAGAGGCTGAGGGAGCTGTGGGTGTGCAGCCTGCAGAAGAGGAGGCTCAGGGCAGACCTCATTGCTGTCTACAACTACCTGAAGGGAGGCTGTAGCCAGGTGGTTTTGGGCTCTTCTGCCAGGCAACCAGCAACAGAATGAGGAGACACAGTCTCAAGTTGTGCCAGGGGAGGTCTAGGCTGGATTATAGGAGGAAGCTGTTGCCAGAGAAAGTGATTGGCATTGAAATGGGCTGCTCAGAGAGGTGGTGGAGTTGCTGTCCACATTCAAGAAAGGCCTGGATGAGGCACTTAGTGCCATGATCTAGTTGACTGGCTAGGGCTGGGTACTAGGTTGGAGTGGATGATCTTAGAGGTCTCTTTCAACCTGGTTGATTCTATGATTCTATGTTTCTATGATCCCAGGAAGGTTTGTATTTGATCTAAAGTCCAGGAAGAATTAAGTGATCAGTCAACTTGCTTACAGGAAACAGAAGAATGACAACTTAGTTTCTGTTGAATTCACACCTATCGGACTAGTGCAGCAGGGTGACGAGTCAAATGGTGTTAGTAACAGTAGAATGGAATGTATCAGCTGATAGTACTTTACTGACTGCCTGGAAAGCTGTGTTGAGGACAAAATACAGAAAGAACTTTTTTTGTTTTGCTTCTTATGAGTGTGGGGGAAAAAGTTGGAGTGGACTGTATTGGATTTATGGGAGCTAAGGAAGGGACAAAGCAGGGCAGAAGAGCAAGGGCAGGTAGCTCTTCTTCTTCTCATCAGTTGCACTTTCCTCTCTAAACTAAAATGGGATAGGACATCTTGGGTGTAAGAGTATGAGTACGTGCAGGCCCTGTCTATCCACACAGCACCAGAAAACCTCAGTGGCCTTGTCTGTGCTGTCAGCTCACCAGCAGAACCGTTCCTGTTTGTGGAAGTGTTGGGACAATATTGCCTAGCATAGGTCAAAATTTTGTCAAGGCTTCTGTTAACAATTACACTGTAGTTGCATGTTAGAGATTGAACCTTTCACAGAGTTTATTGGAACAAACTCCAGTGGCAAGGCCAATGAGGGCAAAGCTTGTTGGTCTCTGAGGTCAACAATTTATTGAAGAGTCATGTCACCCCTACACTGTCTTCAGGTTCAAAGCAAGACTTGCACTTTAGGAGCTTTACAGTGAACATATTTGACTACTCTGCCCTTCAAGTGTCAAGGAAGACCCCAGCAAACTTAGAGACCTGGCTAATCAGATCTTTTGGAGAGGTTTATGGAGGGAGGATATGAACTTGCTAAATCCTGAGGGAGTCTGGGTTCACAACTGAACAATATGATGTTTTAGAGTGGTCTTACACAAATGTTTAAAAAAACCCCGCTGATACTGGGTGCTAGATCCTGGATGAACTTGGCATAGTCTGACACAGAGTGACACTCTGGATGGACATACTGGAGAAACTGCTCCACATTTCTCCCAACAAGGTGTCAGAGCACATTCTTGAGCCACCTCTCCCTCTTTCTCACTGGAAAAGCTTTCTTCAAGACATTGTAATTTCTTCTGCAGCACCATGATTGCATTGTCCATGGGACATTGCTATGTGAATTGCTAGATGGGAGAACAGAAAACATACCTCCTTGTTAACAGGCTGTAGTAGTGCACCATCTGTTTGTGCACCACCTTGTTTACGCTGTGGTCCCAGGAGCTATGGGCTGGCAGGTGACAGCAGTTTCCTGAGTGTACAACTATCCAGGCAGGTTGCAACATGGTGTTGCTGAGAGCTACAAAGGCATCCAGGCCTGGCTTCAGCAGAGTGCAGAAAGCTTATTCTGAAGCTCATGCTCAGTTTAGGATGTGTCATCATCCTAGTGGAGCTGACAACTACACGATGGCTTTTGCTTTCTGCTTCCTCTGCTGGGCTACAGGAGCCAGAGCTGGCAACATCATCCTCAACTGATTCATGTTGCAGATATTTTTATCAAGGAGTTGTTATTAGTATGTTCTTTCTCCAGGCATCACTTTCTTTTCCCTGAGTTTGACTAAGTTTATCAAAGATGAGTGGCTTGTCACTGTGCTTTGGGACACTGGCTCACCTGACAGAGAACACACACAGGAAAACAAGCTTTAAGAAGGACATGATGCTTAATTTTTTGGGAAGCACTCTGTTTGCTGTGCTGGATAGAAGTACACTGCTGCATCTGAAGGTGTCAGGGAAGGGGAGGACTCACAGAGATGTTCTCATTTACTGGTGCAAAGGTGTTGGTTTTGTTTCCTATCTGAGTACCTGAATCAGCTCAGACACCTTTGATGCTATTGTGGAAGAAAGCCAGCACTAACCCTGAGCAAGGAAACCACCAAATTACCACGCTGTTTTACAGAGGCTCTACTATACACAGAGACCTGTTGCCAAATATGGTTTCAGCCAGACCTGCTGAGGTGAGGTAAAGCCTAATGTCTGAGCTATGGCTTGAGACGGTTATGTGCAATGCTGAGAAGTCATAAACAGGTCTTATGTAATTGGTTTATGAGGGAGTGGAGAACCTTTAGCCATGTTAGATTTCTGTAAAGCTGATCTGAACTGATAACTTCATATCATACTGTTCTCACAGACTATTTTCTTTCATAGAACTACTACAAGAAAACAAACCCTCCCCTCCCTTCCTTCAGCTGGGTGCAGGGGCGGTAAGTTATGCTGGCCTCCAGGGACAAAGGAGGTACTCACATGAGCTGAAAGATTGAATTTAGCAGGCTGAACAGGGAGATCTGGATGATGTCACAAGGGCAAACCAGATCCTGGGCTGCATCAGGAGAAGTGTGGCCAGCAGGTGGAGGGAGGTGATTCTCCTCATCTACTCTGCTCTGCTGAGACCTCACCTGGAGTACTGCATATGGAGCCTCTATTACAAGAGGGATGTGGAGATGCTGGAGCGTGTCAAGAGAAGGGCTACAAGGATGCTCAGAGGTCTGGAGCAGCTCTGCTATGAGGACAGACTGAAAGAGTTGGGGCTGTTCAGTCTGAAGAAGAGGAGGCTCCCAGGTGACCTTCTTGTGGCCTTCCAGGGTCTGAAGGAGGCCTACAAAAAAGCTGGGGAGGGACTTTTTAGACTATCAGGGAGCGACAGTACTAGGGGGAATGGAGCAAAGCTGGAGGTGGGGAGAGTTAGAGCGGACATGAGGAGGAAGTTGTTGAGCATGAGAGTGGTGAGAGCCTGGACTGGATTGCCAGGGAGGTGGTTGAGACCCCATCCCAGGGTGTGTTTAAGGCCAGGCTGGATGAGGCTGTGACCAGCCTGATCTAGGGCAAGGTGTCCCTGCCCATGTCAGGGGGCTTGGAAGTAGATGATCCTTGTGGTCCCTTCCAACCCTGACTGATTCTGTGATTCTATGATTCAATCCCTAACACAGGTAAGGCACTTGATATAGGTGTGCTGGTGGTTATAGCCCTCACTGTATTTGAGAGGATTAAATTAACTGCTACTAGCCTCTAAAAATTAGCAATAGTCTCCAATTAAGCATAAAATATAGATTAGATAGATAGATAGATAGATAGATAGATAGATAGATAGATAGATATTCAAAATCCAAATAATGCAAATAGTTTCTTGTTTTAACTTGTGCCACAAGCAGTTCTCTGAATGGAGAGAAGATGTCTGGTCTTGCTCAACACATTGGGCAAGTTAGAATCATTAGGTAAACTTGAAGGCTGGTATGGTAGACAGGTACTTAATGCTGTCAGTCTTCCCAGAAGTTATTTCAGAAAACTTGTCTTTCCCAACCCCACTTTTTTTTTTCTATTTTAAACCTCATTTCCAACATATCTTATTTGCATGAATTGCAGTACTTTGCTTATAATACACAGAGATATAGTTCTAGGAACAAAAATAGCTGTTAAAAAAGATAATTTTAGAAAAGTTGAATTGTTTATGTGCCTTTTGGTAAATAATTCAAGGAAGTAAGAAACTCAGTGGCTACTCATGCACAAACCACAACTTGGGAACTCTTAGACTAGGTTCTTCCTATGAATTTGAAATTAACCAATTAGAATCATAGAATCAACCAGGTTGATTCAGGACAGACCTCCAAGATCATCCAGTCCAACCTAGCACACAGCTCTAGCCAGTCAACTAGACCCTGGCACTAAGTGCCTCATTCAGGCTTTTCTTGAACACCTCCAGGGATGGTGACTCCACCACCTCCCTGGGCAGCCCATTCCAATGCCCATCACTCTCTCTGCCAAGAATTTCCTCCTAACAACCAGCCTAGACCTCCCCTGGCACAACTTGATACTGTATCCCGTTGTTCTGTTGCTGGTTGCCTGGCAGAAGAAACTGACCCCCACATGGCTACTGTTGTGGTAGGCCTGATAGGCTGAAATGGGCTTATACATGTCTTGGCTTGGCCATGCATGTTTTTCTGCTCTCTCTCCATCTGTTTTGAGGAGAAGCAACCACAGGAAAGAAGACAAAGAATATGGAGCCACTGAGTCTAAGGACTCTGGCCGCCCAAACTTGTTTTGCTCCTGTTTTAAACAAGGTACACGTGCTTGGCTTGTATCTGCCTTGTGAGTGGCCCATGCTTTTCCCAAATTCAGGTAAAGCAAGCCTATGATTTCACTTAATATGGTCAAGCATGTACAACTGCCATTCTGATTGGCAATTTGTGGTGGAGGGGCAGCAGCCCCAAAAACTGAGGCCTCTCTATGCCTCTTCATGCCTGGACATGTTTTTCTGCCAGGGACCCATGACAGTAAACAGGTTGTGTAATACACACACCCCCAGTCCGTGTACCCCTGGGGTCCGCCCAGGTAATACCCTATTGGGAGGGTCCAGGAGAACGGCTACTGCCTATTAAGGTATGGTTTGGCTTACAGCCAGCCTGATTGGTCAGTTTAGATGGCCAAAAGAGCCATGAATCTTGGCTCAGAGTCTATAAAGAGGGGAGCAAAGATACACCATGTGTTCAGAGGTTCAGAGCATTCAGAGCATTCAGACTCAGCTCCCTGATCCACATAGCAGCACATAGCTGCCCTGACCTGCTTGCATGGCCTAGACACAGGACCAGGCTTCACTTGCAAACATTACTGAGGCTCAGCCCTCTAGTATTGATCTCAAGGTGCAGTGAAGCTGTCTGCGAACCCTTTGAGAAGCAGAGCGCATGCACACCTGCACTTTATACATATATGGGGAGCTGAGAGCCCCTGCCTAAGCCTAGAGCAGCCATACACACTGGCTGCTATCCTGCATTTATCTATGGAGCTCAAGTCTCCCTGCAGCCTGGCATAGACCCTGCTTGCCCGGCATAGAATCATAGAATCAACCAGGTTGGAAGAGACCTCCAAGATCATCCAGTCCAACCTATCACCTCTACACCGACTCGTGGATGGTAGCCAATGCTCTATGGGGTTGGCTAAAGGACTGGAAGAAGAATGGTTGGCAGAGGAAAGGAAAGCCTATTTGGTGTGCTGATCTATGGCAGGACATTGATGTACGGCTGGAGAAAACTCCAGTGAAGGTGCGGCACGTAGACGCACACATGCCTAAGAGCAGAGCCAATGAGGAACATCACCACAATCAGAAGGCAGATCAAGCTGCTAAGATTGCTCAAGTTGGTACCAACTCTGAACTTGACATTGACCTTGATTGGAAACACCGAGGTGAGTTGTTCTTAGCTCGGTGGGCCCATGACTCATCTGGACATCAAGGCAGAGATGGAACATACCGATGGGCTCGCGATAGGTCAATTGACTTGTCTATGGACGCTATCACCCAAGTCATCTATGACTGTGACATTTGTGCTGCTATTAAGCAGGCTAAGCGAATCAAGCCCTTATGGTATGGTGAGAGATGGTCAAAGTACAAGTATGGAGAAGCCTGGCAGATTGACTACATCACTTTACCTCGATCTCGTTCTGGCAAGCAGTATGTGCTAACGATGGTAGAAGCCAGCACTGGATGGTTGGAAACCTATCCAGTTCCACATGCTACTGCACGTAACACCATTGTTGGTTTGGAGAGACAGATCTTGTGGAGACATGGAACTCCAGAAAGAATTGAGTCAGACAATGGTCCTCATTTCAAGAACAATCTTGTGAAAAACTGGGCCAAAGAGCATGGTATTGAATGGATCTATCATATACCCTACTATGCACCAGCTTCAGGGAAGATTGAACGCTACAACGGTTTGCTGAAAACCACCCTAAAAGCCATGGGGGGTGGAACTCTGAAAAACTGGGACAAACATTTAGCACAAGCTACCTGGTTGGTAAATAGTAGAGGTTCAGTAAATAGAGCAGGACCTGCACAATCAGATTTGGTCCAAACAGTAGATGGTGATAAAGTTCCTGTTGTACGTGAGAAGAATCTGTTAGGGAAAACTGTTTGGGTATTTTCTCCTTCGGGCGAAGGGAAACCTGTCCGAGGGGTGGTTTCTGCTGAAGGTCCTGGTCATACATACTGGGTAATGCAGGAGAATGGTGAAATCCAGTGTATTCCACAGAGAAATTTAACCTTAGCTGAGAGAGTTTAAATTCAAGCTGTTAGGAGTTTTCTGTTCTAGGTAACATCGGCGCCCAACACTGAGAGAATCTACGATAGAATCTACAGTACGTGAGCACGAACCCAACGTCACCTGGGAGTCCCTGTTCTGAGCTTTTGAATCACCTACATCTGATTGAAGTGTGAACTGAACTTGTATATATAGTTTTAGTGTAAATATTGGTTTAGATTAGATTGGATAATTCTCAGCGATACTCTGAGTGAAGTAGACAAGGGGTGGATTGTGCTAGTTTGAAGCAAGCTGGAATGTTTTGGTAGAAGAACTAGATAACGGGCAGTGAAATGAAAAACAATTGTGTCTACTTCTCTCACAGTCACACTGAGAACTCTGGGAAGAAGAAAGACTTTTTCTCCATTTTGTTTCTCACTCTTGCTTTTGCCTTAGACCTGGTCACATCTCATTAACCCTGCTCATACTAACCTTGCTCCCTAACCTCTTGGCTGCACCTCTCTTCTTCCTGAGAACTGGGGTAAGGTTGAGAGGGCCGGGGGGAGGTGTTGGGGTGGTTTGAGAGCCCCTCCTGGGGACTCAGGTTTCTGGGAGGGGAGTTGTGCTTTTTGTATTGTTTATCCTTTGTATATTTTTGTATATAACTGTATATAACTGTATATATTGTAAATAGCTGCTTGTAAATTCTGCTAGCTGTAAATAAATTGCTTCATCTATATTCCCAGAGGCCGTCTGAGTTAGCTGGGGCAAATACAAAGTGTGGGAGGGGCGGGGTAACCCCCAAACCATCACACTGCCCTATCCAATCAACTAGACCATGGCACTAAGTGCCTCATCCAGGCTTTGCTTGAAGACCCCCAGGGACGGTGCCTCCACCACCTCCCTGGGCAGCCCATTCCAATGGGAAATCACTCTCTCTGTGAAGAACTTCTTCCCAATATCCAGCCTATACCTACCCTGGCACAACTTGAGACTGTGTCTGCTTATCAGCTGTTCTGTAAGTCTGGAAAGATCCAGGCCCAGCAGACCCTTCCAGACTGTCTGCTAACCTACAAACACAGCCTGCTAGCTGTGAGATGACTGTGCTAAAAGTTGCAAGGACAAATCCTTTTCCTGTGCCTGGAAATCCTGCCAGCTGATCATCCCTGGACACGCACAGCATCCAGAAGCAACAGCACCGAGGCAGAGACCACTTCACTTCAGGAGAAGAGGTCAGAGAAATCCTGTTTACCCCAGAGACTGGGAACACTTATCATTCACCTGCAAGCCAGGACAGATTCCAGCTTCACCAAGACGTGAATACTGGGCACAAACTGTGACACAATCCCGGGAGGGTGATTAATGATTAATACTTAAGAGCAACACATCTAAGCAAGCTTTAATTCCTTTGTAATATAAATTACCTCTGTCTGAAGAGCAGACACAGTTTCAGCCCTTGCTGGGCAGACAGTATAGTTGTTAAGAGGCATTAAGCCTAAGGGAATCTTTCTCTCTGTCTATAGTTGTTGATAATTTGATATTTCCATTTAATAATCAATCCCTGTAAATATATCCCAAGCTGTTTCCATAACTTTGCAAATGAACCTGATTTCATAGTGGTTGGGGGTGGTACCAATTTGTAAATATTAATTTTAATAAAGGATTTGTATAAAAAATTAATACCACCTCAAATTAATTTCTCTCCTCCCCCTAACAGAGGAGGGATAAGAGAAACCCCTCCATGACACAATTCTGTGTCCAGAGGACCATTAATCTTGGCTTCATTGATAAAAGGAGATACACAGATAAATGCAGCGTGCTCTGCCGTTGTATTTGTGCCTGCTGTTACCTGCTGCTGTTGCTCTGTTTCTGGCAATATATTCCTTAATGCTTTATTGTTTGCTTGGAAGCTCCACTGTCCTGAGTTTACCAGGAACAGGCTCTAAATGCCTCCACATGATTGGCCTGCATAGTCAGTGTGACATCATGCTAGCACTGCACATCACAAGGCATCTTGCCTGCACCTGAACGTCTCCTGCCAAGATGGGAAGTTCTGGAAATACATAGATCATCCAGAGGAGCCAGTATAAAAGGTCAGAGATTACCTGCCTCCTTTCCCCAGAAGCCTGTGAAGAGTCAGAAGTCCCAGTGATTGACAAGACAGTAACAGAATTCCCTGAAAGCATTTGGGTGCTGTCTGAAGTTGTAGCTAGTCCAACGAGTCAGGAGATAATATTTTGTGAGTAAATACTTAAAGCCTGTTGTGATTCTGCCATAGCCTTCTGCCTTAAGCAGAAAGGCTCTCCTTGAGTCCATCTAGTGGGCAAATGGTATATTGACCACGAGTGGTGCTGGCCACATGAACATTCTCTTCCAGTTCAATTAATGTTTATATATTTCTGCAAGTTATTTCTAGATCCCATGTTATTATCTGTGTAAAGTTTCCATGACTGTGAGAAGAGCCCATTATTATAAAATTAGTGGTTGGGGGTGGTGAGAGTAATCTTGTCATGGAGGGCCCATAGGCCCAAAATAGGCTTATACATGCCTTGCCTTGCCTGGATGTGTTTTTCTGCCCACACAGGGGTGAACACATTAAAGGGACACAATAGGCCTGAAACCATAAAGTACCCTGGTTGTGTAACAGGGTTTCATATGCCACACATGCCTAGCTCATGCTTATCGGGTGCTAGACCTGTGCCCAAGTGGCCAAGAGAGGCAATGGCATCCTGGCGTGTATCAGGAACAGTGTGGCCACTAGGATAAGGGAGGTTATTCTGCCCTTGTACTCAACACTGGTCAGGCCACCTGTGTCCTGTGTCCAGTTCTGGGCCCCTCAATTCAAGAGAGATGTTGAGGTGCTGGAAGGTGTCCAGAGAAGGGCAACAAAGCTGGTGAGGGGCCTGCAACACAGATCCTATGAGGAGAGGCTGAGGGAGCTGGGCCTGTTTAGCCTGGAGAAGAGGAGGCTCAGAATTGACCTCATTGCTGTCTGAAGGGACATTGTAGCCAGGTGGGGGTTTGTCTCTTCTGCCAGGCAACCAGCAGCAGAACAAGGGGACACAGTCACAAATTGTGCTGAGGGAAGTCTATGCTGGATGTTGTTAGGAAGTTGTTGGCAGAGAGAGTGATTGGCATTGGGATGGGCTGCCCAGGGAGGTGGTGGAGTTATCATCCCTGCAGGTGTTGAAGAAAAGCCTGGATGAGGCACTTAGTGCCATGGTCTAGTTGATTGGACAGAGCTGGGTGCTAGATTGGACTGGCTGATCTTTGAGGTCTCTTCCAACCTGGTTGATTCTATGATTCTATACTTGGAACGTCCAAGCTTGTGGATTTTGCCTATTCTGGTATGGTATGTCTAACTGCCAACCTGATTGGTCATTTTGGTGGCCAAAGAGCCATTCATCTTGGCCCAGATTGGATAGAAGTACACAGGTAAACAACTTGGCTTTTGCTTTTACTCCTGCTTTTTGCTTATGCTTGCCTACCTGCCTGCTTTCCGGCCTCCCTGTTCACCCGCAGTGCTCACCCACAGTGCATTCCAGGTGCTGGAACATGTCCAGAGAAGGGCAACAAGGCTGGTGAGGGGCCTGGAGCACAAATTCTATGAGGAGAGGTTGAGGGAGCTGGGCCTGTTTAGCCTGGAGAAGAGGAGGCTCAGGGGTGATCTTATTACTGTCTACAACTACCTGAAGGGGCATTGTAGCCAGGTGAGGGGTGGCCTCTTCTCCCAGGCAACCAGCAATAGAACAAGGAGACACAGTCTCAAGTTGTGCCAGGGTAGGTATAGGCTGGATATTAGGAAGAAGTTCTTCACAGAGAGAGTGATTGGCATTGGAATGGGCTGCCCAGGGAGGTGGTGGAGGCACCGTCCCTGGAGGTCTTCAAGAAAAGACTGGCTGAAGCACATAGTGCCATGGTCTAGTTGATTGGTTAGGGCTGGGTGACAGGTTGGACTGGATGATCTTGGAGATCTCTTCCAACCTGGTTGATTCTATGATTCTATGATTCTATGATTCTATGATTCTATGATCTACTATTCTCTATGGAGACAGAGTCTCCCATGGGCTCCCAGCCAGCCATGCACACCTGCACATCACTGTGGTGAGTTACCAGGACCTGATCCTGTATTGCCTTTATGTACGGAGCTCAGTCTCCCGTGCAACCTATTGCACACCCGCTGCCTTATCAGTGCCTGGTAAGCTCCACTGCCACGGAATTACCGGGAGCAGACCCTGGATTGTCTGCATGAGATCGGCCTGTATGGCCAGTGTGACACTGTGCTGAGACTGATTCTATGATTCTGTGCTGACTGGGCCAAATCATCAAACATCAGTAAACTTAAAATTCAGATAGTTAATGAAAACTTGAAATAAAACAGGAAATTCAGATTTTGATGATTACGTTATCGCTGAGTTTTGAGTTTTTAGTTGTTGTTTTTTTAGGTAAGTCACAAAAACTTTCATTTAATTGCATAAGCCAGAATAATTGCATAGAATCATAGAATCAACCACGTTGGAAGGGACCTCCAAGATCGTCCACTCCAACCTAGCACCCAGCCCTAGCCAATCAACTAGACCAGGGCACTAAGTGCCTCATCCAGGCTATTCTTCAACACCTCCAGGGACGATGACTCCACCACCTCACTGGGCAGCACATTCCAATGCCAATCACTCTCTCTGACACCAACTTCCTCCTAACATCCAGCCTAAACCTCCCCTGGCACAACTTGAGACTGTGTTTCCTTGTTCTATTGCTGGTTGTCTGGGAGAAGGAACCAACCCCACTTGGCTACAATGTCCCTTCAGGTAGTTATAGACAGCAATGAGCCCTGCCCTGAGCCTCCTCTTCTGCAGGCTGCACACCCCCAGCTCCCTCAGCCTCTCCTCACAGGGCTGTGCTCCAGGCCCCTCACCAGCTTTGTTGCTCTTCTCTGGGCACATTCCAATACCTCAACATCTCTCTTGAATTGAGGAGCCCAGAACTGAGGTTTTGGACACCAGTGTGAGAAAATCACTGACAATATGAAAAAGCCTATCAGACCACCAAGATTTAGTTTGTGATACAAGAAGCAGCTCAGGACACAAAGGCTGCTTAGCCTGAATTTGGTCAAGGGAACTTAAGTGGGCTGTTCTGCTCAGCTATCTACTGGAATAAATAGAGAAGATAGGGTCAAAATATGATCAGAAGTGCATAATTGTAGAACCTTGAACAGAAATTGATTCCTTCTTTCCCTGTATTCTTTTCATCAGAACTATATTTTTCAGTTTGGCATGATTTGCATTGTTTTCTGCCAGATCATTGCTGTTGTCCCTTCTTTTTCCATCCTTCAGCTTCATGCAGAATTGCAGATGATACATACTTTCAGTCTTTAAAGAGAAAGACCAGAAATCTGAACTGATAATTTGCTCTTATAAATGGTCTTGCCAGGCCCACTAACTTAGCACGTTAGCAGATGCTGGTATCTTGGCCTGGTGAACTAACACAGACAACGCCTGCACTAGCAAGACACAAAGAAACCCTTAAAATTCCTCCAAAAGCCCCAGTTCATCAGATGGGTTTGACTACAGCAGACAAATACATCTGCAGACCTAATTTGTTTGCCTCAGATTAATTTAGCCAATAGCATCTGGCACTCTAAAAATGTCAGTTGCCTAGGGTAAAAATGTGATTCTAGGAAACAAAAAGTCCTGAAACTGGGCAAATTCTGAGACATGTTTTACTGATGTGACTTTCTGTTCCATTGCGAAAGCTTGGACACCCACTACCAAGCTATTGAAGACTTGAGTAGAAAGGCCTACTTCCAAATGTCTGGAACAATTTCTTCCTAAAACCACTGTTTCTAGATGAGCCCATTTGGCATGCCAGACACAGTCCAGAAGTGGAAATGCATTTGCCTTCAAGTCAAACCATAAATCATGCAGTGTGAAGGCCCAAATCCAAGAGCCTCCAGGATCATCTTGGTAATTTATTTTGAATTCCCAGGTACAAGCAGCGATCAATTTATCCTGAGCTGCCTACCTCTCCATAGCAGTATCCATTCCAACACACAGTGAGAAACATCTGCACTTAAAACTATGAACTCATGGCATAGCAACTGCTTGCACAGTCAGATCAGAGGTCTACCATCCTCTCTCAAATCGAAGGGTAATAAATCCAATGTATTTATGTTATGCTATCAACTCTAGGAACTTGAGCACATGATAAACATGTGAAGTTAGTGCAACTTACCAATTGTTTCTTGC
Source organism: Pogoniulus pusillus (assembly GCF_015220805.1). Classification (NCBI taxonomy): domain Eukaryota; kingdom Metazoa; phylum Chordata; class Aves; order Piciformes; family Lybiidae; genus Pogoniulus; species Pogoniulus pusillus. The sequence goes on along the minus strand of NC_087309.1, from coordinate 7,369,141 downwards.
TCCTTTGGAGTATGATGGCTTTACATTTTTCTACCCCCTTCATCCCCACTTGTGTCTCACCATATTCTGTTACCATAGATAGTTATTTTTTCCATGTCTTTCATCATGTCACAGTGGCTGCCAAATTCACTAATAATTGGCCCTTAGTGGGAGATTTTCTGTTGAACAGGCCAAAAGCAGAAATGATCCTCTAATGGTCGTGAGAGCACTCTTGTGCTTGACAGTTTTATGACTTGTGAGTGGAGTTGCCATTGGCAGCTTTTTTGTCCTAAGTATAGAGCTGGAGAAGACACCCAAAGAAGGACTTTAGTCAGCTTCTGCACGTCCTGCCACCCACAGGTGAACCCACAGGTGAACTTTGTTATGTTCATCTTCAGCACATGGGAAGGACTTAACTCTTCAGGATCCATTTGTTGAGTAGGGAGCTACTTAACTGAGGTAAGTACAAAATGCTGAGTTATCTTGATGCTTAGCTTCAGGGTATCTTAAGCTTTTACTCCTGTGTGCAAGAAACAAATCTGATTTCTTTTCAGCCAGCAACTCACTTCTTCCAATAGACAAGGAGCTGGAATGTGTCCCTGTAGGTAGAAGCTGCCCTTTTGTATCAGCCTTTTCCTGAGGACTTCTAAGCATTGGCCTATTGGATATTCTGACATTTCACTAGATCTTGCACTACTCTTTTTGCATGGAATGTCATTAGCCCACATGACGAACCATTAGGCTACAGCCTAACAGGGTATTACCATGAGTGAGCAGTACTTACAGGACCTAGTACTTAAATATTATCTCTGGTGATTACAGGAGAGAGGAATTGTTTAGATTGAAATCTACTGAAACTTTGGTGAATTCTATGGAAATGACACTGGGTGCAAACTGCTGGGATGGTGGAGGAAATAGGAAACTAATTTTCTTGCAGCATGAGTCCAGAAGCACACTTCTCTGTCACCAAAATGAACACCCCACAATGAGATATAAGTATCACAGGATCACAGGATATTAGGGGCTGGAAGAGATACAAAGTGATCACCGAGTCCAACCCCCCTGCCAGAGCAGGACCATACAATCTAGCTCAGGTCACACAGGGACACTTCCAGACAGGCCTTGAAAGTCTCCAGAGAAGGAGATTCCACAACCTCTCTGGGAAGCCTGTTCTGACCCTCTGTGACCCTTACAGTCAAGAAGTTCCCCCTCCTATGGAACTTCCTATGCTGCAGCTTATACCCATTGCTCCTTGTCCCATCCTAGGGTACGACTGAGAAGAGTTTGCACCCTCTCTCTTGACTCCCAGCCCTCAGATATTTATGAACATTGATTAGATCCCTTCTAGTCTTCTCCAGACCAAAAAGTCCCAGGTCCCTCAGCCTCTTCTCATGGGGCAGTGTCCCAGCCCCTTTGGAATCTTCGTAGCCCTCCCTTGCACTTTTTCCAGCAGATCCCTGTCTCTCTTGAACTTGGGAGCCCAAATACCAGGGAAATCTTATTGGTAACTTCTGGGAGCTTTTCACACTTCCTCAGTTAGGGATTGCCATATGTAAGTAAAAAACATTTTTCATGTCAGTTGCATAACTGATATGAAAAAAAAAGGGGGGCAAAACAGAGGGTGTATCACCTCTGGAAGGAGGGGAAGGCTTCTCCTGATGTGTTTAAGGAGGTAGCCAGATTATGCAGGAGAAAAATTAGAGAGGCTAAGGCCCAGCTAGAACTTAGGCTGCCAACTCTGTGAAGGATAATAAAAAGCACTTTTATAAATGTATCAATGCTAAAAAGAAGGGCAAGAAGAGCCTCCACTCCTTACTGTGCCAGCAGGGGAACAGTATAACTGATGATGAAGAAAAGACTGAGGTCCTGAATGCCTTCTTTGCCTCAGTTTTCAAGAGTAAGGAGGGAGGAGTTCAGGGCAAGTGGCCTCTTGAACTGGGGGATGGGGTTGGGGAGCGGTGTGTTCCCCTGGAAATTCATGAGAAATTAGTTCAGGACCTGCTGAGCCACCTGGACACCCACAAGTCCATGGAACCAGATGGGATCCATCCCAGGGTGCTGAGAGAGCTGGCAGCTGAGATGGCCAAGTCACTCTCCATCATTTTCCAGCAGTCCTGGCTCACCAGAGAGGTCCCAGGAGACTGGAAAATGGCCAACGTGGTCCCCATCCACAAGCAGGGTCGGATGGAGGAACCTGGGAACTACAGACCTGTCAGCCTGACCTCAGTGCCAGGGAAACTGATGGAACAGGTTATCTTGGGGGTTATAAGAGCGCCCCTGAGGGATGGCAAAGGGCTCAGGTCCAGCCAGCTTGGGTTTAGGAAGGGCAGATCCTGCCTTTCTAACCTGATCTCCTTCTATGATCAGGTGTCCTGCTTGGTGGATGTGGGGAGGCCTGTGGATGTGCTCTGTCTGGACTTCAGCAAGGCCTTTGACACTGTCCCCCACAGCAAACTGCTGGCTAAGCTGTCAGCCCATGGCTTGGATGGCAACACTCTGTGCTGGGTTAGGAACTGGCTGGAGGGCCGGACCCAGAGAGTGGTGGTGAATGGTGCCACATCCAGCTGGCAGCTGTCACTAGTGGTGTCCCTCAGGGATCTGTGCTGGGCCCCATCCTCTTTAACATCTTCATAAATGATCTGGATGAGGGCATGGAGTCAGTCATCATCAAGTTTGCAGATGACACCAAGCTGGGGGCAGATGTGACTGAGCTGGAGGGCAGAAGGGCTCTGTAGCGGGACCTTGACCGCCTGGACAGATGGGCAGAGTCCAATGGGATGGGGTTCAATAGCTCCAAGTGCAGGGTGCTGCACTTTGGCCACAACAACCCCATGCAGAGATACAGGCTGGGGTCAGAGTGGCTGGAGAGCAGCCAGACAGAGAAGGATCTGGGGGTACTGATTGATACCCACCTGAACATGAGCCAGCAGTGTACCCAGGTGGCCAAGAGAGCCAGTGGCATCCTGGCCTGCATCAGGAATGGTGTGGTCAGCAGGAGCAGGGCGGTCATTCTGCCCCTGTACTCTGCACTGGTTAGACCACACCTCGAGTACTGTGTCCAGTTCTGGGCCCCCCAGTTTAGGAGGGACATTGAGATGCTTGAGCGTGTCCAGAGAAGGGCGATGAGGCTGGTGAGAGGCCTTGAGCACAGCCCTACGAGGAGAGGCTGAGGGAGCTGGGATTGGTTAGCCTGGAGAAGAGGAGGCTCAGGGGTGACCTTACTGCTGTCTACAACTACCTGAAGGGTGGTTGTGGCCAGGGGGAGGTTGCTCTCTTCTCTCAGGTGGCCAGCACCAGAACAAGAGGACACAGCCTCAGGCTGCACCAGGGGAGATTTAGGCTGGAGGTGAGGAGAAAGTTCTTCCCTGAGAGAGTCATTGGACACTGGAATGGGCTGCCCGGGGAGGTGGTGGAGTCGCCGTCCCTGGAGCTGTTCAAGGCAAGGTTGGACGTGGCACTTGGTGCCATGGTCTAGCCTTGATCTCTGTGGTAAAGGGTTGGACTTGATGATCTGTGAGGTCTCTTCCAACCCTGATAATATTGTGATACTGTGATAACTATTGTAATGCTGGTACTAGTAATACTACTCAACAGAAACTGTAGAAACCAGGTTTGTAACTGTAGTTTCTATAAGTCTTTATATTATCATACACAACACATGGCTGAAAACTGATAAGGCTAAGTTAACAATTGAGATAACAAATGTTTGGAGGGTGCCCCTGCTCTGCCTACAGGTAGCTGAGTGAACAGAGTTAGACTTGGGTTCAAATGAGGTTGTAGGTCTCAGTGGTGTGGGAGCCCTTCTCTGCCACTACTAAATGATTATCACCAGAGTCAGAACCAGTGTCAAAGGGCACACGTTGCCAAGATTACTACATGCTTTCCCCACTAGTTTGGATCAGATTCCATAAGAAGAATTGGTGCATAGCTGAACTTTCAAGACATTTTCTATATAATCTAGGCAAAGTGGGTGGGCAGAGGCCAATGGGATGAGATTTAACAAGGCCAGGTGCAGAGTTCTATACTTTGGCCACAACAACCCCAAGCAGTGCTACAGGCTGGGGACAGAGTAGCTGGAGAGCAGCCAAGAGGAAAGGGACCTGGGGGTACTGGTAGATAGTAGCAGAACATGAGCCAGTAGTGTGCGCAAGGTGGGCAGGAGAGCCAATGGCATCCTGGCCTGCATCAGGAACAGTGTGGCCAGTAGGACAAGGGAGGTTATTCTGCCCCTGTACTCAGTACTGGTCAGGCCACACCTTGAGTGCTGTGTCCAGTTCTGGGCTCCTTGTCCAGTTCTGGGCTTCTCAGTTCAAGAGAGATGTTGAGATACTGGAACATGTTCAGAGAAGGGCAGCAAAGATGGTGAGAGCAGACCTCACTGCTGTCTACAACTACCTGAAGGGAGGTTGTAGCCAGGTGGGGGTTGGTCTCCTCTGCCAGGCCACCAGCAACAGATCAGGGGGACACAGTCTCAAATTGTGCCAGGGGAGCTCTAGGCTGGATGTTAGGAGGAGGTTGTTGGCAGAAAGAGTGATTGGCATTGGAATGAGCTGCTCAGAGAGGTAGTGGAGTCCCCATCCCTGGAGGTGTTCAAGCAAAGCCTGCATGAGGCACTTAGTGCCATGGTCTAGTTGATTGGCTAGGGCTGGGTGCTGGGTTAGACTGGATGATCTTGCAGCTCTTTTCCAGCCTGGCTGATTCTCTGATTCTAAGTTAAGCACCTGAGATAAAAGCTTCCTTCTAGCATTCTTTACCGCTCTTCCTTTCCTCTTTTCTAATCCATATTTCAATTATTTCCTTTAGTTTTTCTTTGTTTGCAAATCTTTTCTTGAACTAAAATTTACTTTGCTCTTTTGCTATTCTCTAAATATAACTTCCTCTCCAATGCAGATGTTTAGTATTTCTTTAAATTCACATTGAATTGCTGGTATCTTCTAAAGCCTTTTAAGCTGAAATCACCTCCAGGAGACCTTGCTTTCACACAGTTTTCCTGTTATGAAGTAAAGCAGTGTTAGAACTATCAAGGATGTACTTGCTTGCCATCTCTTTCCCCAACTACTGCTCAACATCATGGCTGGGCATTTTTAAACTGGTGACAAGTCTAATCACTTTAAAGATAGGAGAGTGATGCTCTGAATTTCAAGCCAGCTTGGAGAGGTGATGAGTTTGTAACCTCTCAGCAAGTTCTGAAGGAGATTTCTCAATCATGTTTTCATTTCAATGAGAAAATGTGAGTAGCTACTGAGACTAGATAAGAGAGATGACCTGTCATGAGCTATTCATTTAATTTTCTGTTTCAACAAAGATCTTACGGAAGGCAAATCATTTTGTGCTTGTCTCTTCCTTATGGTCTGAGCATGGAACAGCAAGAGGTGAGGTGCTTTCCTTTCAAGGTGCACAAGTTCAAAACTCCTGATAGACAAGAGACACAAACTTGCCTGCAAAACATATGTGCCTGAGTCATCTAGCCACCAGGGGAATTCATCGTATCTGTGTTGCATCAAATGAGTCTGCTAGATTGACTCTTCCAGGGCAAGACAAGTAGAAGAACTCTTATTTTCTCTAATTGTGTCAATATTTGTGCCTAAATTAGATATTCAGCCACTCAGGACTTGTTTGTACTGCCTTGTGTGTGGATTAGAGTGTAGCAGAAAGTGGGGGAATGTTGCTGGTCAATGTGCTTTTTCTGCTGTGAAGGCTGATTGCCTATTTGAATATATTAGCAAGAGCGTAGTGAGAAGGTTTTGGGGTAGCTATTCTCCTTTATTCCTCAGTCCTGGGGCAACATTTGGAGTTCTGTGCCCAGGTATGGACACCAGTTTGAGAAAATCATTGACAATCTGGAGAAAGCCTATCAGAAGTCACCAAGATTTGCTGCATGGTACTAGGAGACGCTCAGAGAACAAGGGTTGCTTAGTGTGATGGTTTGGGCTCTTCCCCCCCCCCACCCCCCCCCCCCACTTTTGAATTTGCCCCAGCTAACTCAGATGGCCTCTGGGAATATAAATGAAGCTATTTATTTTACAGCAGCAAATATACAGGCAGCTATTTACAATATATATATACAGAAATATACATAGGATAAACAATACAGAAGCACAACTCCCCTCCCAGAAACCTGAGTCCCCAGGAGGGACTCTCAAACCACTCCAGCACCTCTCCTTGCCCTCTCAACCTTACCCCAATTCTCAGGAAGAGGAGAGGTGCAGCCAAGAGGTTAGGGAGAAAGGTTAGTGGGAGCAAGGTTAATGAGATGTGACTAGGTCTGAAGGCAAAGGCAGAATGAAAAACAAAATGGAGAATGTTTACTTCTTCTTCCCAGAATTCTCAGCGTGACTGTGAGAGAAGGAGACACAATTGTTTTTCATTTCACTGCCCATTATCTAGTTCTTTTACCAAAACATTCTAGCTTGCTTCAAACTAGTATACTTAGCCTGGGACAGAGAGGGTTTGGTCAAGGGAAATTTAGCTCTGTTTGATTACCTGATGGAGTTCACAGAGAAGATGGGGCAAAAGGTGGTTAGAAGTGCACAACTGTAGGATAAGATGTAGCAGTCACAAACTGGAATCCTGTATGGATTTCACTCTCTCACAGAGAGAATGATTTGCCATTGGAATGGGCTGCCCAGGGAGGTGATGGAGTTGCCATCCCTGGAGGTGTTGAAGAAAACACTGGATGAGGCATTTAGTGCCATGGTCTGGTTGATTGGCTAAGGTTGGGTGCTAGGTTGGACTGGATGATCTTGGAGGCCTCTTCCAACCTGGTTGATTCTATATATGAACATTTCTTCCTTTGAGGGTGGATCATCTCTGGATAGGTTCCCAGTAAGGCTGTAGGATATATGCCTTCAGAGACCTCAAAAATGGAACAGGAGTTGGAACAGCTCTAACTTTGAAATGGGGCCCAGTTTTAGAAGGGCATTGACTCCAGACCTCCCTTTTTATTTAAATTGTTCCACCATTTTCACTGAGGAAATTTGTGTCTGTGAAGTCAGGTGAGTTTTGAGCTTGACATTCCTAAACAAATGCTGGTCGTGTGCCTTCAAGCAGGTATTTGGGCACCAAAGTTCAGCCTTGCATCTAGCCTTACCACAGTAGTATTTTTCACTATTTAGCATTTATATATGAAGGGTTGTTGTCTTCCAAGATCATAGAATCAACCAAGTTGGAAGAGACCTCCAACATCATCCAGTCCAACCTAGCACCCACCCCTAGCCAATCAACTAGAGCATGACACTAAGTGCCTCAGACAGGCTTTTCTGGAATAGCTCCAGGGACGATGACTCCACCACCTCCCTGGGCAGCCCATTCCAATGCCAATCACTCTCTCTGTGAAGAACTTCCTCCTAACATCCAGCCTGGATCTCCCCTGGCACAACTTGAGACTTTGTCCCCTTGTTTTGTTGCTGGTTGCCTGGCAGAAGACACCAACCCCACCTGACTACAACCTGCCTTCATGTAGCTGTAGATAGCAATGAGGTCTGCCCTGAGCCTCCTCTTCTCCAAGATGCACACCCCCAGCTCCTTCAGCCTCTCCTCATAGGTCTTGTGTTTCCAGGCCTCTCAGTTCATGAAGTTAAGGATGACTTTTTAGCCCAGTAACATATGACTTTGGGCAAAGCTTCTTATATATGGGTTTTGAATAATCTGCTATAATAACAAATGCAAACACCAGAGACATTATTGCTATGTTAACTCATGTCTCATGATCGATGAACTCTGGATTTTTTCTTATTTGAGCTCAGTTTAGTTCTTGGTCCAGTAGGAATGAAATAGCTGCACTTGCTGGAAATAAGTGTCAGATGAGAACTTCCCTGGAGGTGTTCAAGAAAAGACATGGAGATCTCTTCCAACCCGGTTGATTCTATGATTATGATTCTAATTCTATGATTCTGTATGTGCAACTGTATGTCCATATAGCATTGCACCTAAAGCATTACACAGAGCAGTGTAAGGACAACAAAGATGCTTAAGTCTGCTAAACTCATTCTTTGTCATGTTTCAAACAAGCCTGTTTCCATTACTGCTCGACTTGGTGTCTTGGCTGGAGTTCCTCGCTGTTATTGGTAATTGTTAATTCCCTGGCCCTCGTATGAACTTTGTTCTGCTGGTATTGGCAGCACTGACTGTTGCTGAGATTGATCAAACTTCCTTGTTACAATACTTCAACTTAGCTTATTTGTAACTTGGCCAATTATTATTATTTTGAGCTAAAATTTACCATTAGATGATACTGGGCTCACTTAATTCTGTTTTTCCAGATTGATTCAGCAAAAATACTTTTGTGTTTCCAGGAAAATGCTGGTGAAAATACATTGTGTTGCAATAGCAAAACAGTTCTGGCAACCTTTTCTTTGACTGTGTACTGTCCATGCTTTGAAGAAAGAAACTGTAATTTGGTCAGAATGCCTTTCTGTCAAGAAGCTGTTCCTTCTTGTCCCTGCAAAATGTTTTCACAGAATGACAGAATGTCAGGGGACAGAAGGGACCTCAAAAGATCATCTAGTCCAGTCCGCCTGCCAGAGTAGGATCTCCTATACCAGATCACACAGGAATGCACTTTTTGACATCATGTTTTGGAAACTAAATATACGCGTGCAGAAGTTTAGCTTCTTGAAACTGGGCAGCTAGAACAAAGCTAGAAATGGGTAGATTCAAACTGAATGTGAGGATGTTCTTCAGCATGAGATTGGTGAGAGCCTGGAATGGGTTGCCCAGGGAGGTGGTGGAAGCCCCATCCCTGGGGGTGTTTAAGGCCAGGCTGAATGAGGCTCTGGGAAACCTGATCTAGGGTTGAGTGTCTCTGGCCATGGCAGGGGGGTTTGGACTAGATGATCCTTGTGGTCTCTTCCAACCCTGACTAATTCTATGATTCTGTGACTGCTGTGGACTTCACTGGACACAGTGTTCCACAAAAATGCTCTTTATACTTAAACAACCTGTGCCCATACAATAAAATCTCACCCCTGCTGTTTCTTGGATGTTGTGACTGGTACAAAGAGAATGTGATGGTTTGGGTGTTCCCTGCCCCCCCACACTTTAGAAATCACCCTGACTAGACTCAGTCAGCTCTGGAAGTATGAATGAAGCTTATATTTACAGCTAGCACAATATACAAGCAGATAGTTACAGTATATACAGTTATAGACAGAAATAGACAAGGGAAAAGGTAATACAGAAACACAACTCCCCTCCCAGAAACCTGAGTGCCCAGGAGGGGCACCCAACTGCCCCTTCACCTTACCCCTACCCCTCTCAACCTTACCCCAGTCCCAAGGTAGAATTGAGGCTCAGCCAGAGGTTAAGAAGCAAAGTGGGTTAGGCCAAATGGAAGGTGAGGTTAGAGAGTAAGATGTTGCTCAGCCAGCAGCCCGAGCATGAGTGAGAGAAAAATGGCGAGAGTGTTATCTAATGTTTTCCTTTCTTCTTCAGCAAGCCTATGAGGGAAGCAGACATCACCATTTTTTTCCTTTCACAGCCTGTAATCTAGTTCTTCTCACCAAAACATTCTACCCTGCTTCAAACTAGCACAGGGAGCAAAAAGGAAGGTAACTACTTTGGAGTGGAGGAAAACACAAAGTCTGGGGATAAATTATTGAAACAAAATGGGCTAAATCAAGATGGAAACAGGTAAAAAACAATGATTACTAGGGGTAATTTGCAAAAGAGTTAACACACAGAAACAAAAACTGTGTGTTGAAGCCTAGGAGGGGTACAAAGGAAGAATGCTTCAAAGGCTCTCCACTAAAATGTTTTCACCATGAACTGCAAGCCCAAGTGCAAACAGGATTCATTTGAGACACTGTGCATTCACACTTTTTTCCACCTGCAGGACAAGTTTTTATCTTAACAATAGTGTTTGAATCTGTATACCACTCCTGAGAGGACTCTGATTCATTCAGTGCCACTTTCACTGAGAGCTACAGAGCTCCATTTTATTTACCTGCTACTACTGAAAGTGGGCTCAGTATGATATAATCACAGAATGACTAAGGCTGGAAGGGATCTCTGGAAGTGCCCTTACTCAAGCAGGTCACTTAAAGCAGTCTACCCAGGAGCATATCAAACAAGAGGAAGCTCTGACTCAGCATGGGCAGGGACAAGAATGACATTTGCAGTTAAAACCCAATCTATACACCATTTCAGTGAAGCTGCCAAGGTGAAGGACTCCAGATCAGAGAACTGTGGCAGAGGAACCTTTCCAAAGAGGCAAAGCCATGGCAGAAGAGCTAAGGCAAAAGCAGGCACTTCACCACTCTCTCAGCATAAAGCTGAGACCAAGGGGCAGCTCTGACTCACTGCAGGCAGGAATAAGGGAGAAGGTGGCCAACAACCTCAGGTACAACAACAGCCCCAGGGAGTGTCACCACCAGGATGGGCAAACAGGGCGTGGTGCAGCAGAAGGGGTGTGGCACAGCTTTGGTTCTGGGAGGGAAGCTCTACCTGTGGTTGCAGTCTTCCCAGAGGAGGAACTAGCCATGGTTTCCACTCTGCAAAAGCCATCACCAGAAGGAATGTGGGAACCCAAATGGAATTCCCACACAAGCATGAATTGTCCATGTGTCCAGCTGCAGGGAGACCCTGAGCCTGTCCCTTGTACCAGAGGGCACCAGAGACAGGACCTGTAGGTGGCAAGACCAGCTGAATGATCTGCTCATCCTGGCAACAGAGGTGAAAGATGAAGTGGCAAGCACAAGACATTGCCGGAGCCAGACCCTACCATCCATGAGACAAAGGCAGTAGACAGAGGCTACACAAGAAGCAGAGGATCCCCTACACTCTTGCCACCAGGAAAAGGAGGGAACATGAGAGACAATGGGAATGGAAACAGATCCCTGTTTGGGGTGGCAGGCAAATTATCTCCCTCCCTTTCCTTCTCAGCTGCCCTTACACAACAGATATGGGGCTCTATTACTTGAGGGACAGGCAAAAGGGGAATGTAGATGAAGGTCCGTCCAGAGAGTTGCTCAGAGTGGATCAGTCAGCCCCATGCATTATGGCTGCTTCTGCAGTGCAAGCACATTTTACCCGGTGTTATTTTTGCTGGTAATGTACTTAAAGGAGCCCTTCTTATTATTTTTTCACATCCTTTACTATTTTTAATTCCAAGTGGGCCTTAGACTTCCTTGTAGCATCCCTAAATTCCCTGGCAATGTTCCTACATTCCTCCCAAGTGGCCATCCCCCTTTTCCACATATTGTGGAGTTCCCTCTTCCATTTCAACTTCTCCAGAAGCTTCTTGTTCATTAATGCAGGTCTCTTGCCATCCCTGCTTGATTTCTTATGAGGATGCACCAATCTTGAGCTTGGAGGTAATGATTCTTGAATATTAACCATTTCTCTTCATGTTCCCCAATCTTCCAAAGCTCTAACCAGTGGCATCCCTCCAAGGAGCACGAGGTCCAGCAGAACACCTTGTAGGATCCTCCACTGCTTGTGTCAAAAGTTTATCATCAATGCACTGCAGGAACTTCCAAGGTTGTTTGTGCCTCACTGTGTTGTCTTTCTGTTGTAGATTGGAAACTATACAGTCAAAAAAGTCCTCTAGGGACTAGAAGAGTCTAGGAGGGGACAAAGAAAAGTATAAACTTGTTATTCAATCCCACAATTCTGCTATCTCTTAATGAACTAACTTTGAGGACAACTCATTCTCCTTTCCTCTCCCTGCTGCCCGCTACTCATCTTGGTAAACATGTAAGGAGTAGGCTTGCTTGTGGCCTCCACAAACTTTGTTTGGACCCGCAGGTGGCAGAGGTGCTGAGGAGGGAGAATTGGAGCATTGAGGATTGTAGATTAGTTTTGGGATGGGGGAAAAGTTCAAAGGGGTTGCTATGTGTCTTGTATGTGCTCTATAAATTCTTTCTGTATCTTTCCTTTCAAACTCACTTATGCATTTCTCTCCAGTTCACTGGAGTCTCATTCTGTCTGCTCTTTTAAAACTGTGACACTTTCCAACAAATATCAGGGTGATTCAAGTCTCCCATGATGATCAGGGCATGTGACAGGGAGCCTGCTTTAAGCTGTCTGTAGAAGGCCTTATTGCTTTTCTCTTCCTGGTAGGTGACCTGTAGTAAACATCCTCTATAATGTCTCTTGTATTACCCTCTGTGTGATGCTTACATTTCTCTAATCTTCAGATAGCTCTCCCAAATGCAATGAAAATTGCAGTGGCTTCAACCAGCTGACTCAGCACTAATGAATGCATCCTACTCAGACTTATGACTGTATAGCCTGCTTAATTATTCCCTAATTTGATCCTTTCCCACCAGGGGAAGCCTTTCTTGGTGTATCTTTGATCTCCAGGAATTCTGAAGGTTGATTTTAGTGGTAAAGACTAGCGTGTAGAAGGCACTTAGTACCTTGGCCTTTTCCATGCCCAGTGTTGCCAAGGGATGCTGCAGGCAGCATGCTTACAATATTCTTAGTTTTTCTCTTGCTACTTCAGTCTTTATAGAAATGCTTCTCGTCCTTGGCATTGCTTGCCAGATTCAACACCAGATGGGCTTTGGCTTTCTTAGGTTACATGTGCCTGCTTCTGCTTTCTGTATACTTCTTGTGTCCGAGTTCTGCAAGAGCTACTTGGCAGTAGCTCTTGCGGAGGTCATTCTGCCCCTGTACTCTGCACTGGTTAGACCACACCTTGAGTACTGTGTCCAGTTCTGGGCCCCCAGTTTAGGAGGGACATTGAGATGCTTGAGTGTGTCCAGAGAAGGGCGACGAGGCTGGGGAGAGGCCTCGAGCACAGCCCTATGAGGAGAGGCTGAGGGAGCTGGGATTGGTTAGCCTGGAGAAGAAGAGGCTCAGGGGAGACCTTGCTGCTGTCTACAACTACCTGAGGGGTGGTTGTGGCCAGGAGGAGGTTGCTCTCTTCTCTCAGGTGGCCAGCACCAGAAGGAGAGGACACAGCCTCAAGCTGCGCCAGGGGAAATTTAGGCTTGAGGTGAGGAGAAAGTTCTTCCCTGAGAGAGTCATTGGACACTGGAATGGGCTGCCCGGGGAGGTGGTGGCGTCGCCGTCCCTGGGGCTGTTCAAGGCAGGACTGGACGTGGCACTTGGTGCCATGGTCTGGCCTTGAGAATTGTGGTAAAGGGGTTGGACTTGATGATCTATGAGGTCTCTTTCAGCCGTGGTGATACTGTGATGCTGTGATACTGTGATCAACATGTGACTCATGGCAGTTTTTTTGCTTGGCTTCCTGCTCATTGCAATGGATTGTTTTTGAACTTGAAGTAAGTTCCCTTGACTATTACCCAGAATCCTTGGGGTGATATTCTTTCTCATACCTTACCACATACAACCCTTTCTGCTCTCCTCAAGTCCAGGGATTTTGTTCTGCTCTTCTGATCTGCTCCCTCTCCTCTACAATTCCATGAAGCCTTTCATTGTATGAGGTCCAGCAGAATCACTCTCCTCATTGGTCTCTCTACCAATTTTTTTCCATAAATTGTCATAAGTGATCTCCAGGAGACCTCCAGGAACTTTCTGCATTGTTTTTGCCTTGCTCTATTGTTTCACCAGGAGACATTAGTGTGGTTGAATTCTCTGTGGTGGAGGGTTGCACAGGCCTCAAATGACTATGTTTACAAACCTATTCATGCCCAGACATGTTGTCCCCCCAAAGGGTGTTGCCCTGACTAAACTTTGGGTAAACAAGTTAACGGGACAAAGGGACACAACAGAACTGGTGCCTTCCAGTCTGGATTGCCTCCTCAAAGGTTGAAGTAAACAGGTTACATAAGCTCACGTGCCCAGGGTGGGAAATCCACCTGAGCCCTCTCCATATTTGGGGGCACCGGACCCTCGGACTTCACCTTATTTGGTATGTTTTGGCCTGTTGCCAAGCCCTCATTGGACAGAATTGTGGCCCAAGGACCATCAGTCGTGGGGTCAAATCTCATAAAAAGGGACAATTCAGTGTCCCTGCCATCTCGCATCTCGCCTCTCGCTCCTTGCTCCGCTCTACCACCCACCTGCTACTCCTAGCCGCTTCCAGCCGCTTTTGGGGACCACTGCCGCTTCATGATTCCAGCCCACAGCACCAGCCCAAGGAAACCGATCATGGCACTCATGGCCAGCCGCTGCTCCAGCCACCGCTCCAGCCGCCATTCCCAACTTGACCGTGCCTGTGGAAGCTCCAGACAGCGCGCCCCAATAACCCCTGAGCTGAATTATTCAAACCCACGATACTTGGGACCATCGAAACTGACTCCAGCCAGCGAGTAACTGAGCAAACTCGATCTAAGACAGCTTAAACTCTCAATAACTTACCAGTGGCACTTTCATGCCACAGACTCTCTTCCTAAATCCTTTTTAACCTCTGCTAAATTCCAAATTTTGCTGTATATAGACCTTCTGTAATATAATCTTGGAACCGCATACAAAGAACTTGTGTGGGGTAGCTGTAAATAAGTTTGGGGAAGGGGGGGTTCCTTGTGTATATGATATCAAATTATTTAAACCCTTTTAAAATTCGGCCTCATATTTCAGCCCCCCAAAACCTGGACGAATCCCTTCACGACAGTCTCCCATGAGGATCAGTTCCTATAAATGTGAGTTGACTCCTGGCTGTTTGTAGGCAGCCTCATCTTATCATAGAATCAACCAAGTTGGAAGAGACTTCCGAGGTCATCCAGGCCAACCTAGTGCCCAGCCCTAGCCAGTCAAATAGACCATGGCACTAAGTGCCTCAGCCAGGCGTTTTCTGAACTCCTCCAGGGACAGAGACTCCACCATCACCCTGGCAGCCCATTCCAATGCCAATTACTTTCTCTGGCAGGAACTTCCTCCTAACATCCAGCCTAGACCTCCCCCAGCACAACTTGAGACTGTGTCCCCCTGATCTGTTGCTGGTTGCCTGGCAGAAGAGGCCAACCCCCACCTAGCTACAGTCTCCCTTCAAGTAGTTGTAGACAGCAATGAGGTCACCTCTGAGCCTCCTCTTCTCCAGGCTAAACAACCCCAGATTCCTCAGCCTCTCCTCATAGGATTTGTGTTCCAGGCCTCTCACCAGCCTTGTTGCCCTTGTCTGGACACATTCCAGTATCTCAACATCTTTCTTGAATTGAGGAGCCCAGAACTGGACACAGTACTCAAGGTGTGGCCTGACCAGTGCTGAGTACAGGGGCAGAATAACCTCCCTTGTCCTACTGGCCACACTGTTCCTGATCCAGGCCAAGATGCCATTGGCTCTCTGTCCTGGAGTCCTGTACCACTAAATTCCTCTCCTGCCTGGGACTTCGGGGGAAAGGGGAAAAGCTGCCTGGTTTCCTCCCCCCTCGCTTGCCCTGCAGCCATGAAGGGGGCGGGGACTGCCCCGTGAGTTCCCGCGCTGGAGCCAGGCTGGGATTGGCCGTGCGCTTTCGCGCCTAAGGTGTGGTAACTCTGCCCTTTGTCTAGCGAAGGTTATAACTATTGGGGGTCTTCCTGCCTTTGGGGTTCCCGCTTTGGAGTTTGCCTGTGCCTGGACGCATGTCTCTGCCTGAGTTCGTTCACTCCCCTGTGCTTGGACTGCAGAGAGACCAAAGGATTCGCTTTCCTGTTAGGCACACCTTTGTCTGCCTAACGACCCTTAACGACCCTTAACGACTCCTGCAGCCGCTGGAGGAGGAAGACAGACCGCACGAGCCAGCCTGAGTGAGTTATTTGGCTTAGCTTAATTTAGTAAGAAACTGCTATTAATTAATAGCTGAGTCCTTTTCCAAATTCTGACTTCCCAAAAATAGTCAGATTATTAATGGTATCCGTGTAGATTAATTCTCATGCAACTCAACCTGTTTATCAAACGAAATTAATCTTTGTATATATAGTTGTGGGGGTGGGTTTTTGTAAAAATAAAAAATATCTATTTTTGATAAATTCTCGACTCGGCCATGAATTAATCCTGCTCTCCGCAACACTCTCCTGGCCACCTGGGCACACTGCTGCCTCATCTTCAGCCTACTACCTACCAGCATCCTCATGTCCCTTTCTTCCTGGCTGCTCTCCAGCCACTTTGTCTCCAGACTGTAGCGCTGCTTGAGGTTGTTGTGGCCAAAGTGCAGAACCCTGCACTTGGCTTTGTTAAATCTCATCCCATTGGCCTCTACCCACCCATCCAGCCCAGCCAGGTCCCTCTGCAATTTTTTCTTCCTGATCAGATACCCTACAGCAGACACCCAGTGCAGTATCACAACGTAACTGTCCACTCTCTAATCATTTTATTTGAGTCTACCGATTGCCACTCAGAGCTCCATGCACCCCTGCTGCCCTCTGACATAAAAACCAACCCCCTCATCTTTCCTTCCCAGCCTCTATCTCAGCACAGCAGCATTTAGGTCATGTGAGTTAGGCCACATATCTGCAACAGCACACAAATCTCTAATCCCCTGTGTTTATTCTTCAGGCTACATGCATTAGTGTACAAGCACTTCAGAGAGACACCAAAGCATGCTGACTTCCCGAAAAGGGTCTGGGTTTTTTCCCACACTGGTGCCTTACAGGCATTTCCTTGCTTACATGCAAATGTTTGAGGTGACTCCACTTAAACCCTGTTTTGATTATGTGTCCTTTTCACTTACATCATCCTAGGCTCTTATCTTGTAAACCCTGTCCATCAGTTGCCTTCCAGCACTGTTGATAGTTCCCTCCCTGTTGTTCCTGGTTTAAAGCACTTCTCACTGGCTCAGTAAAACAAATGTTTTGATAGTTTATGAGGACATTCACTTTTGCTACTTTAAATTTTGAGTGCTGAGCTCTGCAACCTTCATGTTTTTTCACTCACTTTATGCAGTTAATTTACAAAATACTTAAAAACTGAAGGTTCTGTACACAAAGTAAAGAGGAAGAAGCACTAATGTCTATTTACATGGAGACAGAGTGACAGGAAAGGAGAATCACAGAATCAGTCAGGGTTGGAAGGACCACAAGGATCATCTGGTTCCAAGTCCCCCTGCCATGCCCAGAGGCACCTTACCCTAGATCAGGCTGGCCACAGCCTCATCCATCCTGGCCTTAAACACCTGCAGGGTCAGGGTCTCAACCACCTCCCTGGGAAACCCATTCTAGGCTCTTACCAATCTCATGCTCAACAACTTCCTCCTTACCTCCATGCTGAATCTCCCCACCTCCAGCTTTGCTCCATTTCCCCTTGTCTTGTCACTTCCTGATATCCTAAAAGGTCCCTCCCCAGGACTTTTTTGTAGGCCCCCTTCAGATACTGGAAGGCTACAAGAAGGTCACCTGGGACCCTCCTCTTCTTCAGACTGCACAGCCCCAACTCTCTCAGTCTGTCCTCATAGCAGATCTGCTCCAACCCTCTGGTCATCCTCTTGGCCCTTTGTCGTGGAACGCAGTTTCACGAGAAATTGATGGGGAAAACGTGCAAGGCTGGCTTGCAGAGACCAAGTGATTTATTGCTAAATGTGAACATCCCCTTCCCTAGAACCGAGTTACCCACGTGAATTATTCTCGATTAGGCAAGAGTAACATTTCAGAAAATGGTAAATAAAGAGAGTCTATGGTTCTTTGAAGAGTTCTTTGAGTCTTTGAAGTTGCTCAGTTTCGATTTAAGAGTTCATCAGTCTACTCACAGGCAGCAGCTTAGCAGGGTTTCGGTGCACCACTAGGGCGTTATCCCTTCTCCCCCGGCCAGGATCGGGTCCATGCAGGCCCTCGGTCTCTGGGAGTCGGCGTCAGCAGTCTTACGTCGGGCTGAGACCAAAGCAGGCAGGCAGACCGAAGCAGGCAAGCACACTAGAGCAGGCTGATAAGGTGGAACGGGCCGCAGGCAGGTTGGTAGCGTATGAACCGAACCAGCCGATCCGAACAGTCCGAACAATCCGAGCGATCTGAACGATCCCAAACACTCCGAATGATCTGAATACCGATCCAGGCAGACACACCGTTTTATAATGTTCCAAAGAGGTGTGCTCACCAGTTCTGGCAATTTTTACTATATTATTACAGATTGGTACAAAGTTATAATTAACCTGTATAATTGGACAGTTCTTACCAAAACAACCTGTAGGACCACCCAAAGCTCGGCCCATCAGCAGGTGGTCAGTGTGCATGAGAACCAAGGCTGAAAGTTGGAAAACAAGGCCAATGTTTACCTTTTATCTCCTCTAGGGAGGAAACTTCTCATGGGACTAGATGATTGTTTTGTTTTTACGATGCTTCTGGCTTAAAATGTGAGACACTGTAACCTTCATGACATGGGGACCTTTCAGGGGCTTTGCCACCCTCCATAACACCCTTCTCTGGACACACTCCAGCATCTCCACATCCCTCTTGTAACTGGGGCTCCAGAACTGGATGCACTACTCCAGGTAGTGTTTCAGCTGAGCAGAGTAGAGGGGGAGAATCTCCTCCCTTAACCTGGTGACCACAGTTCTCCTGATGCAGCCCAGGCTCTGGTTGGCCCTCCAGGCTGCAAGTGCACACTGCTGGCTTATGTTGAGCTTCTTGTCCACCAGCACCCCCAAGTCCCTTTCCTGAAGGCTGCTCTGCAGCCAGTCCCAGCCCAGCCTTGATTTGTGCTTCAGATTGGCTTGACCCAGAAAATAATTAATGCAGTAGACATTAATTTTCTGGGGGCATGCTACCTAAAACTACTGAATTCTTAGAGTGCATTCTGCTTGTGTTGTTTGGGGATTCCTGTTTTGCTCAGCTATAGCAATATCTCATCATTGTGGTGATTCTGAAGTGTTTCTTCAGGGTGCAAGGGCTGTGATTTCTGAAAGCTATCTTGGTCCTGAAACAGGCTCTGGAATACCCTCAGTCTTACATTCTTACTGATACTGATAACCCATGTCAGTCATGGGCATCTGGATTTGGTGCAAATTCTAGTTTATCCTTTTCAGTTATTTTTTATTGACAAGCTGCATATACAGCTTGACTTTTTCCTATATCAACCCATACCCATCTAAATAGTCTCTTGAAGTAAATACCATCTGAACACTGATGGTCAATACTCAGAGGCAACTGAAATGTCTCAAAATGAAAATAAGGAGTGTAAGCCTGATGTTTTTGACTGCAGAAATGTCTCTCTTTTTATACAGATTCTTATTTGAATAAGAAACTTGGGAACAAAGTTTGAAGTATTTTTTTTTGAGTAGCCTAGAGAAGATCACCTGTGAGGACAGGTTGAGAGAGCTGGGCTTGGTTTTAGTTTGGCAAGTAAGAGGAGAAGGGGGAAACTTATGGCAGCCAACAGCAGCTTGAGAGAAGTGTTACAAAGAGAAGAGGCAGGCAGAGAAACAAATGACTGTGATCACACATAACTGTTTGGTAGTCTGGCTGTAGGGAAAGAGGAACTGGCGCAGTTCTGGGACCAGTTGCACACAGGACCACGGATATTCCATTATTAAGTCTATCATGGCTTTGTGTAGCCAAGTCTCAACCCTCTCCAACCTGGTGTTTTACACAGACTAATTTCAAGCAGCTTGCACTGGATGATTTCCAGGGGTCCCTTCCAGCCAACACTTCCATGAATTTTTGTATGTACCTCTGCACTTCTGCTTTACATTTTCTATATTTTTGCCATACACAAGGCCAGAATCATAGAATCAACCAGGTTGGAAGAGACCTCCAAGGTCATCCAGTCCAACCTAGCACCCACTCCTATCCAGTCAACTAGACCATGGCACTAAATGCCTCATCCAGGCTTTTCTTGAACACCTCCAGGGATGGCGACTCCACCACCTCCGTGGGCAGCCCTTTCCAATGCCAATCACTCTCACTGTTGAACTCGGTGGGTGATGTGAAGCCTTGAATATGTAAGGAGAGGTATTAGAATAAATTTGCAAGATATTATTTTCTTCCTCTTAACTTAGTTAAAATGAATTGCCAAGACTGACTGCTCGAGATCCAACTAGAGAGAAGGGAAGAATCTAGTGTTGTTCTTCGTCAGGAACTGGTCATAAAATTACAGTGTGCAGTCAGTCACTGAATAATGCCAGTCAGTAAGGTGGAAAATATGTGAAGAGATCACATGAAGTTACTCATGGCTGGTGCACTATTCTCTCTTTCTGGTTAGATGAAATGGCAGTAACTAAAGATAGATTACTGAGGTGACATCTTGATTTGAAGTGGTTTTCCCTGGATGAGATTTAGAGACGAACACTCTTTATTTTTCTCCTAAACATGGAGGGAACTGTTTACATTCTCCCTGTTTACCTTCCCCTGAGAAAGATGAGAATTTTGCAATATTAGTAAAAGGAAGAGTGCTTTAGGAAAACTGGTTTTATTGTATCTTAATCCCAACAAACTCCATGTATTCACAGAATCACAGAACTAACGAGGTTGGAAAAGACCTTTGAGATCATTGAGTCCAATCTATCACCTAACAACTTCTAATTAACTGAACCATGCACTAACTGCCTCATCCAGTCTCCTTTTAAACACCTCCAGGAGAGGGGACTCCACCGTCTCTGCAGATAGCCCATTCCAATGCCAATCACTCTAGCTGTAAAGAACTTTTTCCTAACATCCAGCCTGAACTTGCCCTGGCAGAACTTGAGACTGTGTCCCTTTGTTCTGTTTCTGGTTGCCTGGGAGAAGAGACCAACCCAACCTGGCTACAACCTCCCTTCAGATAGTTGTAGAAAGCAACGAGGACACCCCTGAGCCTCCTCCAGGCTGAACACACACAGCTTCCTCAGCCTCTCCTCGTAGGGCTTGTGCTAAGGAGTTTGGCTTTTCAGGCTGGAGCTTCGCTGAAGGGAAGCATGGAAAGGATATGAAAGCTGAGAATTTACAATAGCTTGAATGCCCACTGTTGAAGACTGGGGTCATGGGAAAATAGATAGCCAAAGTCAGATAAATTCTGGTAAAACAATTATGGGGTGATAAAAGAACCCTCCAAAACCACCCTGAGATTTAGATACAAATATTTAAGGACTTCCCAAAGTAGTCTCACTATTGGAACAATATAAAAAAATCTTGACTGGAAAGTTAATCTGGACTTTGTTCTAATATTTAAAGTGAAGATTCTTTAAAATTAAGAATCATGGAATCACAGAATCAGTCAAGGTTGGAAGGGATCACAAAGATCATCTAGTTCCAACCCCCATGCCAACAGTAGGGACACCCTGCCCTTGATCAGGCTGGTCACAGCCTCATCCAACCTGGCCTTAAACATCTCCAGCCATGGGGCCTCAACCACCTCCCTGGGAAACTCATTCCAGGCTCTCACCACTCTCATGCTCAACAACTTCCTCCTCACCTCCACTCTGAATTTCCCCACCTCCAGCTTTGCTCCATTCCCCCTAGTCTTGTCACTTCCTGATAGCTTGAAAATTCCCTCCCCAGGTCTTTTTTAGGCCCCCTTGTATAGAGTTAACACTCCTGGGGGAGTAACCCTGAACCTGACCCTAGGGGTCTTGGCCCCTCCCCAGGGGTGGGTCACACTCCAGGTGATGGTTAGCTCACTCCCCCCACTTCCTGTCCTATAAAACAGAGGAGCTTCCTGCTCCTCTTCCTCTCTTTCCTTCACTCCCTCTCAACACACACACACACACACAGATCCACACCAGCACACCACGTGGCAGCCATGAGGCAGAGACACCATCACATTGCTCGGGTTGTATCCATCCCTCTCCAATACCTTTTCTAAGTTATTGTTAAACTTTTCCTTTTTAACTTCCAAATCGAGTGAGATTGATTTATTTGGGTGTGCTTACCTCTCTCTCTCTCCCTATCTTTGGGAAAAGGAGGGGGAAGAGGGGAGGGCACTCTATAAATTCTATAAATTGTCATTGGGTCTATTAAATTTATTAGAGTGTCTGGGAACTTGCATTTGAACCCAAGACACCCCTTCAGATCTAAGAAGGTCACCTGGGAGCCTCCTCTTCTCCAGACTCAACAGCCCCAACTCTTTCAGTCTGTCCTCACAGAAGAGCTGCTGCAGCCTTCTGAGCATCCTTGTGGCCCTTCTCTGAACATGCTCCAGCATGTCCACATTTCTCTTGTCATAGGGGCTCCAGAACTGGATGTACTACTCCAGGTAGTGTTTCAGCAGAGCGGAGTAGAGGGGAAGAATCTCCTCTCTTAACCTGCTGAACACACTTCACCTGTTACAGACCAGAATCTGGTTGTCTTTCTGAGCTGCAAGTGCACACTGCTGGCTCATGTTGAGCTTCTCATCCACCAGCACCCCTAAGTCCCTTTCCGCAAGGCTGCTCTGCAACAAGTCCCTGCCCAGACTGGATTTGTGCTTGGGATTGGCTCAACCCAGATGCAGGTCCTTGAACTTGGTCTTGTTGAACTTCATGAAGTTCACTTGTGCCCATATCTCCATCCTGTCCAGGTCCCCTTGGATGGCATCCTTTCCTTCCAGCTGACCTAAAGTCAGCTGCACCACACAGCCTGGTGTCATCAGACAACCAGCAACAGAACAAGGGGACACAGTCTCAAGTTGTGCCAGGGGAGGTCTAGGCTGGATGTTAGGAGGAAGTTGTTGCCAGAGAGAGTGATTGGCATTGGAATGGGCTGCCCAGGGAGGTGATGGACTCACCGTACCTGGAGGTGTTCAAGCAAAGCCTGGCTGAGGCACTTGGTGCCATGGTCTAGTTGATTGGCTAGGGCTGGGTGCTAGGTTGGACTGGATGAGCTTGGAGGTCTCTTCCAACCTGGTCAATTCTATGATTCTATGATTCTCTCTCCGGGTGCACATATCAGTGTTTCACAAACACATCCTTCTTGAGTAGATTTCTAAGGCATTCTTTTAAAGACCCAGTTGTAATTATTTTTTTCTTTTCAGCCTTCTGTCTACTGCAGAATAAAAAGATATGTTTAGGATTGAAATTTCATTGAGGTCTTCAGCGATGGCAAGCTAGAATCCGCAGAGCAAGTTGGTTACCATAAATATTAAGGTTTTTTTCTTCCCCAAAACATTTACTCATGGCATAAAATCTATTCTTAGTCATGCTTTAGTGAGATTCTAGGCCAGGGCAGCACAGCTTGCAACTGAGGCATTATAAATGTGGATGGGAACCACACACTACTTGAAGTGTATCCTAAGGTCAGACTTATGTTAATTCTGAGGAAAAATACAAGTTGACATGAAATAAAGAAACTTCAATAAGTGCATGGCTGTTTTTCATTTCTTGGCAGAAGATACAGCTGCTATTTTCTCAAAAACTGGGGTCAAAATAAGAACCTCTCTCCCTAGAGAACATAATTACTTGCAATTGGTTCCCAGGACAGTTTTGCCAGATTTCCCACTCTCTGAAGCTGGCACAAAAATTAAATAACATCTTCAAAATTGCTAAGCTAAAACTAAATAGTTTTTGATATATAGAACTCAGGAGGGTCACCTGTGATAGCTTATTGCACCCTTGCTTGAGAATCCAGGGAGAAAATTTAATATTAAAATTAATAATTCATATTAAATTATCTTCCTCTACTTTTTTTTCCCTAATGGTGATTAGGTTTTACAATTATCTTACAGATAGCTTTTGGAGCAGGAGTTGATCTGTTGGAGGGTAGGAGAGCCTTGCAGAGGGACCTGGACAGGCAGAATAGATGGGCAGAGGCCAATGGGATGGGATTTAACAAGGCTATTAGGTGAGCCCACTAGGGGTCAAGCTCGGCTTGACCTACTGTTCTCCAACAGAGAAGGTCTGGTGGGAGATGTGACAGTGGGAGGCTGCCTGGGGTGTAGTGATCATGAGTTAGTGCAGTTTTCAATATGCAGGGAGATAGGGAGGCACTACAACAAAACCCACACCTTGGACTTTCGGAGGGCAAACTTCAATTTGCTCAAGAAACTTATTTGCAAAGTCCCCTGGGCAGCAGTCCTTAAAAACAAGGGGGTCCAGGATGGTTGGACCTACTTTAAACAGGAGCTCTTGAAGGCACAGGAGCTGGCAGTTCCCATGTGCCGAAAGATGAGCCGGCGGGGAAGGCGACCAGCCTGGATGAGCAAACAGCTCCTGAAGGAATTGGGGGAAAAAAAGAGGGTGTATCACCTCTGGAAGGAGGGGAAGGCTTCTCCTGACGTGTTTAAGGAGGTAGCCAGATTATGCAGGAGAAAAATTAGAGAGGCTAAGGCCCAGCTAGAACCTAGGCTGCCAACTCTGTGAAGGATAATAAAAAGCACTTTTATAAATGTATCAATGCTAAAAAGAAGGGCAAGAAGAGCCTCCACTCCTTACTGTGCCAGCAGGGGAACAGTATAACCAATGATGAAGAAAAGACTGAGGTCCTGAATGCCTTCTTCGCCTCAGTTTTCAACAGTAAGGAAGGAGGAATTCAGGGCAAGTGGCCTCTTGAACTGGGGGATGGGGTCAGGGAGCGGTGTGTTCCCCTGGAAATTCATGAGGAATTAGTTCAGGACCTGCTGAGCCACCTGGACACCCACAAGTGCATGGGACCAAATGGGATCCATCCCAGGGTGCTGAGAGAGCTGGCAGCTGAGATGGCCAAACCACTCTCCATCATTTCCCAGCAGTCCTGGCTCACCAGAGAGGTCCCAGGAGACTGGAAAATGGCCAACGTGGTCCCCATCCACAAGAAGGGTCGGATGGAGGAACCTGGGAACTACAGACCTGTCAGCCTGACCTCAGTGCCAGGGAAACTGATGGAGCAGGTTATCTTGGGGGTGATAAGAGCACACCTGAGGGATGGCAAAGGGCCCAGGTCCAGCCAGCATGGGTTTAGGAAGGGCAGATCCTGCCTCTCCAACCTGATCTCCTTCTCTGATCAGGTGTCCTGCTTGGTGGATGTGGGGAGGCCTGTGGATGTGCTCTATCTGGACTTCAGCAAGGCCTTTGACACTGTCCCCCACAGCAAACTGCTGGCTAAGCTGTCAGCCCATGGCTTGGATGGCAACACTCTGTGCTGGGTTAGGAACTGGCTGGAGGGCTGGACCCAGAGAGTGGTGGTGAATGGTGCCACATCCAGCTGGTGGCTGTCACTAGTGGTGTCCCTCAGGGATCTGTGCTGGGCTCCATCCTCTTTGACATCTTCATAGATGATCTGGATGAGGGCATGGAGTCAGTCATCATCAAGTTTGCAGATGACACCAAGCTGGGGGCAGATGTGACTGAGTTGGAGGGCAGAAGGGCTCTGCAGCGGGACCTTGACCACCTGAACAGATGGGCAGAGTTCAATGGGATGGGGTTCAATAGCTCCAAGTGCAGGGTGCTGCACTTTGGCCACAACAGCCCCATGCAGAGATACAGGCTGGGGTCGTAGTGGCTGGAGAGCAGCCAGACAGAGAGGGATCTGGGAGTGCTGATTGATACCCGCCTAAACATGAGCCAGCAGTGTGCCCAGGAGGCCAAGAGAGCCAATGGCATCCTGGCCTGCATCAGTAACAGTGTGGCCAGCAGGACACGGGGGGTTATTCTCCTCTTGTACTCAGCACTGGTCAGGCCACACCTTGAGTGCTGTGTTCACTTCTGTGCTCCTCAATTCAAGAGAGATGTTGAGGTGCTGGAACGTGTCCAGAGAAGGGCAGCATGGCTGGTGAGGGGGTTGGAGCACAGCCCTGTGAGGAGAGGCTGAGGGAGCTGGGGGTGTGCAACCTCATTGCTGTCTACAACTACTGAAGGGAGGTTGTAGCCAGGTGAGGTTGGTCTCTTTTGCTAGCCAACCAGCAACAGAACAAGGGGACACAGTCTGAAGTTTTGTTGGGGGAAGTATAGGCTGAACGTTGGGAGGAAGTTGTTGCCAGAGGTGTTACCAAATAAGCCTATGGTTAAAAGAGATAAGGAAGAAAGCTGATTTGATACATGTGGTTTGAAGTGCCAGTTTTCTTGAAAGCTGAGGTGTAATAAGACTGTTGGCTTCATAAATTACAGACTAAATTGTACTATCTAAAGAAATAAGTCTTTTTTGGCCTGAAAGGAATTGAGTTTCATTGAAACATGGATTATTGCAATTCAAACTGTTAAGATCCCTGTCTTATCAAAGTAAAATTAGCCTTGTGGAAGAGTTGAGAGCAAATTAATGGAATCACAGAATCATAGACTCAATACTGGTAGATAGTAGGCTGAAGATGAGGCAGCAGTGTGCCCAGGTGGCCAAGAGAGCCAATGGCATCCTGGCCTGCATCAGGAACAGTGTGGCCAGCAGGACAAGGGAGGTTATTCTGCCCCTGTACTCAACACTGGTCAGGCCACACCTTGAGTACTGTGTCCAGTTCTGGGCCCCTCAATTCAAGAGAGATGTTGAGGTGCTGGAATGTGTCCAGAGAAGGGCAACAAGGCTGATGAAAGGCCTGGAACACAAAACCTATGAGGAGAGGCTGAGGGATCTGGGGTTGCTTAGGCTGGAGAAGAGAAGGCTCAGGGGTGACCTCATTGCTGTCTACAACTACCTGAAGGGAGGCTGTAGCCAGGTGGGTTTGGTCTCTTCTGCCAGGCAAGCAGCAACAGAAGAAAGGGACACAGTCTCAAGTTGTGTCGGGGAAAGTATAGGTTGGATGTTAGGAGGAAGTTGTTGTCAGAGAGAGTGGTTGGCATTGGAATGGGCTGCCCCTGGAGGTGTTCAAGCAAAGCCTGGATGAGGCACTTAGTGCCATGGTCTGTTTGAGTGGATAGGGCTGGGTGCTAGGTTGGACTGGATGATCTTGGAAGCCTCTTCCAACCTGGTTGATTCCAAATGCAATGTAACGCTGCTTCATGGACTGATAAGAAAGCAGAGGGTTAAGAACTGTCTGTAAATTGAGGACATGTAATGTAAAGATAGTAGGGTGAGGATGTTTATTTTATTTTTTAAAATTTTGTTGTTAATTATGTTTGGTTAGGGTTTGGTGGTTTCTTTTTTGTTTTGGTTTTTCTGTTTCTTTTTTAAGTGCCTGTCACTTTCAGGCCTCTTGATGAGTCTATCTGTATTCTTGTAAGAGTTGAGAAAGTTTATACCATTGAATTTTGTGAAACCAGTGCTAAGTATTTTGGTGGAGGGCCCATAGGCCTGAAATTGGTTTATATATGCTTTGTCTTGCCTGGGAATGTTTTTCTGCCCACACCAGAGGTAAACACATTAAACGAACGGCTCCATAAAGTCTGGCCTGGCCAGAGCCCAGGTTGTGTACAGCTTATGGCTTACCAGATGCAAGGCCCATGCTCTCCCTGTATTTCAAGGGCCAGGCCTGTGGCCCGTGCCTATTATGATATGCTTTGGTTAACTGCCAAGCTGACTGGCTATTCTGGTGGCCAAGGGGCCATTAATCT
Organism: Pogoniulus pusillus; assembly: GCF_015220805.1. Classification (NCBI taxonomy): domain Eukaryota; kingdom Metazoa; phylum Chordata; class Aves; order Piciformes; family Lybiidae; genus Pogoniulus; species Pogoniulus pusillus. The sequence goes on along the minus strand of NC_087309.1, from coordinate 7,342,004 downwards.
CACCCAACATTTGATAAATAGGGGGACACAGGGAAGTCTCCTTCTCTCTCTTTGTTGTTTGAAGGTTTGTTAGATAACAATAGTTCTATTTGGTGAGGAGCCCAGAACTGGACACAGCACTCAAGGTGTGGCCTGACCAGTACTGAGTACAGGGGAAAAATAACTTCCCTTGTCCTTCTGGCCACACTGTTCCTGATGCAGGCCAGGATGCCATTGGCTCCCTTAGCCACCTGGGCACACTGCTGCCTCATCTTCAGCTACTCTCTATCAGTACCGCCAAGTCCCTTTCCTCCTGGCTGTTCTCCAGCCACTCTGTCCCCAGCCTGTAATGCTGCTTGGGGTTGTTGTGGCCGAAGTGTAGAACTCTGCACTTGGCCTTGTTAAATCTCATCCCATTGGCCTCTGCCCACTCATCCAGCCTGTCCAGATTCCTCTGCAGGGCTGTTCTACCTTCCCACAGATCAACACCTGCTCCTAGATTTGTGTGTGTAGGTTTCATTTTTTCCCCATTTCAGCTTTGTTTTGTCTTGTTTTTGGTTTTGTTTTTTTTTTCTTCTGGCCCCTGGAAAGACCTACACAGTAGATTTCTGTAGCAACAAATGTTGCACAAACCAGCAATGCAAATTTTGTAGTGTATGGCTTTTGCAAGTTATGCAATTATTAAAGTTGCTAATACAAACAGGATATAGTAGCTGCAATGCAACATTAGCATGCCTGATCAAATGAAATAACAATGAAGTGATGTGAGCATAGGTTGTCTTCCAACCTGGTTGATTCTACGATTCTATGGATTTAGAAAGCTTAGAGTATACACTTACAGGTCAACTGCAACCTAGCTGAAGAATGTGAATATTTATTTTATATATTCAAGGTGACTAGAATGTTTATGGAGGTGGTGGAGGTCTCATCACAGACTCATAGAATCAACCAGGTTGGAAGAGACCTCCAAGATCATTCAGGCCAACCTGTCACCCAGCCTTATTCAATCAACTTAGACCATGGCACTAAGTGCCTCATCCAGGCTTTTCTTGAACAGCTCCAGGGGCACTGATCCTTCCCCAGAGGTTTATAAGGCCAGGCTGGATGGGGGTCTGGGCATTCTGGTCTAGTGTGAGATTTCCCTGCCCACAGCAGGAAGGTTGGAGCTGAATAGTCTTTGAGGTCCCTTCCAACCCTGACAATCACAGAATCACAGAACTTTAGAGGTTGAAAGGGACTTCCAGAGATCATCAAGTCCTACCTCCCTGCCAGAGCAGGATCACCCAGGGTTTGCTCAGGAATGCATCCAGGTAGGTTTGGAAAGTCTCCAGAGAAGGAGGTTCCACAACCTCTCTGGACAGCCTACTCCAAGGCTCTGTCACTCTCCCTCTATAGAAGCTTCTCCTCCTGTTGAGCTGAAACTTGCTATGTTCCACTTTTTGTGATTCTGTGTCATTTTTGTAGAATATTGTCTTGTTTGTCCTTTTGTTGATGGAATGACAAGACTTTTGTCTACTATGTTAATATAATTTATTTCCATTTTTAAATTTCATTATTAACATTCAAGCATATAATAACTAACAATAATAAACTTCTTCCCAGAGGAATTGCAAAGTGGTTTCTCTAATGGTCCTTTGTGGCACAACAGTTTAGAAAATGAAGAAATAAAGTTAGCACATGTTACATGATGTAAACCCAAACCAGGTCTCCTCAGATTAATGTAAACCCTACCTGGAGTACTGTGTACAGTTCCGGAGTCCCCAACACAAGAGGGACGTGGAAATGTTTGAGAGAGTCCAGAGGAGTACCACAAGGATCATCACAGGGCTGCAGCACATCTGCTATGAGGACAGGCTACAAGAGTTGGCATCCTAAGTCTGGAGAAGGACTCAAGGAGACCTTATAGTGGCCTTCCAGTATCTGAAGGGGACCTACAGGAAGGCTGGGGAGGGACTATTGACAAAGTCTTGTAATGACAGGACAAGGGTTAATGGGTTTAAACTGGCAGAGGGGAGATTTAGACTGGATATTAGGAGGAAGTTGTTTGCAGTGAGGGTGGTGAGACACTGGCACAGGTTGTCCAGGGAGGTTGTGGCTGCTCCCTGCCTGGAGGTGTTCAAGGCCAGGTTGGATGAGGCCTTGAGCAACCTGCTCTAGTGGGAGGTGTCCATGCCTACAGCAGGGGCTTGGATCTGGATGATCCTTGAGGTCCCTTCCAACCTAGACCATTCTATGATTCTATAATTCTAAACAGCCAGCAGATTATCTTCTACAACAAACAGCTTTGTCAAAATAATGCTAATACTTTCCTTAATGCTGTTCTTGCTCTCTTCTGTTGTTTTTGGGAAATGATCAGTTCAGCTGCAGGAGCTCTAGTCTGCCTAAGCATGCTAGAAGCGTATTGTGCTGTAAAGAGCTGCATTCCCTGTTCTCAGTCACGCAAAGAAAAAAGATATAATAACAAAAAAAATTCCAGTAAGTATCTCCTTCAAGGTCAGCTGGAGTTCATCAGTGAGATTAGATATCCAGACACAATGCTAAACCTACTTAATAATGACTAAAAGCCCAGGACACTTAATGCATGAGATCTGAGGATACCAAAGCCCAAATTCCAGGTCTTCCTAAATAGTCACAACTTGAATCTAGCCCGGGAGGCATCTGGAGGTGCTTATATTCTTTTTTCCAAAGTTCTATAGGAGCTTGGTGATCTGCTTCTGTATAAGACAGAGTGGTTCAAATGTTAATGATGCCATACAGTCAAGAATCTAACTCATACCTCATAAAGAAGGTATCTTGCCCTTTCATAGAATCATAGAATCAATCAGGTTGGAAGAGACCTCCAAGATCATCCAGCCCAACCTAACACCCAACCCTAGCCAATCAACTACACCAGAGAATCATAGAATCATAGAATCAACCAGATTGGAAGAGACCTCTGAGATCATCCAGTCCAACCTAGCACCCAGCCCTAGACAGTCAACTACACCATGGCACTAAGTGCCTCATCCAGTCTTTTCTTGAACACTCCAGGGATGGTGACTCCATCACCTCCCTGGGCAGCCCATTCCAATGCCAATCATTCTATCTGGCAAGAACTTCCTCCTAACATTCAGCTTAGACCTCCTCTAGCACAGCTTGAGACTGTCCCCCCTTGTTGTGTTGTTGGTTGCCTGAATAAGAAGACCAACCCCCACCTGGCTACAACTTCCCTTTACCTCCCTCACAATCCAAAAATTGACTTTGAAGTTATAAGGGTGTGGTACCCTCTGCAGCACTCCACTGCCAGCAGTTCCTTCATTTCACATTGCCATCTGAAAGTTGCAGCATTCACTCAAAGGTTAATGAAGGGAACACAGATCTGCTGTTGAGGGTTATGAGTCAACAGGTAGGTCAGGAAGTTACTGATAGGATATAACTGGGAATTTGTATCTTCTGTAGGCTGCTTTTAAAATGGAGAGTGCTGGTTAATAGTAACTAAGCATGAGCTGTAAATTTGTGACAACATCTTTTAGCTACTAGCACATACTGCATGCTTTGAAAATGCTGGGGGGGTCTCTGTAAACACTTTTCCTCCTTCAGTGTATAACCATGAGAAATGAAGTGGTTCTCAGAAGGAGGCAGAGCAGCCACTGGCTTTCCTAGTGGAAATGTCTTGAGTACAATTTTCTCTGGAGTGCAGCAAACCTCAGAAAGATACTTAGTCAGTAAAAAAAACTCAGAAGATTTAGGAAATACTCATTGTCTGTAGAATATAATCTTAGGAAGAGTGTGGATCTTCTCAAAGCTTTTCTCTGTGAGAGGCATGGGCAGAGTGTGGGAAGAGGTAGAATCAACCCAAGGAACTCCTGTGGGAGATTCCTGCATTTTGGGCTATCAATGCAATCACAACTCTGATAAATGGCTCAAATTCTTACTTTATCTGTACCCAGAAAGACATTTACAACCAAATGTCACTACCTCAGGTCATCTTTCTACTGATTGCAATTTTCTCTAAGTTCTCAAGCGAACAGTGAGGTTTCTTGTGAGTTGTTTTTTTGAGCTATATCTGTCTTGTCAAGGTTAAAAAGCTGCGGGTAAATAAACATGCTGTTGGTATTAGACAGAACAGCTAATCTAAAGTGAAGCTGATTTATATGTTCTGAGTTGTAACAGAGTGGAAATTCTCAAAGAGATCAAGACTGTGATAGCACAACTACACTTACATAAAAATAAAGATCTTCAAGCTAATGCAAAGAATGCAAATTTTCTTGTTGCTTCATTAACAACTGACATTTCATCAAACTTCCTCAGAGCTCACCCCATCCTGAATGTAGTAGGACTCTGAAATTGCAAGCCACATGAACCTAGCTCAAGACATTTTTGACAGTTCACTGTATTTCAGTCTGATTTCGCTTACAACAGGTAAGGGGTAAAGGAAGCTCTTAAGTGTTCCCAAGGATGAGTTTAGGAAGGGCAGGTCCTGCCTCACCAACCTGATCTCCTTTTATGATCAGGTTCCCTGCCTGGTGAATGTGGGGAAGGCTGTGGATGTAGTCTGCCTGGACTGCAACAAAGCCTTTGACACTGTCTGCCACAAGAAGCTCCTGGCCAAGCTGGCAGCTCATGGCTTGGACAGATTCATTCTGTGCTGGATCAAGAACTGGCTGGATGGCAGAGCTCAGAGAGTGGTGGTGAATGGTGCCACATCCAGTTGGCAGCTGTCACTAGTGGTGTGCCCCAAGGATCAGTGCTGGGCCCAGTCCTGTTCAATATCTTTATTGATGACCTGGACAAGAGGGTTGAGTCCAGCATCAGTAAGTTTGCAGATGACACCAAGCTAGGAGCAGGTGTTGATCTGTTGGAAGGTAGGAGAGCCCTGCAGAGGGACCTGGACAGGCTGGATGGGTGGGCAGAGGCCAATGGGATGAGATTTAACAAGGAGAGCAGCCAGGAGGAAAGGGACCTGGGGGTACTGATAGATAGTAAGCTGAAGATGAGGCAGCAGTGTGCCCAGGTGGCCAAGAGAGCCAATGGCATCCTGGCCTGCAACAGGAACAGTGTGGCCAGTAGGACAAGGGAGGTTATTCTGCCCCTGCACTCAGCACTGGTCAGGCCACACCTTGAGTACTGTGTCCAGTTCTGGGCCCCTCAATTCAAGAGAGATGTTGAGGTGCTGGAACATGTCCAGAGAAGGGCAACAAAGCTGGTGAGGGGCCTGGAACACAAACCCTATGAGGAGAGTTTGAGGGAGCTGGGCCTGTTTAGCCTGGAGAAGAGGACGCTCGGGGGTGATCTTATTACTGTCTACAACTACCTGAAGGGACATTGTAGCCAGGTGGGGGGTGGCCTCTTCTCCCAGGCAACCAGCAATAGAACAAGGAGACACAGTCTCAAGTTGTGCCAGGGTAGGTCTAGGCTGGATATTAGGAAGAAGTTCTTCACAGAGAGAGTGATTTCCCATTGGAATGGGCTGCCCAGGGAGGTGGTGGAGGCACCATCCCTGGGGGTCTCCAAGAAAAGATTGGATGAGGCACTTAGTGCCATGGTCTGGTTGATTGGTTAGGGCAGGGTGATAGGTTGGACTGGATGATCTTGGAGGTCTCTTCCAACCTGGTTGATTCTATGTGGATTCTATGTGTCATGTGAAAGTAGTTGTCAAGTTTACGGATAGGTTTATGCTTTGCTGACATCAGTGGGAACTCCTCTTCAGAGCCTCTGTAGAATTTGAATAAAACTTTTATTTTCAAGTGAACATCTGCACAGAAATAACTTCAATCACATCCTTTTGTAGCAGAAGGAGAAGGAAGAATTACAGGTGAGACAGGAATACTACTTGGATGACATCTTAAAGGCAGTAGGTTAGCATCCTATAGTATGGGTAGTGTTGCTATTGGTTCCAAATCAGTTTAATTATCTTAACAATCTCTCCAAGAAACTGTGTGCATTCTCATGTGTATATATAAGTATATACATACGCAGGGCCAAGGTCAAGACCTATCTTGCCTTTAAGTTAGGCAAATGAGATCCTGGGGTGTATTAAGAAGAATGTGTGCAGCAGATCAAAGGAGATTCTCCTCCCCCTCTTGTCTGCCCTGGTGAGACCTCATCTTGAATACTGTGTTCAGTTTTGGGCTCCCCAGTTTAAGAGGGACAGGGATCTGCTGGAGAAGGTCCAGTGGAGGGCTATGAGGATGATGAGGGAACTGGAGCTCTGCCTGATGAGGAGAGGCTGAAGGCTGGTTAGTCTGGAGAAGAGAAGACTTAGAGGGGATTTAGTAAATATCTATAAATATCTGAGGGGTGTGGGACAGGACGTGGGGACAGGCTCAGCTCACTTGCTCCCTGGGATAGGACAAGACTGGATGGGGCACTTAGTGCCATGGTGTAGTTGATTGGCTAGGGCTGGGGGATAGGTTGGACTGGATGATCTGGGAGGTCTCTTCCAACCTGGTTGAATCTATGATTCTATGACAAGGAGCAATGAATATAAGTTGCAGCACAGTAGGTTCCACCTCAACATGAGGGGGAACATCTTTACTGTAAGGGTCACAGAGTACTGTAACAGGCTGCCCAGAGAGGTTGTGGAGTCTCCTTCTCTGGAGACATTCAAGGCCTGTCCAAATGCTTTCCTTTGTGACCTGGGCTAGATTGTATGGTCCTGCTCCGGCAGGGGGTTTAGACTTGGTGATCTCCTTGGATCGCTTCCAATCCCTGACATCCTGTAATAACAAATAGTAAGGTGATTCTGGTCTCTTCGTTTTCAGAACATAAAATCTTATGTTTAACAAAGAAAGCAATACAGGAATTGTACTATTACAGAGAGATGGATGGACTTGTCTCAGACAGTGGTCATAGAATTATAGCATTATAGAGTCAGCCAGGTTGGAAGAGACCTCCAAGATCATTCAGTCCAACCTATCACGCAGCCTTATCCAGTCAACTAGCCCACTCAGCCATCAGCAAATTACTTCACAGCTGCTTTTCCACTTCTACCCCTCTCTGATCAAATTGGAAGGAGAAAACCAAACAGATTCCTCCCTAGAGGGAGAACTCTCTTCAGTTCTCCCTTGCTGAAATGTGATGGCCCTCCCATGGGAGGCAGTCTTCCCTGAGCAACTTCTGCTAGCATGGATCTCTCCTGTGAAGCAAAATCATCCCAGTGAAGGACTACTCCAGTGTGAGTGTTGCTTGGAATCATGGCCTTTATGAACAATTATCCGCTCCATTGTGGGGGTTCTCTACTGGTCACATATGGTTTTCTGTTCCATCACTGATCTCTAAGGGCTGCAGGAGCTCATTTTGCCATCTTGGCATAGACTAAAGGGGAATGTTTGTTCCAGCAAGCCTCTCCTGTCCTTTCTCACTGTCCTCCCTGTTCCCACGGTTGTTTCTCTCATGTTCTATTTCTCCCCCAAAGAAAAGAACTCTCAAAACACATGAACTCACCTAACAGGTTTTTCCCCTCTTAAATGTTGTCAAAGAGGTGTTGATTGGCTCAGCCATGATGAGAAGTGAGTCTTACTTGGAGCCTGGGAAGCTTCTTGGAGTCTGGAGAGGAGAAGGTTCTAAGGTGACCTTATTGTGGCCTTACAGTATCTTAAGGGGACATACAAGAAAGCTGAGGAGGGACTCTTTGGGATGTCAGGTAGTGATAGGACTGGGGGGAATGGAATCAAGCTAGAAATGGGTAGATTCAGACTGGGTGTTAGGGAAAATGTTCTTCAGCATGAGGATGGTGAGAGCCTGGATTTTTTTTTTTTATGTGTACTATGATAGATTTCTGATTTTCATGTCAAATAAAGCATATTTAGCTGTCTGGATCACAGCTCAGGAAGTGTGGCATAGAAGAGCAGGCAGTGAGATGGATTAGGAACTGGTTACACAACAGAGTGCACAGAGTGGTGATCAGTGGTGCCAAGGAGAGCTGTAACCAGTGGAGTCCCACAGGGAGCAGCTCTGGGTCCAGTCCTGTTCAGCATCTTCATCAGTGCCATTGATGAAGGGGCAGACAGACAGAGTCCACTCAGCAAGTTTGTTGATGACACCAAACTGGGAGGCTTGGCTGAGACGCCTGAAGGCTGTGAGGCCATTCAGTGAGACTTGAACAGACTGAGAGATGGGCAGAAAGAAACCTGATGAGGTTCAACAAGGTTAAGTGCAGAGTCCTGCACCTGTCAAGGAATAATACAGTACAGGCTGGGAGGTGATCTGCTGGAGAGCAGCCCTGTGGAAAACGACCCAGAAGTGCTGGTGGACAAGAAGCTCACTATGGGGCAGCAATGTGCCCTTGTGGCCAAGAAGGCCAGTGGGATCCTGGGCTGCATTAAGAGAAGTGTGGCCAGCAGATCAAGACAGGTTGTCCTCCCCCTCTACTCTGCTCTGATTCTAGAGGCACAGGGATCTACTCAAAAGAGTCCAAGGGAAGGCTACAAAGATGCTGAAGGGGCTGGAGCACTGCCCTGTGAAGAAAGAATGAGGGACCTGGGGCTTTTTGGTCTGATGAAAAGAAGACTTAGAGGGAATCTGATCAATGTTTATAAATATCTGAGGGCTGGGGCTAGAGAGGGAGGGGACACACTAATGGGTATAAACTATAGCACAGAAAGTTCCACCTCAACATGAGGGGGAACATCTTTACTGTAAGAGTCATAGAGCACTGGAACAGGCTGCCCAGAGAGGTTGTAGAGTCTCCTTCTCTGGAGACTTTCAAGACCTGTCTGGATGAATTCCTGTGCGACCTGAGCTAGATTGTATGGTCCTGCTCTGGCAGAGGGGTTAGATCTGTTGATTTCCAGAGGTCCTTCCAACACCTAACATCACGTGAACCTGTGATGTGAAATAATATTTTCTTCAATATAATCCCAGTAAAAAACCTTCAGTATTTGAACACGTTTGAACTCATTTGCAGCAGCTTCTCTTTCTTACAAGTTAATGCATTTTGAAACAACATCATAGAAGAGAAGTTATGGAGCACTGCATGAAAGACAAGACTGTGGTTTGGCTCTTGTAATTCGTTGAGTCACCTTGGGATAATATAATTGGACTTTTGTAGGAGAAGTGCAATGATTTTGGTCCCTGAATTCATAGCATTAATATTTGTCTTACCCAACCCTAAACAAACTGAGGTTTGTGAGCCTTATGTTTTGTAAGAAAAATAAAGATGACATTGGCTCCTTCAGCTGTGGTTTAGACTCATGATTTCTGTCAGTTCCTAAAACATAAACAACTCTCCCCCCCCAGCACACACCTTGATTTTATGAAAGCAAACATACTTTATAAATTATATTTAGGTTGTATTTGTTGTGCAGAAATGCCGCAGAGAAAAGTGACATGTTTTCATTAAAACTGGAGAACATTGGCTTCGAAAAGGTTTATTTTTAACATATTCCAGCATGTGAAATTTTAATGTACAGGGGAATATGGTTCTTCTAATAATGGCCTTTTGTCATTGAGTCTAAGGTTCATCCAAGGTTCAGATGCTTCATTACTACCCAGGCAGGAAATGAGTAAGTTAGACTTCATACCAATATTGCTCTGGAAATAGTAGGAGAACTTGCTGACTGGCATCAGATCTCTGAATCATCACTTGTAATTAACACTGTTGCTATTCCAGACAGATGGAAGCATTGCAAACACTGATATTAAACATCTCATTTTTTTGCTAGATACCCAAGACTGACTAGAAGTAAGTAAAGATAAATGATCAGGTAGACAAGAGGAAAACAGAGTGGGACAGCTGGAGAGTATAGAAATTGCCATAATTTTGCAGAGGGGGATATCTCAGTGCCTACGCCTATTTGGTGGAGGGGAGAAATTAATTTGGGCTATATAATTTTATATAAAAATATAGATTTATTAAATTCAATATTCAGAACTCTTGCCACCCCCAACCACTGTATATTAATGTTCAGTTTGGTACACAGTTATGAAAACAATGTAGGATAAAATATGTACAGGATTTTATTCTTTAAAGAGCAAACATTCAAACTATGAACAGAGAGAGGAGTTTTCCCCGCAGCTTAATGACATTTGGGATCTTATGCTATTTGCCCAGCAGAGCGGGCTGAAACTCTTTCTGCTCTATGGAGATATTAAAGCTTTTACTCACAATTCTTCTTAATTAATAATCACGCCCTGGGGCTGCATCACAGCCTATGTCTAATGTCCAGACTCCAGGGGATCTCTACCCGCGGACTTGGAGGCTGGAATCTTCCTGGCTTGAAGGGAGAGGATAAATCTTCTCAGCTTCTGGGGAAATAGGTTTTCTCTAACCTTTGTTCTCCTGGCAAGGGATGATCTCTGCCTTGGTGCTGCTGGCTCCTTTGGATGCTGTGTCCAGGACTTCTCAAGCTGGCATGATTTCAGGAGAATGGTGCTGTCTCTGGTATGGTTGTTCACGGCTTCAGGCCATGTGTGCAGACAACCCAGAGTCTGTTTCCTGATTATCTCAGTAGCAGTGGCTTTTACCAGGCAATGGTAGGCAGTGAGCATGCAAAGTGTGCTCAGCTGCTGGGAGTCTGAGCTCCGTAGGTAAATGCAATACAGAATCTGGTCCTGGTAGCAATAGCATGCAGATATGCTCAGCTGGCTTAGGAGGCCATAGGGTCCTTTTATATATATATATATATATATATATGCAGGCTTAAATGAGCTCTACATCTAAGGTACGCTGCCCGGTGAGCTGCGAATGAGTAAGAGCATGAGGGTCTGAGCCTCTGAGCATCAGAGCTATGCAATGGCATCCAAGTGTGGGGATCTGAGCGGCTGAGCTATGCAGGTGAGTCAGAGCTGAGCACCATTGTTTACCTGTGCACCCCTATTGATTGACTGTGGGCCAAGATTAATGGCCTCTTTGGCCACTAGAATGACCAATCAGGTTGGCAGTCAGCCAAACCTTACCATAGTAGGCAGAAGGCTCTTGCCTGGACTATTCTCAAATACGGGGATCACATGGGCTTACCCTAGGGAGACACGAGCCGGGTGTGTGTGGCTTACACAACTTGTTTACAACCAGGGGTCCTGGCAGAAAGTCATGTCCAGGCATGTATAGGCGTAAATAAGCCTGCTTTTGGGCCTATAGGCCCTACACGACACATAATAACCATGCCATTATAATGTTATTTATTTATTAATTAATGCACAGCAGGTCTTTGCTATCTGATTAGAACTGCGGAATGAGCTGGATGTTAGGAGGAAGTTGTTGGCAGAGAGAGTGATCTGCCATTGGAATGGGCTGCCCAGGGAGGTAGTGGAGTCACCATCCCTGGAGGTCTTCAAGCAAAGCCTGGATGAGGCACTTAGTGCCATGGTCTAGTTGACTAGTTAGGGCTGGGTGCTAGGTTGGAGTGGATGATCTTGGAGGTCTCTTCCAACCTGGTTGATTCTATGATCTCTGTGTGTCTCAGCATGAATATTCCTATGTTTTCCTCTTCGAATTTTACAGCTTCAGTACCACCTGCCTAAATACTCTGAATACAAATAAGACTTCTCTAATGAAACTCCACCTTCACTTTTTTGCTAAGTTTAGCCAAGATCATTTTCTAGACCCTGGTCCTAGAACAGTTAGATCAGAGGGTGAAGCATACATCTCAGGGAACAGGTAGCAAGCAAGAGATGTACAGCAGACATAACTTCACAGGACAAAAAACTGTTTGTCTGAGCTGTTTTCTTCCTTGTCCTATAGAAAACATCATCTGATTTACAGTACTAAAGAGGTTGAGGGATCTGGGGTTGTTTTGCCTGGAGGAGGGTCAGGGCAGACCTCATTGCTGCCTACAACTACTTGAAAGGAGGTTGTAGCCAGGTGATGGTTGGTCTCTTCTCCCAGGCAACCAGGAACAGAAGGGGACACAGTCTCAAGTTGTGCTGAGGGAAGTATAGGCTGGGTGTTAGGAGGAAGTTGTTGGCAGAGAGAGTGATTGGCATTGGAATGGGCTGCCCAGGGAGGTAGTGGAGTCACCATCCCTGGAGGTCTTCAAGCAAAGCCTGGATGAGGCACTTAGTGCCATGGTCTAGTTGACTAGTTAGGGCTGGGTGCTAGGTTGGAGTGGATGATCTTGGAGGTCTCTTCCAACCTGGTTGATTCTATGATCTCTGTGTGTCTCAGCATGAATATTCCTATGTTTTCCTCTTCGAATTTTACAGCTTCAGTACCACCTGCCTAAATACTCTGAATACAAATAAGACTTCTCTAATGAAACTCCACCTTCACTTTTTTGCTAAGTTTAGCCAAGATCATTTTCTAGACCCTGGTCCTAGAACAGTTAGATCAGAGGGTGAAGCATACATCTCAGGGAACAGGTAGCAAGCAAGAGATGTACAGCAGACATAACTTCACAGGACAAAAAACTGTTTGTCTGAGCTGTTTTCTTCCTTGTCCTATAGAAAACATCATCTGATTTACAGTACTAAAGAGGTTGAGGGATCTGGGGTTGTTTTGCCTGGAGGAGGGTCAGGGCAGACCTCATTGCTGCCTACAACTACTTGAAAGGAGGTTGTAGCCAGGTGATGGTTGGTCTCTTCTCCCAGGCAACCAGGAACAGAAGGGGACACAGTCTCAAGTTGTGCTGAGGGAAGTATAGGCTGGGTGTTAGGAGGAAGTTGTTGGCAGAGAGAGTGATTGGCATTGGAATGGGCTGCCCAGGGAGGTGGTGGGGTTGCCATCCCTGGAGGTGTTGAAGCAAAGCCTGGATGAGGCACTTAGTGACATGGTCCACATGACTGGATAGGGCTGGATGATAGGTTGGACTGGATGATCTTGGAGGTCTCTTCCAACCTGGTTGATTCTATGATTCTATGATTCTATGAACAGGGTTAGTTTCCTATCTCTTTGAATATTAGATTTTGATCTGTAGAATTAGGCAGAAGAGTTGTAGACCATACACATAAAAGATGAGGAATATGACTTTGGAAATTGTGACACACGAGACAATCTTGACCTTTGAGTGACTAATTCATCTGAAAGTGACCTCCCTGTGACAAGCTGTGAGCAAATGGAAAAAATATGATCCTGAAAAGTGCGAACGGGAATCTCAACTGTTATATATATCCCTTCTGTATTTGGCAGAGGCAGCACATACTTTGTGAATGTTGTGTCCAGCTTTAGCATCCATCTAAAGAGGCAATCAATCAACAGAGAGAAGCCACCACAATAATTATGAAATTGAAAAACACATTCCCTATGAAAATGCTGAGGAAGCTCTGCCCTTATCTTCTAAAAATGGTTCAATAACAAATAATTGAATAGAATATATGATTAAATATTTGATTCCAGAACATAAATTTGGTGATACAGGACTCTTCAATCTACTAGACACAATATCCAAGAGCTGCAAATTGTATCATGACATTTACAAAGCTAAAAAAACTCAAGAAGGTTAAGTAATCATTGGAAGAACTTGCTTATGGTGTTGGCAGATCTTTGGCAGTCATGATTAGATGTCGCTTCTATGGGAAAAAAAAAACCACTACAGATTTAAAAATTAGATTAAATTTGAGATGCATACTGTGCAAGAGATCAGATTTAAACAGTGCTTTTTCTAGATTTGTTTTTCTACATTTTTTATATATCATAGAAGAAAAATCTATATAATCACTTGTACTGTGTAGATCTCTAAATCAGGCTTAAGTTGCCCATGTGATCAGAGGGCTAGGGTGGGTGCTAGGTTGGACTGGATGATGTTGGAAGTCTCTTTCAACCTGGTTGATACTATCACATGATTCTATCTTCTGTGATTCTATGATTTGGGACTGTTCAGTCTGGAGAGGAGAAGGCTCCGAGTTGACCTTATTGTGGCCTTTCAGTATCCTAAGCGAGGGGGCTACAAGAGAGCTGGGGAGGAACTTTTTAGGCCGTCAGGTAGTGATAGGACTGGGGGGAATGGAATAAAGCTAGAAATGGGTAGATTCAGATTGGATGTTAGGAAGAAGTTGTTCAGCATGAGGGTGGTGAGACTCTGGAATGGGTTGCTCAGGGAGGTTGTAAAAGCCTCATCCCTGGAGGCGTTTAAGGTCAGGCTGGATGAGGCTCTAGACAGCCTGCTCTAGTGTGAGGTGTCCCTGTCTGTGGCAGGGGGATTGGAAGTAGATGGCTCTTGTGGTCCCTTCCAACCCTGACTGACATAGAGAGAGTGATTGGCATTGGAATGGGCTGCCCAGGGAGGTGGTGGAGGTGCCATCTCTGGAGGTGTTGAAGAAAAGCCTGGATGAGGCACTTAGTGCCATGGTCTAGTTGATTGGACTGGGCTGAGAAATAGGTTGGACTGGATGACCTTGGGAATCTCTTCCAACCTGGTTGATTCTATGATTTTGGGACTCTGATTCTGTGATTCTGTTATGTACAGACTATGCCTTTAAGTATAAAATTGTGTTTCCACAGACTTTTCTTTCCAAAAGTTGATCCCACAAAAAATGTAATTTCCCATACACTTAGAACTAGATAACCCTTCAGGGAAGTTGAATAGTGTCCTGGAGTCCTGTATACCCCTAAATTCCTCTCCTTCTGTGGCTTCCCCCCACCCCCACCTTGCCCTGCAGATGTGAAGGAGGTGAGCCAGGGGCCCTTCCGCCATGAGGGCTGCCCGTGCAGTGCCCGCGCTGGAATCAGGCTGGGATTGGCTGTGCACTTCGCACCTAGGTGTGGTAACTCTGCTCTTTGTCTAGGGAGGGTATAAATATTGGGGGACTTCCAGCTCTTGGAGTTCCTGCCTTGGATTCATTCCCACCTTGAATTTGTTCCCGCCTTGGAGTTCATTCTTGCCTGAGTGTTCATGCCTGCCTGAGACTTCTCCCCCCTCTTGCCTGGCCTGGATACAGAAAAAGCCCTGTGCTCCAAAGGACTGCTTCACCCATTAACGTTCTTTGTGCAAAGCTTAACGACTCTTAATGACTCTTCTATGGCATCAGAAGAGAGCGAGGGACAGCCCGCGGGACCAAGTCAGCCTGACCGTAAGTTATTTTGGCTCAGCTTTATTATTAAGTGGGAAATGCTATTCATTAATAGCTAAAGCCTTTTCCAACTTCTGACTTCCAAAATAGTCAGATTATCTATGGCGTCCTGTAGACATTCTCAAGGAACTGAAACTGGTAATTAAAACTAAATTAATTTCTGTATATAGTTTTGGGGGCAGGCTTTTGGGAAAATGAAATAACTATTTTTGTATAAAATTCCTGACTTGGCCACGTTAATTCCCTGCCTCCACAACAAATAGTCAGTAGATGTGGTTTTGTATGTTGATCATTATGATCAGGTGGCCAAGAGAGCAAATGGCATCCTGGCCTGCATCAGGAACAGTGTGGCCAGTAGGATGAGGGAGGTTATTCTTGCCCTGTACTCAGCACTGGTCAGGCCACACCTTGAGTGCTGTGTCCAGTTCTGGGCCCCTCAATTCAAGAGAGATGTTGAGGTGCTGGAACATGTCCAGAGAAGGGCAACAAAGCTGGTGAGAGGCCTGGAACACAAACCCTATGAGGAGAGGCTGAGGGAGCTGGGGTTGTTTAGCCTGGAGAAGAGGAGGCTGAGGACAGACCTCATTTCTGTCTACAACTACCTGACGGGAGGTCCTAGCCAGGTGGGGGTTGGTCTCTTCTCCCAGACAACCAGCAACAGATCAGGGAGACACAGTCTCAAGTTGTGCTGGAGGAAGTATAGGCTGGGTGTTAGGAGGAAGTTGTTGGCAAAGAGAGTGATTGGCATTTTTAGTGACTACATAAGCAAAAAAATGCACGTTTCTCCTCAGCATTAGGAGAAACTTCTTTACAGTGAGTGGTGGAGCACTGGAACAGGGTGTCCAGAGAACAGACTTTCCAAACCCACCTGGATATATTCCTGTGTGAACTAACTTAGGTGATCCTGCCTTGGCAGGGAGGTTGGACTCAGTGGTCTCTGGAGGTCCCTTCCAATCCCTGAAGTTCTGTGATTCTGTCGTTCTGTAAAACATGTTACAGTAATTATTTACAAAGCAGGCCCAAATCCAACCACTCTGACAAAGCAGGGTAGTTTGCACAGGAATGTACCCATGTGAGCTTGGAAAGTCTCCAGAGAAAGAGACTCCACAACATCTCTGGGCAGCCTGTTCTCTTGCTCCATCACCGACACCGTAAAGAAGTTTCTCCTCATGTTGAGTTTGTAGCTGTTGCTCCTTGTTTTATTGCTCCTGACCAGTGAAAAGAGATTTGCCCCAGCCACTTGACACCCACCCCTCAGATATTTGTACACACTGATCGGATCTCCCCTCAATCTTCTCCAGGCTAAGCAGCCACAGGGCTCTCAGTCTCTGTTAATAGGGAAGCTGCTCAAGTCTCCCAGTAATCTTCTTGGCTCTCTCATGGACTCTTTCTAGAAACTCCTTGTCTCTCCTGAACTGGAAAGCACCAAAACTGGACACAGTATTGCAAATGTGGGCTCACTAGGGCAGAGTAGAAGGGGAGAAGAACCTCCCTAGACCTGCTGGACACACTTTTCTTGATGCTTAAACCACTCAGGAAGGCAAATCAGACAGTATAGGACAGGCACAATGAGTGAAGAGAAATCAAGATACCTATTAATAATCTGACAGTTACATCATTAAAGCAGAAAGCCATATCCAAACTGACAGGGAGGAAGTAGGTGTAGCAGCAAAGTTCTCACAGTACCCAAGAAAGATCAGGAAGGCAAAAGGAGAGCTCACACACACATACTGAAGAACAGAGATAAGTTTTCAACCCCCCTGAAAAAAAGAGATGTTTGGCTGCAGCGGGGTGACATTTACTATGGTCCTTGAGTGGAAACCATTCAGTGCTGCAGAAGCCAAGACAAGGTGAAATAATTGACATGTGAATTCAAAGAATTGATTAAAGTGTTTCTCAACATACTCCATGTCACTGAATGACTCTCCACAAAGGTTAAGTAGATTTTGGAGTTGCTTGTTGTTTGGTTTCTTTGGCAAGTTATGTTTGCAGAATTTGGTGATGATTTTATTTCCCCTGAAGTGGGGATGGTAGGATTGAGTGGACCTCCAAGCAAGTATGTGGATTACACCAAGCTGAGTGGCCTCATTAATGCACTGGAGGGAAGGGATCCATCCAGAGGGACTTGGACAGGCTTGAGAGGCAGGACCAAGCTCAGCCTCATGAAGGTCAACAAGGTCAAGTGCAAGGTCCTACACCTGGGTTGGGGCAATCCCAGGCACAAATATAGGCTGGGCAAGGAATGGTTTGATAGCAGACTTGAGAGGAAGCACTTAGGGGTGTTAGTTGGTGAGCCAGCAATGGGCACTTTGCAGTTTAACAGGGTTTAACCCTGGGCTGCATCAAAAGAGGTGTGGTCAGAAGGATGAGTAAGGTGATTCTTCCCTTCTACTCTGCTCTTCTGAGTACTGGGTCCAATTCTGCTGCCTTCAATAAAGGAAGGTCATCACACTGCTGGAGTGGGCCCAGAGAAAGGCCACAAAGACAATCAGAAGACTGAGAAACTTAGCCAATGAGGACAGGCTGCAAGAGTTGGAGCTGTTCAGCCAGGAGAAAGCAAAGCTCTTGGGTGGACTTTCTAACAGCCTTCCAGCATCTGATAGGGGTCTACAAGAAAACCAGGAATGGACTTTTTACAAGAGCTTGTTGTAACAGGATGAAAAGCTTGAGAAGAAGAGATTTAGACTGGACATTAGGAAGAAATTCTTTATAGTGAGGGTAGCGAGACACTGGAACAGGCTGCCCAAGAGGGTTGTAGATGCTCCCTCCCTGGAGGTGTTGGAGGCTAGACTGGAAAAGGCCTTGAGTGGCATGGCTTAGTGGAAGGTGTCCCTATCCAAAGCACAGGGGTTGGAACTAGATGATCTCCAAGGCTCCTTCCAACCTACACCATTGTATGCATCTATGGAATCTCTACTTTTTGTTTGAAGATTTTTGCACATGAGACCCAAGATTTTAGGAAAAGTAGTCTGATTGTAAGAATAATATTTTGTTGCATGGGATGGGAAGGTGTGGTAAAGCTTGCCTTTGTGGGCTGAGACAAGGAAAAGCTGCTTCTCATTGGAAAAATTGCTGTGATTGAATTGAAATTCTTGAAGTATCATCAAAAGACAGAGAGGAGCCAAACAAGAAGAACCCACTTGATTTATAGATACTGATTATAGAATGACCTTACAGGTGTTATCCAAACCAATAACCACATAATTCTCTAGAGACAAGTCCTCATAAGTCAGTGTGGCTAATATCTTAGGGTCACAAAGAATGAATCTACAATACTGCAAAGCAGCTATGTTGGAACTTCTGCTTCAAATGCCAGAAAAACAGACTTTTAGAAGAGTACTTATATCACAGAATCAATGAGGTTGGAAAAGACCTTCGAGATCAAGTCCATGATTATTTGATTACCTAATCAGATAATAATGGGACCAAATAACATATCAAGTCTGTTTTAGACACCTCCAGGGATGATGACTCCACCACCTCCTTGAGCAGCCCATTCCAATGTCAATCACTCTGCCAACAACTTCCTCCTAACATCCAGCCTAAACCTGCCCTGGCACAGCTGATGCTGCTTGCCTGGGAGAAGAGACCAACCTCATCTTGCTAGAACCTCCCTTCAGGTAGTTATAGACAGCAATGAGGTCACCCCTGAGCCTCCTGCAGGCTAAACATCCCCAGCTCCCTCAGCCTCTCCTCACAGGGCTGTGCTCCAGGCCCCTCATCAGCCTTGCTGTCTTTCTCTGAACACCTTCAAGTACCTCAACATCTTTCTTAAATATTTCTTGGATGGGGGGCCCCAGAACTGGACACAGTACTCAAGGTGTGGCCTGACCAGTGCTGTGTCCAGGGACAGAAGAACTTCCCTGGTCCTGCTGGCCACACTATTCCTGATGCAGGCCAGGATGCCATTGGTCATCTTGGCCACCTGGGCACACTGCTGGCTCATTTTCAGCTGTTAACCATCACCCCCTCATTACTCTCTGCCTAGCTGTCTCCAACCACCCTGACTCCAGCCTGTAGCACTGCTTGGGGTTGTTGTGTTTGCATTATTTATTAAGTTGCTGGCTAAATAGTGGTATGTAGAAGAAGGCCTAGGCTAGAACCTAACCTCTTCTTTACATCACAAACTGCATCTGCAAAAAGCATCTCTTCTCACAAAATAGCCAACGGGAAGTCTTTGTGGCTATGTTTGGGTAAGAGATGTCCTTGTTTTTCCCATGACTCTGTTACCCTTCACGATTCCATCTCCTCCCTGGCATCATTAATGACTGGGTTCAGGCTTGCCTTGCTTTTCCTGGACTATTTTCAAGAAGCAATTTTGTTTTATATTATTCCTTCCTGACCTATTTCTTCTGCCTTGTAAACTCTTCTGTAAGTTTAGTTAACCTTGCCTGGGGCTAATGATTCTTGTTTTTAAAGATGGGCATGATGAATCTGTGGTTTTCCTAGGCTGCTGCTGATTTATTCAAAACACAAGATAGTGGGGTTTTAAAGGAGTTTCTGGGTTTTTTAGAAGGTTATAAATGCTGAGTCATCGCAAGCACCTGAAATCCAAGTGCATATATGTGACTTTCAGAAAGCATTTCTGAATGTCTCTACCATGAATTACTTTAGAATCATAGAATGGTTTAGGTTTAGGACCTCAAAGATCATCCAGTTCCAACCCACTGCCATAGGCAGGGACATCTCCTAGTAGAACAGGACGCTCAAGGCCTCATCCAAACTGGCCTTGAACACCTCTGGTAAGGGAGCAGCCACAACCTCCCTGGGCAGCCTGTGCCAGTGTCTCACCACCCTCACTGCAAACAACTTCTCCCTGACATCCAGTTTAGATCTCCCCTCTTCCTGGTTAATCCCATAACCTCATGTTCTGTCATTACAAGACCTTGTAAATAGAATCATGGAACCATAGAATCAACCAGGTTGGAAGAGACCTCCAAGATCATCCAGTCCAACTGAGCACCCAGCCCTAGCCACTCAACTGACCATGGCACTAAGTGACTCATCCAGGCTTTTCTTCAACACCTCCAGGGATGACGACTCCACCACCTCCCTGCACAGCCAATTCCAATGCTAATCACTCTCTCTGACAACAACTTCCTCATAACATCCAGCCTAGACCTACCCCGGCACAACTGGGGACTGTTTCCCCTTGCTCTATTGCTGGCTGCCTGGCAGAAGAGGCCACCTCCCACCTGGCTACAACCTCCCTTCAGGTAGTTGTAGACAGTAATAAGATCACCCCCGAGCGTCCTCTTCTCCAGGCTGCACATCCCCAGCTCCCTCAACCTCTCCTCATGGGGTTTATGCTCCTCACAGGGTTTGTGTTCCAGGGCTTTCACCAGCTTTGTTGCCCTTCTCTGGACACCTTCCAGAACCTCAACATCTCTCTGAATTGAGGAGCCCAGAACTGGACATAGGACTCAAGGTGTGGCCTGACCAGTGCTGAGTACAGGGGAGAATAACCTCCCTTGTCCTACTGGCCACACTGTTCCTGTTGCAGGCCAGGATGCCATTGGCTCTCTTGGCCACCTGGGCACACTGCTGCCTCATCTTCAGCCTACTATCTACCAGCACTCCCAGTTCCCTTTCTTCCTGGCTGCTCTCCAGCCACTCAGTCCCCAGCCTGTTGTGCTGCTTGGGGTTGTTGTGGCCAAAGTGCAGAACCCTGCACTTGGCCTTGTTCAGTCTCATCCCATTGGCCCCTGCCCACCCATCCAGCCTGTCCAGGTCCCTCTGCAGGGCTCTCCTACCTTCCACTAGATCAACACCTGTTCCTAGCTTGGTGTCATCTGCAAACTGACTGATGCTGGACTCAATCCCCTTGTCCAGATCATCAATAAAGATATTGAATAGGACTGGGCCTAGCACTGATCTCTGGGGAACACCACTAGTGACAGCTGCCAACTGGATGTGGCACCATTCACCACCACTCTCTGGGCTCTGCCATTCGGCCAGTTCCTGACCCAGCACAGATTGAATCTGTCCAAACCATGAGCTGCCAGCTTGTCTAGGAGCTTCTTGTGGCAGACGGTGTCAAAGGCTTTGCTGAAGTCCAGGTAGACTACATCCACAGCCTGCCCCACATTAGTCTCTCCTCAGCCCTCCTGTAGGGCCCCTTCAATGAGCTGATAAAAATCCCCAAATCAAACAAACAAAAAAACATCAAACCAAACAAAACAAGAGATCATTACCATCATCTTAACCACTTTCCCTAAAGAAGCAAGCACACACAGCACCCAAATGCTTGCTTCATGTGTCTGGATGTGTTGAGACGTTTATGGTTATGAAAGATATCAGTGTACTGAATAATCATGGAAACACATGGGCCAGGCCTATGCAGGCAATCTTCTCAGAGGCTGATAGATCACATTTCTGTTTCCCAATTTAGAAACAAAATGTGATTAGAATTTAGGTGGGGCTAGGAGTGGCAGCGTGCCATATAATTGAGAGAGAATCACAGAATTAAATGGGTTGGAAAAGCCCTCCAGGATCATTGAGTCCAATCTATCACCTAAATCCACCAAGTGACTCATCCACCATCCTCATAAACACCTCCAGAAATAGGGACTCCACCACCTCCCCAGGCAGCCCATTCAAATGCAAATCACTCTCCATGTGAAGAACTTCCTCCTAACATCCAGCACAGACCTGCCCTGGCACAGCCTGAGGCTGTATCCTCTTGTTGCTGGTTGCCTGGGAGAAGAGGCCAACTCCACCTGGCTACAGCCTCCTTTCAGATAGCTGTAGAGAGCAATGAGGTCACCCCTGAGCCTCCTCTTCTCCAGGCTAAACACCACCAGCTCCCTCAGCCTCTCCTTACAGGGTTGTGTTCCAGGCCCATCACCAGCCTTGCTGCCCTTCTCTGAGCGCATTCAAGCATCTCACCATCTTTCTTCAATGGAGGGGCCCAGAACTGGACACAATACTCAAGGTGTGGCCTGGCCAGTGCTGAATACAAAGCAGTCCCTGGTCCTGCTGGCTACACTATTCCTGATCCTGGTCAGGATGTCATTTGCCTTCTTGGCCACCTGAGCACACTACTGGCTCATGCTCACAATCATACTGTCCATAGCACTTTTCCTTTTGCAACCCAAACACTTGAATCTCCACTGTGTCAGGCACGCAGGAAATGTTACTTCTCCCATATGGCTCTCTTGGAATGATGTTGCTTCCAGCCTTACCTTGTGGTAACATGCACCATCATGAGCACTAGTTTCCTTCTCATTGCCTGTGCTTGAGCTGAGTGTGCAGGTCTCTGGATATTCTTCTCACTTTCAGGTGAACAATGAAGCAGTATGGGAAGCTCAGCAGTTGTAGAATACATGCATTATTATAGGAGAGGCAAATGTTGCAGGTGTGCTCCCATTTGTATGTAGCAAGTGATATCATGTATAAATGTACATATCTCCATTTATATATCATAAACTCACAGAACCACAGAATGTCAGGGTTTGGAAAAGACCTCCATAGGTCATTGAGGCCAACCCTGCCTCACAAAGCAGGACAGCTTAGGATAATCACACAGGAATACACCCAGATGAATTTAGAGGATTTTCCAGAGAAGGAAACTCCCCAACCTCTCTAAGCAGTCTGCTCCAGTGCTCCATCATCCTCGCAGAAAGAATGGTTTTCTCGTGCTGAGATGGTATTTCCTGTGGCTGAATTTATGTCCATTGCCCCTCATCCTGTCACTGGGTGTCACTGAAAAGAGACTGGCTCCACCCTCCCAACAGCCACTCTTCAGATGCTTGTGGACACTGATACGACCCCCTCTCAGTCCTCTCTTCACAGGGATAAAACCCAGGCCTTTCCTCATATAAGAGATGCTCCAGTCCCTTAAGCATCCATGTGGATCTCCAATGAACTCTCTTCAGTAGTTTCTTGACCCTTCTTGAACTGTGGAGCCCACTACTATACACAATATTGCAGATGTGGTCTAACTAGGTGTCTTGGTTCTAATCTAAATTCCCAGAGACTCAAATATATTTGGTAGAACCAAATAACAATTTATAGAGTGCCCTTCTCCCTTTTTCCCAAAGGGAAGGAATTAGATGTAGAGAGAGCAAACAAACCCAAATAAATAAATCTCACTCTGATTTGAAAGTTAAAAGAGGAAAAGTTTAACAATAAATTAGAAAGGTGTCTGAGGTAGGGAAGTTACAAAGATATAGGGAAAGGAAAAACAAATATAAAATGTGTATAAACAACCAGATTTTGATGGTAAGGGGTTTGTCCACCTCGTGGGTGATGGCCACGTGGTGAAACAAAGAGAAGCAGGAACAGGATAGTGATGCTGGTAAGCAGGGAGGCATGGAGTGAAGAGAGAGAACAGGAAGTCTCTCTGCTTTTATAGACCTTTAGACAGGTAGGGGGAGTGACCTAACCATGAATGACCTGGTGGTGTTCAGACCTGCCCCTGAGGAAGGATCAAGACCACCTAGGGTCAGGTTCAAGGTAACTCCCCCTGGGAGGGTTAACCCTGTACACTAGGGCCAAGTAGAAGGGGGTTAGAATCTCCCTTGACCTGATAGACACACTCTTCTTAATGCGTTGAAGTATACTATTGGCCTTCTTGGCCCCCAGGGCACACTGTTGTCCCATTGATAACAAGATCTCCAAAAGCCTCCTCTGCAGAGATACTCTTCAGCAGGTCAACCCCTAACCTGTACTGGTGCTTGGTGTTATCCCTCTCCAGGTGCAGGATTCTGCGCTTATCCTTATTGAACCTTATTGAGTTTGGCTTTGTCCAGCTGCCCAGCCTGCCTAAGTCTCACTGAACGACAGCACAGCCTTCCAGTGTGCCAGCCACTCCTCCCAGTATGGTATCATCCACTTTAAATATAATGTCAGAAAAATACATAAAGATGTAAACTTTGCCCTTTCATAACAGTGATAAAAAACACCTAAAAGAAGTTTTTGTTATTTGGTTGTTTTGAGAAGTGGATTTCACCGGTGTTATCAGAGAGCAGAGTTTGCCCTCCAGTTGATAGATCAGAAAAACCTGAATAATGTGTTGTTTTCAGCTGTTTTTTCAGCTTTGAGTTCATGTCCAAACTCTTCAAGCACACCACTAGTGACAGCTGCCAACTGCATGTGCACCATTCACCACCACTCTCTGGGCCCAGCCCTCCAGCCAGTTCTTGACCCATATCAGAGTGAACCTGTCCAAGACACAAGCTGCCAGCTTGGCCATGAGCTTCCTGTGGCAGACAGTGTCAAAGGCTTTGCTGAAGCCCAGGCAGACTACACCAACAACCTGCCCCACATTCACCAGGCAGGGAACCTGATCATAAAAGGAGATCAGGTTGGTGAGGCAGGATCTGCCCTTCCTAAACCCATGCTGGCTGGGCCTGATCCCTTGGCCATCCTGTAGGTGCTTTGTGATGGCACTCAAGGATTAGTTCTGGGCCCAGTCCTGTTCAATATCTTTATTGATGATCTGGACCAGGGGAATGAGTCCAGCATCAGTAAGTTTGCAGATGACACCAAGCTAGGAGCAGGTGTGGAGCTGTTGGAAGGTAGGAGAGCCCTGCAGAGGGACCTGGACAGGCTGGATGGGTGGGCAGAGGCCAGTGGGATGAGATTTAACAAGGCCAAATGC
This sequence comes from Pogoniulus pusillus, assembly GCF_015220805.1. Lineage (NCBI taxonomy): Eukaryota > Metazoa > Chordata > Aves > Piciformes > Lybiidae > Pogoniulus > Pogoniulus pusillus. The sequence continues at coordinate 7,317,496 of NC_087309.1, read as the reverse complement.
AGGATTTGCCCTCCGATTGGTATATTCAGATAAACCTGAACAGAGTGTTATTTTCAGCTGGTTTTTTTCAGCTTTGGGTTCATGTCCAAACTCTTCAGGACTGACATCAAAGTGGGAATCTTGAATGTCATAGAAGTTATCATAGAATCAACCAGGTTGGAAGAGACCTCCAAGATCATCCAGTCCAACCTAGCACCCAGCCCCAGCCAGTCAACTAGACCATGGCACTGAGTGCCTCATCCAGTCTTTTCTTGAAGACCCCCAGGGACGGTGCCTCCACCACCTCCCTGGGCAGCCCATTCCAATGCCAATCACTCTCTCTGTGAAGAACTTCTTCCTAATATCCAGCCTATACCTACCCTGGCACAACTTGAGACTGTGTCCCCTTGTTTTATTGCTGGTTACCTGGGAGAAGAGGCCAACCCCCACCTGGCTACAATCCTCAGGTTTATTGCTGAGGTACTTCTCTGGGTGCTCCTGAACCCAGAGCAAGGTTTCTACAGCATGTGAAGGCCAACTAACTGGCCTGGTCCATATCTGGGAACCGAAGTATGCAAGCCACTGATTCCTTTTTTGTCCTGTGGATGACTTCCTTAGAGATTGCTGTCTGCTTTCAAATCATCATCAGTTCTCTAGGGATGTTAAATCCACCACTTGTGCTGTGATGCTGGGGACTGGGTAAGTCAGATGTGTCACCCTTGAACAGAAGCTCTTCTGTAAGCTGGTGGCTACATTGCTAAAGCAGCTTTGACTTCAGTATTTGGACCAGTAGCTGAAGGTAACTTAGAGGGGACCCTCTAAGAAACAGCATCATATGGACTTGTGTTCTACTAAAATGCCATATAGAAGGGTTATTTTAAGGTCTATTCAAGGTAAGGAAATGTGACATGTCAAAAGAATTAATTCAAACTTGAAAAAGTTGTTCAGGTAATGTTGCCCATACACACACATCCTGGGCCCATTCCCTCATGTATTAAGTCAGTAAGTTTAAGAGCAAAGGCCAGATTCAGATCTGTGAAGTGGAAAAGAATCATAGAATCAGTCAGGGTTGTAAGGGATCACTTCTCCTTCTACAGCCCAGGATCTGGTTGGCCCTCTGGGCTACAAATGCACACTGCTGGCTCCTGTTGACCTTCTCAACCCAGCACCTAGCAAATACCAGCAAGTAAATAAATTCTCATAATCCAGATGATTGAAGATCTACCTCCAAAGATACAACTTCTCATATTAGTCACAGAACTTATAAGCTAAGGAGTAGGCTATGTTAATTTGGAGAGTTGTTGCTAACATGGCTGTCCAACATTTGGATCAGGCCTGGCTGGACAGACCAGACCTGGACAACAGCTATTCAATTTAGAACATGGGAAAATTAACTTTCAGCTGTCTCCATTCTAATATTAGCTTACTCTAATTCTTTGTAAAACTGCTTTTGACTGCCATGATGGTGTAATACTTTAAAACAGAAGAGCACTCTGGTGGGAAATACTGTGACTTCCCAAGCAACAGCCTCCATTATACATGGAAATTTGTCTGCTATTCCCATGCTGTTCCTATTAATAATGCATTTTACTAACTAGATGTGTCTTCTGTTTGGATTTTGTTTTGTCTTCTCTAGTAACTACAGCCTGTGCTTTGTCAAGTTTGTGCTTAAGAAATAAGTGGCCTCACTAGCATGCTGTGCACTTTACAAAACCTTACATACTTGTCTTCCTTTTGATTAGTTTTGTGTTGATAAAACGATGACTAAAAAAAAAAAAAAAAAAAAGGAAAATAAAAGGAGGTGAAGTGATCTGATTTATCTCTCAGCTTTTTGAAAATCAAGTTGCATGCTTGTGTGGCAACCTTAAGAAAGGAAACTTGCTATGATCTTTAAATTTGGTCTTTAATGATGGAAAAGGCCATTCATCATGTAGTAGCAGGCGTACTTGTCAGCAGCAGCACAAAAAAAGCAACTTGGATGAAAAGAGTGACAGATATATCCCTGATGTTAGAATCATAGAATCAACCAGGTTGGAAGAGACCTCCAACATCATCCAGGCCAACCCAGCACCCACCCCTATCCATCAACTAGACCATGGCACTAAGTGCCTTATCCAGACTTTTCTTCAACTCTTCCAGAGATGGTGACTCCACCACCTCCCTGGGCAGCCCATTCCAATGGCAAATCACTCTCCCTGTGTTAGCTGACTACAAACTGTTCAGGAAGAATCTGACTCTTGGATGATGATGATGATGGCTTATTTCCCTGTCTTCACAGCTTGCTTTCCCTGCTGAAGCAACACAGAGGGCATCTCCGTAATTCAGGAGTAAGACATAAGGTAGTGGAAAAAGTCCCAAATGGGAGTGGGATGCAGTTTTGTGGGGGTGATATGCCATCAGTGTTGAGCTAATTAGTTTGAACAAAATACAAAGATGAGTGCCTCAGCTGTAAGGCACTGACATGGATTTTGTTTTGCTCCTGAGTGGCTGCTTTGCTGCCCTGTGACAGTCTTGGAGCATACTCACAGTCTCACAGGTACAGGCATTGTGCTCAAACCTGTCTGATTTTTCTGCAGTTCTCAGTGGCTTTGTGTTGAGCTAACACCATCAGACTTAGGATTTGCAGCATGGAATTGGGAGATTTCAATCTGAAGGACATAGTCCAAATAATCATAGAATCATAGAATCAACCAGGCTGGAAGAGACCTCCAAGATCATCCAGTCGAAAATAGCACCCAGCCCTATCCAGTCAACTAGACCATTGCACTAAGTGCCTCAGCCAGGCTTGTCTTCAACACCTCCAGGAATGGCAACTCCACCACCTCCCTGAGCAGCCCATTCCAATGCCAATCACTCTCTCTGGCAAGAACTTCCTCCTAACATCCAGCCTAGACCTCCCCTGACACAACTTGAGACTGTGTCCCCTTGTTCTGCTGCTGGTTGCCTGGGAGAAGAGGCCAACTCCCACCTGGCTACAACCTCCCTTCAGGTAGTTGTAGACAGCAATGAGGTCACCCCTGAGACTCCTCTCCTCCAGATTAAACACCCCCAACTCCCTCAGCCTCTCCTCATAGGGTTTGTGTTCCAGGCCCCTCACCAGCTTTGTCGCCATTCTCTGGACACCTTCCAGCACCTCAACATCTCTCTTGAATTGAGGAGTCCAGAACTGGCTTAATGACACTTGGGAGCTTATGCTATTTGCCCAGCAGAGGGGCTGAAACTCTTTCTGCTCTAAGGCAGAGGTAACTTATATTACAAAGGAATAAAATCTTTACTTATATGTGTTGCTATTATTAATTATTAATCACCCTCCGGGGTTGTGTCACATCCTGTGTCTGTGGACCCTTGGACTCCGGAACCTTCCCAGCTGGAGGGGAAATGATAAACCTTCCCAGTCTTTGGGGTCTTAGTTTTTTTCTCTAACCTTTTCTTCTGGCGTGGGATGATCTCTGCCTCAATGCTGCTGTCTTCTTCTGGATACTGTGTCCAGGGATTATCAGCTTGGCAGGATTCCAGGAGCAGGAGAAGAATGTCCATGCTAGCTCTGGCATGGTTCTCTTCATGGATCCAGGCCATATGTGTGTGTGCAGACAATCTAGAAGTCTGCTTCCTGGTTCTCTTGCCAGGCTTGGGAGTCTGAGCTCTGTAGATAAATGCAATATAGCTTGAAGATATGCACAGCTGGTGCTGGTTCAGGAGGCTATCAGCTCCTTATATATATGTATTGTGTGCAGGCCTAAATGAGCTCTGCATCTAAGGTACGCAGTCAGGTTAGCTGCGATTGAGATCAATGCATGAGGTCTGTGCCTCAGAGAGCATCAGAGCAACTCAATGGCTTCTGAGCCTATAAGTATGAGTGGATGAGTGCTTCAGGTGAAGGTCAGAGCTATAGTTGATCCTTGCAGGTGGGTCAGAGAGCTGAGCTGTACTGAGCTGAGCTGAACTGAACAGAACTGAACTGAACATGTGGCTCTCCTGTGCACCCCTCTTTATGGACTGTGGGCCGAGATTAATGTGCCCTTTGGCCGCCAGATTGACCAATCAGGTTAGCAGTTAGCCAAACCTTACCATAATAGGCAGGAGGCTCTTGCGTGGAATCTCCAAAATATGGGGGTCACATGGGATACACGATGTGGGGGTGTGTGATACACGACTTGTTTACAACCAGGGGTCCTGGCAGAAAAACATGTCCAGGCAAGGCAAGGCAAGGCATAAGCAAACCTCTTTTCAGGCCTACAGGCCCTCCACGACACTGACTGTGGAGGGATTTGGACTAGATGACCTTCAGTGATCTCTTCCAACCTAGACCATTCTACAATTCTATGATTCTGTGATTCTATGCCAGGTTTACTTAGACATAAGAGATAATCCTGCCTGTGCCTTGCACTTTCCACACTGCATAGTTTCCTTTAACAGTATGAATAAGAAATACATCAGTGTCAGAGCTAGAACTCATTTATTTAGCACTGTCAGAGCTAGCACTCTTGTAATTTATGGTGCAACACCGAGAAAGCCTGAAGAGGTGTGGTAAGTTGAGGAACCACATCTCTTTACACAAGGCACTCACTAACACTTGCAAGGTGTTTTCCCTTCAGCAATGGATTTTATGATCTTGTATGTTTTATGCCACCCAGGTGAGAAAGTCTGAAATACATCAGTAGGGCTTTGCCCTATTCCCTTGTTGTCCTGACGTAGAAGTCTGTGACAGAGAGATGTGGCAGATCTTAGGAGTCTTGTAAATTATTTTTGGCTGTAGTTTATATGTTTCTTTTTGACAGAGTTACTTGTATTATGAACAGTATTTGGGAATGTTTTTCCAAGATAGTAGCTATGTAGTTATCAAATATGGCAGAATATATTTGCTCTGGTGGGTATTTCTTTCCCTCTTTGAAAATTTATTTTGAGAACCCATCTAAGTTATGACTCTTCAAGAGAGACATAGAGATACTGGAACGTGTCCAGAAGAGGGTGATGAAGATGATGAGAAGCCTAGAGCACAGCCCTGTGAGGAGAGGCTGAGGGAGCTGGGGTTGTATAGCCTAGAGAAGAGGAGGCTCAGGAGTGACCACAACTACCTGAAGGGAGGTTGTTGCCAGGTGGGGTTGGTCTCCTCTCTCAGGCAACCAGCAACAGAACAAGGGGACACTGTCTCAACTTGTGCCAGGGGAGGTGTAGGCTGGATATTAGGAGGAAGTTCTTCACAGAGAGAGTGATTGGCATTGGAATGGGCTGCCCAGGGAGGTGGTGGAGGCACCATCCCTGGAGGTGTTCAAGAAAAGCCTGGCTGAGGCACTCTGTGCCATGGTCTAATTGACTGGTGAGGGCTGGGTGCTAGGTTAGACTGGCTGATCTTGGAGGTCTCTTCCAGCCTGGCTGATTCTATGATTCTGTGATTCTTCTTTAAATCAGCTTCTTTGAGCAGATGAAAGTAGTAAAAGTGTGCATAGATGGGCAGAGAGGCAGACTGTGCACATCAACTCTACTAACGTTTATCACATATAAAGCTAAATCTATCCCTGGCTGCACTTAGCAGTCTGCCTGTGCCAGACGTCCCCATTTTATCAGTTCTAAACCAAGAATGACTTCTTGGTTGCCAATAGTGTGACACAATTGTGGAGGCAAGAATTAATGTGTGGCCGAGTCGGGAATTTTTATACAAAAATAGTTATTTTATTTTCCCAAAAACCCACCCCCAAAACTATATATACAAAGATTGATTTAGTTTAATTAGCAGATTCAGTTGCTTGAGAATATCTACCGGGATACCATTGATAATCTGACTATTTTGGAAGTCAGAAGTTGGAAAAGGCTTTAGCTATTAATTAATAGCATTTTTCTTACTAATAAAGTTGAGCCAAAATAACTCACGATCAGGCTGACTTCCTCGTGGGTCTGCCTCTCTCGTTCCCTTTCAGCAGCTGCAGGTGGACCATTAAGGGTCGTTTAGCTTATAAAGGGTGTCAATAGGTGAAGCAGTCTTTGAAGATCTCTCTGCATCCAAGGCGAGGCGAGAGAGGTGGGGGAACACGAAGGTTCAGGCAGGAACGAACTCCAAGTGGGACAAACTCCAAGGTGGGAACCCCCAAAGGTGGGAAGCCCCCAATATTTATACCCTCGCTAGACAAAGGGCAGAGTTACCACACCTTAGGCGCGAAAGCGCATAGCCAATCCCAGCCTGATTCCAGCAGGCACTGCACGGGGCACTCCTTGTGCGGGCAGGACCCCTTTGCTCACCCCCTTCATGTCCACATGGCAGGAGATGGGAGAGGGAAACCAGGCAGCTCTCCCTCTCCCCTGAAGTCACGGCAGGAGAGGAACCTAGGGGTATACAGGACTCCAGGACACACTGGAGCAAATTTAGTAAGAATGGTCTTCAGCATGGAGTTTTTTTTTCAATAAAGCAATTTTTTCTTTGGCATTCAGATGTGTCATGATTTGAGGGGGAGCTAGGTTTCCTAAAATAATACAGAGGCCAGGATCCATCCCAGGGGACAAATTGGATGTCCCCAGATATAGTAATTTTGTTATTCAATCCCATAATCCTGCCTAATAGTTGACCTCCAACCTTGGTGATACTGTGTGTGTGTGTGTGTGATAAGTAGGCAGCAAAGTCAGTTTGCTCTCTTTTCATAGAATCATAGAATCAGTTAAGGTTGGAAGGGACCACAAGGGTCATTTAGTTTCAACTCTCCTGTCATGGGCAGGGACAGATCACGCTAGATCAGGCTGTCTAGAGCCTCATCCAACCTGGCCTTAAACACCTTCAGGGATAAGGCTTCCACCACCTCCCTGGGCAACCTGCTCCAGAGTCTCACCACCTTCATGTTGAAGAACTTCTTCCTAACATCTGTTCTGAATCTCCCCATTTCCAGCTTTGTTCCATCACCCTCCCACCCCCCCCCCCGCCAAGTCCTATCATTACCTGACATCCTAAAAAGTCCCTCCCCAGCTTTTTTGTAGCCCCCTCAGGATACTGAAAGGCCACAATAAGGTCACCTGGGTGCCTTCTCCTCTCCAGACTGCACAGCCCCGACTCTCTCAATCTCTCCTCATAGGAGAAGTGCTCCATCCCTCTATTTATCTCCCTTTCCTTTTGGAACTCCATGTGGATCCTTATCTGGGTAACTACACAGGATTAAATCTGGCTGCACCCTTCAAGGCCAGCACCTCAGTGAATTTCTAGCTACACGATCCAGGCCTGCTTTATGCTGGGGTGGGACAGAAAATGAGCCCTGGTGGTTTTTGTATAGGTGGAGGAAGTTTAGGGGGAATTCTCATGTGTCCTGTATCTGTATTAGGTGTTAAGGAAGCTCATGGCTTGGACAGATTCACTCTGTGCTGGGTTAGGAACTGGCTGGGTCAGGAACTGGCTGGGGTTGTTTAGCCTGCAGAAGAGGAGGCTCAGGGGTGATCTCATTGCTGTCTACAACTACCTGAAAGGAGATTGTAGCCAGGTGATGGTTGGTCTCTTCTTCCAGGCAACCAGGAACAGAACAAGGGGACACAGTCTCAAGTTGTGCTGAGGGAAGTATAGGCTGGATGTTGTTAGGAAGTTGTTGGCAGAGAGAGTGATTGGCATTGGAATGGGCTGCCCAGGGAGGTGGTGGAGTTGCCAACCCTGGAGGTGTTGAAGCAAAGCCTGGATGAGGCCCTTAGTGCCATGGTCTGTTTGATTGGACAGGGTCGGTTTCTAGGTTGGACTGGATGATCTTGGAGGTCTCTTCCAACCTGGATGATTCTACATGACTCTATTCTATATGGTTCTGTAAGGATTCAGGTATGCCATATCTTTTCCCGCACATTTTAAAAGGCAACCTTTCTGTGTTCCATTCCAACTCAGCAAGAGCCTGATTGTTTTACTGCCCTTTCTCTTTTAAAAAGAGTGAAGTAAGGTAATCTCAGTCTATCATGCTCTTTCACAGAAAACTACAACAAGATGCCAGTGGAATTTCAGTTTGTGTCTTTTGGCAGAGGAGGCTACAGAGCAGCAGTGCTTGGGGACTGAGCAGCTCTGCGTGTCTGGAAGACTGAGTGGCCCTTTGACTGTCTGGCTGAATGTCAGGCAAGCAGGCAAGCAGTCAGGCTGACATAAGCAACCTGCAGACCTGGCAGACTGCTTGCACTAATGATGCTCCAAATGTCTATCTTTCCAAAGCAATATAAAGGTTTCAAAACATACTCCCAACACTATTCTCCTATTTGGCCATAATTTAGACTGGATAAAACCTAATTTCTGTTCTGATTCTGGCCACAAAATGATGAAGGTGCTGGTTTGTTAAGCCTTGCTCCATATTGACTTGGGCACATGCTAGGTAGTGACACTTTTGACAGACTAAAGTAGGGTCTTCAGTGGCACTAGGAGAGTTACATTTTTATTTATGAGGCTTAAGATAAATTTATTGATACTTTCATTTCTGTTCTACTCTTAAGAGCTATTGTAACGCTACAAAACATTCTTGTGAAACCAATGCGAGGATGAATTGCAGCAGTGAGGGAGAGTTCCCAAACTGTCAAAGAAAGAGATGTGCTCTTGGAATAGATAAACTGAGGGAATGCATGTTTGTAACAAGGAAGGGAAGGGAAGGGAAGGGAAGGGAAGGGAAGGGAAGGGAAGGGAAGGGAAGGGAAGGGAAGGGAAGGGACGGGAAGGGAAGGGAAGGGAAGGGAAGGGAAGGGAAGGGAAGGGAAGGGAAGGGAAGGGAAGGGAAGGGAAGGGAAGGGAAGGGAAGGGAAGGGAAGGGAAGGGAAGGGAAGGGAAGGGAAGGGAAGGGAAGGGAAGGGAAGGGAAGGGAAGGGAAGGGAAGGGAAGGGAAGGGAAGGGAAGGGAGGGGGAGGGGGAGAGGGAGAGGGAGAGGAGAGGAGAGGAGAGGAGAGGAGAGGAGAGGTGGAGAAAAGAGAAGACAGGACCAAAAATACTGAGTGTATTTCTTGATGGAAGGCATCCAATATGAATATAAAGTCTTTCAGTTAATAACCAGCTGAACATCTGTGCAGACTAGAAGGAAGGATATGCACCAGTATTTATTTCACAGAAGCACGTCCTGAAGTGATGAGGATAATATGAAAGGATGCTCTAAAATCAACACACTTCATCTGAAGCACATAGTTAAAAATAACTGAGTCAAATTGCACTAATGGAGTTTGGAGACACATCAGAGAGGAGATGCATGGCACATTGTCATATATAATTATTTTCACAGTGGAAGAACTTGTCATGTTGAAATCATTCATTTGAGGTAAAACAGCTTTTAATTTAAGCATCAATAAAGATGTAGGCTAAACTTGTCCATAACCAGTTTTCAAAGAATCCAGGATTAGAGGGAGTTCTGCCTATCATTTTGGAACAGTTCAAAGACTGCTCTACAACTACAACTACAACTGAAAGGAGTCTGTAGTCAGGCCAGGGTTGGTCTCTTCTCCCAGGCACCCATTGACAGAACAAGAGGACACAGCCTCAAACTGCACCAGGGCAGGTTTAGGCTGGACATTAGCAAGAAGTTCTTCACAGCAAGTGACTTCTATTGGAATGGGCTGCCCAGGGAGGTGGTGAAATTATCATCCCTGGAGGTGTTTAAAAGGAGTCTGAATGAGGCACTTAGTGCCACAGTTTAGTTGATTAGAAGGGTTAAGTGATTGGTTGAACTCAATGATCCTAGAGGTTTAATTCTGTGATTCTGTGACCACCTGAGGTCAGACTGCCAGGTATGGGTGGCAGCATACTGGTTGGTAGCTGAAAAGGATGTACTTTGTTGCACATGCATCTGCTCCCAACAGAACCACTTTGCACAGCCTGAGAGAATGAACCTGTCAGATGATGACTTTTGTGGCTATACCACTTCCAGGGTAGTCAAGGATGATGTGTTGCTGCCTTCCCACTTCCTCAGGTAGGCCACCATCTGGAAGCAAAAATAATGATTAAGTCTTCTGAGATAGTTGCTAATTTAGTGATAAAATGCATCTCTTCCAGGCTGAGAGAGTTGGAGTTGTATACTGTGGAGAAGAGAAGGTTCCAGGGATTATAGCAGCCCTCCAGTACCAAAAGTGGACCTACAAGAAAGACAGAAAAGGAATTTTTACAAGAGCAAGTAGTGATAGAACAAGTTCTTCACTGTGAGGATGATGAGGCACTGAAGAGGTTGCCAGAGAAACTGTGGAACCCCCATCACTGGAAGTATTCAGCTCCAGGTAGATGTAGCTTCAAGCAATGTCACCTGGTGGAAAGTGTCCCTGCCCATAGCAGAGAGATTGGAACTAGAAGGTTGTTCCAGCTGAAATGATTCCATGATTCTGTAATTGTTTCTCAGAAGATGACAAAGCATTAAAATGGTGGTTAACCTTCTCTGGAAACTCTCAATGCTCTGGAGGCATCTCTGGTTAAAACTGTTGTGCTTGTTATTTTGGCTTGTCCACAACATTAGTCCATGAGTAATAGAAGTTCAAGATGCTCTTTTATTTGGCATAGAAATTACAGTGGACATCTTTCTGGAATGGGGGTTATTGCATTAAGGAATGAGACTGTAAGAGCATTTCTTTATTCTTTTCTGCATTCAATTTACCAGACATCAATTAAAACAGAGATCTAATTGCACAATGTTGCAGGAAAAATCACCTTTGGCATATTCAGTCATTCTTTCTCCTAGTAAATATTTAATAAACAGCTATAGTAGGCATAGCTGGCTGACTGTGGCCTGCTCTGGGATTTTTCTTTGGAAACTTGGCACCTGGGATCAGGCAAAGCCTTGCCCTGACTTTGTTCTTTATTTGTCAGCTGAGAGCATCCGTAGTTAGATTACTGTCCAAAAGAACTGTTGCCTCACGCAGCCTCAGAGTGCTGTATGCACTCCTTCCAAGTTCATTAAAGTTTTCCAAAGGTTGTGATTTCACCATGCAGCAGAAAAGATGGCAAAGGAGATATATGATGGAAATCCAAACTGTTTTCCAGGGCAGAAAAATGAACCTACCTGTACCTCCAGGTAAAGGAAGGTCTTGCACTCACAGAAATGACAAATCTTGTTTTCTAGAAATAGTAAAATCTGTTGTTAGATAGGTGGATATTTCCATAGCATGCTGTCTTTCTACAGATCTCTTTATGTATTTACTGTACCTCTTTACAACATTAGATCAGAACTGGTTAATTAACTGTGAGCCATAAATACCCACTTTGATCCTTTGATGAAATATAAATTTTGTGACCTTTGGTTTTGGCATTTCATGTCAGATCATACCGTAGTTAATGAACAAAAGACTATTTAAGAATGAAAGGTGTTGTCAGTAATTATATATCAAAATTAATTACTCAAGAACCGCAGAAGCTTAAAGGTTGGAAGGAACCTCCAGAGATCATGAAGCCCAACCTCCCTGCCAAGGCAGGATCCTTAGGGAGGTTTGCACAAGAATACATTCAGGTGGGTTTGGAAAGTCTACAGAGAAGGAGACTCCACAACCTCTCTGGGCAGCCTGCTCCAGGGCTCTGTCACCCTCACTGCAAAGAAGTTTCTCCTCATGTTGAGCTGAAACCTTCTCTGTTCCAGTTTATGAACTCTTCAGTATATTACTTAGTGTTATACTATTTAGTATATTATATAGCTTACTTTGCTATCCTATCCTATCCTATCCTATCCTATCCTATCCTATCCTATCCTATCCTATCCTATCCTATATAGTACATAATACTAAAGAGTAAATATTTATTCTTTGGTTCTCTTCACTAAAGACTAAATATTTAAAAGAAGTCTCCTAACTTGTTCTTCCAAAAAGTTCCATTTTACCAAAGACAGGGCAGCAGCCAGTAATCCTGTAAGTATCATGTGGAATGCCAAACAGCAAGTATTAATCACAACAGTAAGAGCAAGGAGGACACTGTTGTGGAGAAGAAATTAATTGGTGCAAAATGGTATTCTATAAAAATACATCATTTATTAATGTTAATATTCTGAACTCTCTCCACCCCCAACCACTGAATTTTAATATAACTATTTGTTCATTAACATGGTTATGGAAGACATGCTAGGAATAACACCAAACAGAACTATTGTTATGTAACAAACATTCAAACAATAAACAGAGAGAGAGAATCTCTGTGGTCAATCATAGAATCATAGAATCATAGAATCAACCAGGTTGGAAGAGACCTCCAAGATCATCCAGTCCACCTGGGCTCAATATGCCATTTGCCCAGTAGACAGGCCCAAGCTCTTTCTGTTTATGGCAGAAGGCAGTAGAGAATTACAGAGAGGCATTGAGCATTTACTCACAGATTATTATTATTACCCTCACAGGGGCTAGCCACAGTCCAGACACTGCCCAGATGCTTTCAGGGGACTCTGTCTTGTTGGACGTTGAGGCTTAAATCTTCCTGGCTTCTGGGGAAAGGACGCAGGCAGTCTCTGACCTTGTCTCCTGGCTTCTCCTGGGTGATCTGTATGCATGTCCAGGAATTCTAGGCAGGACCCTCAGGTGCAGAGGCAGATGTGGTGCAGTCTCAGCACCATATCACACTGGCCACATAGGCTGATCATGTGCAAACATCCAGGTTTGCTTCTGGTAACTGGCAGCAGTGGAGTTTAGCAAGCAAGCAATAAGGCAGTGTGCAAGAGCAGCAGGGCTAGGCACAGCAGAGAGAGCAGGCACAGAGCAGGGAAGCAAAGCAGGGAAGCAAAAGCAGGTTTTTCATCTGCCTATCTCCTTTTATCAATGTGGGATGAGATTAATCATCCCTTGGACACAAGAATAGCCAATCAGGACGGCAGTTAGCCAAACCATACCATATTAGGCAGAGTCCATAGGCCTGGCTCCCCCAAATATGGGAAGAGCACAGGCCTTGCACCTGGTAAGCCATAAGCTAGATTAGTGGCCTTACACAACTGTGTTACTGTTGTGAAGGAGTTTTGTTTGGGTTTTGTGGGGGTGAAATATGAGGCCGAATTTAAAAGGGTTTGAATAATTTAATATTATATACACAAGGAATTCCCCCCTTTCCCAAACTTATCTACAGTTTCCCTACACAGGTTCTTTGTATGAGGTTGTGAAATTATATTACAGAATGTCTATTTACAGTAGGGAAATCAGGAATTTAGTAGAGGTTTGGAAAGGTTTGGATAGAGAGTCTTGTGGCATAAAAGTGCCATGGGTAAATTACTGAAAGCCTATACTGCTTGAATCGAGATCGCTCAGATACTCACTGGCTGGAGTCACAGTCTTGGGGATCCAAAATTATGTAGCAAAAGCCATGTTGCTGCCCCTCATGGGTCTGAATAGTTCAGTTCAGGTTATTATTGGGGCACGCTGTCTAAAGGCTCCATGGGCACGATTGAGCTGGGAATGACAGGCTGGAGCAGCAGCTGGCTGAGAGTGCCTTGGTCGGTTCCGCCTGGACCGGTGCAAAGTACCATGGGTCAGAATCCTGCAGTGGCGATGGTCCCCAAAAGTGGCAAGGTGGCTAGGAGCGGCAGGTGGAGGAGGGTGGCAGGAACACTGAATTGCCCCCTTTATGATATTTGAGCCCAAGATTGATGGTCCTTGGCCACAATTCTGTCCAATAAGAGTCTGGCAGCAGGCCAAAACATACCAAATAAGGTGAAATCCACGGGTCAGATACCCCCAAATATGGAGGGGGCTCAGGCGGATCCCCACCCTAGGCGCGTGAGCTTACACAATGTGTTTACTTCAACCTTGCAAGCAGGCAGCCCAGACTTGAGGGCACCAGGCTTATTGTTCTCCTTTGTCCCCCTTTATTTGTTTTCCCCAGGTTTGGGCAGGACAACACCTTTCGGGGGGACAACATGTCTGGGCATGAATAGATTTGTAAACACATTTGGGCCTGTGAGACCCTCCACCACAGTTACACAACCTGGGTCCTGGGCAGGCCAGACTTCATGGTGTCAGGTCTATTGTGTCCCTTTTATGTTCGTTTGTGTCTGTTTGATAGGTAAACAGGTATAAGCCTATTTTGGGCCTGTGGGCCCTCCATGACAGAGACATGTAATGTCTGACACAGAATGCTGTTCTAGAGGGGTTTGAGTCTGCGTTTGGGGTGATATATGAGGCCAATTTGAAGATTATTGAATAATTTTTTAATATATACAGAGAGAATTTTCCCTAAACTTATGTACAGCTAACCCACACAAATTCTTTGTACACAGTTGGTGAAACTATTTTACAGAATGTCTATTTACAGCTGAATTAAGCAAGTTGGCAGAGGTCTTAGAAATGTTCTGGTCAGAGAGTCCTGTGGCATAAAGTGCCGCTGCTAAAGTTAGTAAAATTCCTTAGCAACTTGAATCAAGAGAGTTCAAATACTCACTAGCTGGAAGTCTCAGTGTCTGTGGTCCCAAAGTATATACAGCGAAAGCCACGTGGTTGATTTCAGGTGGAGCTGATAGGTCAATTCTAATTGGGGCTGTCTGAGAAGATTCCACAGGCACGATTGGGCTGATGCGGCAAGCTGGAGTGGTGGCCAGCCGGGAACGCCTCATTCGATCATCCACTGCATCAGTGCAGAGTGTCATGGAACAAAGGGTCATGTAAAGCTGACAAAGGTAGCAGCCCCAGGCAGCAGGCAGGCTGGAAGAGGTGAGTGGAGAGAGAGAGACAAGAGCATCTTGTTCACCTGGATTGCCCTATTTATCAGATGTAGGCCGAAATTGATGGTCCTTTGGCCATGATATCATCCAATAGGCTTCTGGCAGTCAGCCAAAACACACCAAATTAGGAAGGGTTCACAGGTCTAGTACCCCAAACATGGGAAGAGCATGGGCCTTACACCTGGTGGGCCATCCGCTAAACGTGCGGGCTTATGCAACCGTGTTATACAACCTGGGCCCTAGACAGGCCAGACTTTGTGGCACCAGGCCTATTGTGCTCCTTTTGTCCATTTAATGTGTTTACCTCTGTTTGGGCAGAAAAACATGTCCAGGCAATGCAAGATATATGTTAGCCTATTTGGGCCTGTGTGGCTCTCCACTACAAATGCACATTGTGGACAGAAGAGAAAAAAAAAAAAGTCTAGATTAAAAAAAAAAGTACTTAAACCTAACTTTATCTGCACTAAAGGAATAATGACACCACCAGTTTCGTGATCTTGGTTGAGAGATAATAGCTTTTCTTTGGCAAGGGAAGTATTACCACATCTATATCTTAGCAAAACCTTAAAAAGGGAACCTCTTCTAACTGGTTTTTGGGAGGATGCAAACCTTTGTGATGTTAATCCCTGCTATTTTTAATGAAGTCTATAAGACTGAGTGAAAGATCTGTGAAAGCCTTGATTATAGGGGACACAGTCTCAAGTTGTGCTGGGGGAAGTATAGGCTGGATGTTAGGAGGAATTTCTTGCCAGAGAGAGTGATTGGCATTGGAATGGGCTGCCCAGGGAGGTGGTGGAGCCACCATCCCTGGAGGTGTTGAAGAAAAGCCTGGATGAGGCACTTAGTGCCATGGTTTAGTTGACTGGCTAGGGCTGGGTGCTAGGTTGGACTGGATGAGCTTGGAGGTCTCTTCCAACCTGGCTGATTCTATAATATTCTGTGATACCAGTCACTTACAGTATCTAGCTTGCAGTAAATTTGAACAGTGATGTAAATTTTTCAATGTACTGGACACAAATTGTTCAGTAATGCATGTTTATGCAATTGTTAAGAGAATGACATTCAGAAAACACACATGGAAACAATAAACTCAGCAAGAGTATTCAGCTGGAGCCAACAGATTGTCAATAGGTAATCAAACACACATAACACATGTTTGCATATTAAATTCAGTCCTGGTACAAATGTGTCCAAATATCAGTAAGGTTAATGGGAGTTGCTGTCATAAAAAGGTGGAATCTGCCATTCTGCCTTTGTGAGAAGAAAAATAAACAGCCAGTAGCTGAACTGATCAGATAGAGTCACTGTTCTACTTATGCACAGTCCATTAGTCTATCAGCTCTATCAACTGATGAAAGATGTGAAGAAAAGTGGTAGGAAGGAAGTGATGAAGCACTATCACTAATTGTACTTAGGATGACAGATGTTCTGGAGATAAAAGTAACTCCCCCTGAATTACTTCATCACTCAAAATAGATTATTTTTAAAGGTTATGCACAATTCAATTAACAGGTTGTCTGTGTCAGAGGCAAAAGTGCCCAGACTGACGTATATACCTCGATTGCAGTTCATGGTAATGCAGACCAGTGAGAGGACTTGCCACTCTTTGACTCACTGCAATACTCCCTGGGGCTCAGATGTTGCTGGGGAATGTTTTTTTGATGGAAGCTCCTAGCCAAGCTGGCAGCTCATGGTTTGGACAGATTCACTCTGTGCTGGATCAAGAACTGGCTGGATGGCAGAGCTCAGAGAGTGGTGGTGAATGGTGCCACATCCAGTTGGCAGCTGTCACTAGTGGTGTTCCCCAAGGATAAGTGCTGGGCCCAGTCCTGTTCAATATCTTTCTTGATGATCTGGACAAGGGGATTGAGTCCAGCATCAGTAAGTTTGCAGATGACACCAAGCTAGGAGCAGGTGTTGATCTGTTGGAAGGTAGGAGAGCCCTGCAGAGGGACCTGGACAGGATGGATGGGTGGGCAGAGGCCAATGGGATGAGATTTAACAAGGCCAAGTGCAGGGTTCTGCACTTTGGCCACAACAACCCCAAGCAGCACTACAGGCTGGGGACTGAGTGGCTGGAGAGCAGCCAGGAGGAAAGGGACCTGGGGGTACTGGTGGATAGTAGGCTGAAGATGAGGCAGCAGTGTGCCCAGGTGGCCAAGAGAGCCAATGGCATCCTGGCCTGCATCAGGAACAGTGTGGCCAGTAGGACAAGGGAGGTTATTCTTCCCCTGTACTCAGCAATGGTCAGGCCACAGCTTGAGTCCCGTGTCCAGTTCTGGGCTCCTCAATTCAAGAGAGATGTTGAGGTGCTGGAATGTGTCCAGAGAAGGGCAACAAAGCTGGTGAAAGGAACACAAACCCTATGAGACGAGGCTGAGGGAGCTGGGGGTATGCAGCCTGCAGAAGAGGAGGCTCAGGGTAAACCTCATTGCTGTCTACAACTACCTGAAGGGACATTGTAGCCAGGTGGGGGTTGGTCTCTTCTTCCAGACAACCAGCGCCAGAGCAAGGGGACACAGTCTCAAGTTGTACCAGGGGAGGTATAGGCTGGATGTTGTTAGGAAGTTGTTGGCAGAGAGAGTGATTGGCATTGGAATGGGCTGCCCAGGAGATGGTGGAGTCACAGTCCCTGGAGGTGTTCAAGCAAAGCCTGGCTGAGGCACTTAGTGCCATGGTCTAGTTGACTGGCTAGGGCTGGGTGCTAGGTTGGACTGGATGACGTTGGAGGTCTCTTCCAACCTGGTTGATTCTATGATTCTATGATTCTTTTGGCCTTGTCCATGCTGTCTACTCAAAATAATCCCCTATGGATTTTGTCATTCTGGTCATTTTCTTACTGGGCATTTTAGCTGATGATAAATCTCTGGAGGCAGTGGTTGACACAGTGAGAGGCTGTGCTGCTATTCAGCAAGATCTGGACAGACTGGAGAGCTGTGTAAATGTGAACTTTAATAAGGACAAGTGCAGAGTCCTGCATCTGGAGAGGATGCACCAACTGCAGACTATGGGTTGTCCTGTTGGAAGACAGCTCCATAGAGAAAGACCTTGGAGTGCTGATGGACAGCAAATCCTCCATAGGACAGCAATGTGCCCTTTTGGCCAAGAGAACATCCTGGAGTCTGTTAAGAAATGTGTGTCCAGCAGGTCTAGGGAAGATCTCCTCCCTCTCCAGCCTTCTCTGGTGAGATAACACCCAGAGTACTGTGTCCAGTACTGAGCTCCCTAATTCAAGGGTGACAGAGACCTGCTGGAGAGAGTCCAACGGAGAGCCACAAGGATGACTGCAGGACTTAAACATCTCTCCTGTGAAGAAAGACTGAGACAACTGCATCTGATGTTGAGAAGAGATGGTTGAGAGGGGACCTTATCAATGTATATAAGTACCTGAGGGGTGAGTGTCAAGATGAAATAGCCAGTCTCTTTTCAGGGATGCCCTGTGATAGGACAAGGAACAATGGGTACAAGCTACAACATGGGAGATTATGTTTCAACACAAGAAGACACTTTAAGGTGAGAATGACTGTAACAGGCTGCCCAGAGAGGTTGTGGAATCTCCCTCCCTGGAGACTCAAAACTCAGATGGACACATTCCTGTGCAGCCTGTCTTAAGTGAACCCACTTTGGCAGGGGAGTTGGACTAAATGATCTCTGGAGGTTCCTTCCAATCCCTAATGTTCTCTGATTCTGTGGTTCTGTGAGTGGTAGTTGGTGTTGGAAAAATTCTGTTAACAAGTGCAACAAGTGTTAACAAGTGATTGGACAATCATGAGTCCAGTACTCTAGCTTTTTCTTTGGTCCTCTCTTGTTTGATACCTGGGGCAATCCTCATGAATCTAAACCTGCAAGAGGGAAAAACACAAAAATATCTGACTGTTGTTGCAATTTTTTTCCCCCTCATTTTTTCCTACTTAAACCCTGTGATATCTCAGGCTAACAGGGGATCCCTTGTAATCCCCATGCTGTAGGTGAAGGGCTAACTGTTGTACCACAGAGTGGGATTCCTCCTGAGGGATAGGAAAGTCCACCAAATAACGTGATGTGTTTTTCCCTCCCTTTTCCTGACTGTTCTCTATTTAAGAGGCAGACCTTCTGGTCAACATGTTTTTGGCTGCTGCTTTTGCTTTCATTGGTCAGGAGGGAGCCTTGCTGCTGGCTGGAGGCTGTTTTTTGGCTGTGTAGAGGGGACTAGCTCACCAGGAGGCCCAGGGCACGGCCAATACTGGTTTTGTGTGTATATTCCTTCTACCTAACTACCTTTTGTACTTTTGTTTAAACTTTTGTAAATGTTACTTTCATGCACTCCCAAGTTTCTGCAGGTGTTGTTATTTAGTCCTCTGGGGTAAATTCTACATTCTCCCCTGAGCTGGAAGCTTAAAGCAGGATACTCCATGCAGGTTTCTTGAAAGGAGTGGAAAAGCCTAGCAAAACTGTCCCCCATCACGTCTAGGAGCTATTGATGTGTTCTAGTGAAAGAGAAACTTTGTTCCCACTCTTGAACTTAATTTATTAAATGATTTTTTAAGGAATCATAGACTTATAGGATCAGTCAGGGTTGGAAGGGACCACAAAGATCATCTATTTCCAACCCCCCTGTCATGCCCAGGGACACCTCACATTAGATCAGGCTGTCTAGAGCCTCATCCAGCCTGGCCTTAAACACCTCCAGGGATAAGGCTTCCACCACCTCCCTGGGCAACCTGCTCCACAGTCTCACCACCCTCATGTTGAAGAACTTCTTCCTAACATCCAGTCTGAATCTTCCCATTTCTAGCTTTGTTCCATTTCCCACAGTGCTACTACTACCTGACATCCTAAAAAGTGCTCCCCCCCCCCAGCTTTCTTGTAGTGCCCTTCAGATACTGGAAGGCCACAATAAGATCACCTGGGAGCCTTCTCCCCTCCAGACTGAGCATCCCCTACTCCCTCAATCTCTCCTCACAGTAGAGCAGCTTCAGCCCTTGGATCATTCTTGTGACCCTTCCCTGGACACCTTCCAGCACATCCACATCCTTCTGGTAACAGGGACTCCAGAACTGGATGCACTACTCCAGGTGGGGTCTCAGCAATGCAGAGTGGAAGGTGAGAATCACTTTCTTCTACCTGCTGCCACACTTCTCCTGGTGCAGCAAAGGTTCTGGTTGGCTTTGTGGCCTGCAAGTGCACACTGGTGGCTCATATTGAGCTTCTCATCCACCAGCACCCCCAAGTCCCTCTCCTCAGGGCTGCTCTCCAGCCACTCACTGACCAGCCTGGATTAGTGCTTGGAGTGAAATTAAATAACCTGATGGCCTTCTATGAACAGGTCACAACATTCATAGATGAGAGGCAAGCAACTGATGGCATTTACCTGGACCTGAGCAAGGCCTTTGACACTGTCCTGCACCACATCCTGGTCTCCAAGCTGGTGACACCTGGGTTTGATGAGTGGAGCACCAGATGGATAAAAAATTGGCTTGATGGCAGCACCCAAAGAGTGGCTGTCAATGGCTCCATGTCCAAGTGGAGACCAGTGACAAGTGGAGTCCTTCAGGGATCAGTCCTGGGACCAGTCTTGTTCAACACCTTTGTGGATGCAGTTTGGAGAAGAGGAGGCTCCCAGGTGACCTTCTTGTGGCCTTCCACTATCTGAAGGGGGCCTACAAAAAAGCTGGGGAGGGACTTTTCAGGATATCAGGAAGTGACTGGACTAGGGGGAATGGAACAAAGCTGGAGATGGGGAGTTTCAGAGTGGACGGAGGCACCGTCCCTGGGGGTCTTCAAGAGAAGACTAGATGAGACACTTAGTGCCATGGTCTAGTTGACTGGATAGGGCAGGGTGATAGGTTGGACTGGATGATGTTGGAGGTCTCTTCCAACCTGGCTGATTCTATGATTCTATGATTCTATGAGACGTGAGGAGGAAGTTATTGAGCACGAGAGTGGTGAGAGGCTAGAATGGGTTGCCCAGGAGGCAGTTGAGGCCCCATCCCTGGAGGTATTTAAGGCCAGGATGGATGAGGCTGTGGCCAGCCTGGTCTAGGCTAGGGTGTCCCTGTGCCTGGCAGGGGGGTTGGAACTGGATGATCCTTGTGGCCCCTTCCAACCCTGACTGATTCTATGATTCTAAGCAAGCAGTTGAGCCTGGTGAGTAACTTAGGGAACTTGCACTCTAAAGCTGAGAGTAAAGGTCTTTCTGAATGTGAAGAAGAGAAATGCTTACCAAATCTGGCCACAGATACTGATGATCATTCTTTCTCTGAGGGGATCTGTGGTTAACTCTATTTCTCCCTATCTCTCAGATTTACTCCTTCAATAAGGGGTGCTAGAATCTTAAATCTCACCCTAATGTAAATTAGACAAGAGGACAAGTACCATCATTTGCTAATCATCATTCAGTGTAAGATTCTCTTTTAAAAATGATCAATAGTTTTCAAGCAATTGTAAATGGATGAATCAGTAGCCCTCAAAGGTCACATTAAGCCTATGTAATGTGATTAAATTTACAACTCAGAAACATCCCTTAAAAGCTCATTAACCACATTTATATCTATCACAGGAAAGTTCATCCAGATAACAGCAAGATACACACTGAAGTAAGATCAAAGTCTTCTTAAAAGTTCATGCAAAAGGATATTTTATATTTCAGTATGAGGCCAGAGAATTACATTACCTCAGTTACTTTATTTTAATCTGCATGGATGAAGCACACCCACAGAATCAGAGAATCACAGAACCTTAGAGGTTGGAAGTGACCTTCAGAGATCATTCAGTCCAACCTCCTTGCCAAGGCAGCATCCACTAAAGTAATGCACACAGGAATGCATCCAGGTGGGTTTGGAAAGTCTGCAGAGAAGGAGACTCCACAACCTCTCTGGGCAGCCTGTTCCAGGGCTCTGTCACCCTCACTGTAAAGAAGTTTCTCCTCATGTTGAGCTGAAACCTGTTCCAGTTTGCAGCTGTTGCTGCTTGTCTTATTGCTGTTGACCACTGAAAAGAGGTTGGCCCCATCCAACTGACACCCACTCCTCAGATGTCCGTAAACATTGATCATATTTCCTCTCAGTCTTCTCCAGACTAAACAGCCCCTGGTTTCTCCATCTCTCTTCATAGGGGAGCTGCTGAAGTCCCTCAGTCATCCTTGTTTTATGTGAAAACTGTGTAGAATGGGAAAAAGAAACCCCACAATTTCTTTTAATCCCCATTTCACCTTGTTACAGTCATGTACCTGGTGTATTCAAGTGTGCAGCATTTTCTCTTTGTTGATAGTCTACCTGTGCTAGTTTGAAGCAAGCTGGAATGTTTTGGTAAAAGAACTAGATAACAGGCAGTGGAATGAAAACATGGTGTCTCCTTCTCTCACAGTTACACTGAGAGCTCTGGGAAGAAGAAGTAAACTTTCTCCATTTTGTCTTCTTCTTCTGCCTTTGCCTTCAGACCTGGTCACATCTTATTAACCTTGCTCCTACTAACCTTGCTCCCTAACCTCTTGGCTGCACCTCTCTTCTTTCTGAGAACTGGGGTAAGGTTGAGAGGGCAAGGGGAGGTGTTGGGGTGGTTTGAGAGCCCCTCCTGGGGACTCAGGTTTCTGGGAGGGGAGTTGTGCTTTTGTATTGTTTATCCTTTGTATATTTCTGTATATAATTGTATATAACTGTATATATTGTAAATAGCTGCTTGTAAATTCTGCTAGCTGTAATTAAATTGCTTCATCTATATTCCCAGGGTCCGTCTGAGTTAGCTGGGGCAAATACAAACCGTAGGAGGGGCGGGTAAGCGCCCAAACCATCACACTACCACAGTTAGACTGCAAGCCCACTGCAGAAGGTTTCCTGATTTTTGATTTCCCCAGGATGTGCCAGATGCACAGCTGACATTTTTGCATTGTCCACACTAGTTTTCATTTTAGGCTTCATCATAGTCACAGAATATCTTTTTTTTGTATCACAGTGAGATAAACTGAAGTAGAGAAATTGATTTGAGCTTGCCAGGAGAACACTAGGATGAGAGTGACCTCAGCAATATTTCTTAACTGGAGGACTTTAGCAGTGTGTCACACACGTACTGTTTTGTTGACGTTTGGTGTGGATTTTCTTAATGCTCTATTTGTTTCCAGAATGATGGGCTTTTTGATGTGAGGAAATCAGCATTTTCTTTTAATGATGGAAGTTGTCAAGCTTTATGATTGGGAAATAAAATATGGAGCCAAGTTTGGATGGCTCAAACAGACGACAAGTAAGTTTCCAACCTGTACCCATTGATATTTTTAATAGATATCAATGCTCTTATTTTTCTTTGGGATATGAAATATGATGTTTTCAGCTTTTGTCACAGTTATACCAGAACAGCAACAACTAGGAAACATAATCCTTAAATCCATTAGGGATATATTGCATGGAAATCAAATTATCCTCATCCAATGTCCTAGTTAGAGCCTCACTCATGTTTGTTTCATGGGTGTGTAGAAGTGCTGGCTGCTGGTAAAGGTTCTCTCCAGTTTCCAGAGAATAAGGGAAGGATCTGTGTAAAATTTCCTACCCTGAAGTTTAGCAGGAGTAGGCTTACAAGCAACAGTACATGAAAAGCTGCCTTGGTTAGCCTCTAGTATTGAGTATGTTGATTAAGTTCTTCCTTTAATTCGTACTGTTCTAACATGTCTCCCTAGAGCAGACCTTCAGTACTTTCTGAAGGGTGTTACTTTCCCACCAGAATTTTCAGCAGCTTACAGGTATTTGAAAGGGGACATATCAGAAAAAAAAAAAACCCAACCACATAAATTAGAAAGGTAATGAAGTTGTTTAGTTTTGTAGATTTATTCCTTTTATTTTGTTTCATTGTTGTTTTGTGCTTTGGTTTGAGTTGGGTTTAAGTTTTGTTTGGGATTTTTGTTGTTGTTTCTTTGTTTGGTTTTGCTTGTTTGATTTTTTTCTTTTCTTCCTAATGCCAATTTAAAGTTGATTTTTGGAATAAATATGTATTACAAAATAATTCTGGAAAGCAGAGTTCCAAATGACAACTTCTATAATTAGATAATTTATGGTCTCTTAAAACAGGGAAATTTCAATTCTACCTCCTCTTCATTTCCTTGACTACAGAAAGTCTCTAAAAGGTGAAGACATCAGCAGAACCTTTTTTTTTCCCCCTGGCTTTTTTGTTTCTTATCTCCATATAAAGGTCTGCTTATCAGCTAGTTTCCTCCTTTCAAACATAAAACAAGCAGAAAGCAGACAGAGCTGTAACCCTTGAGCCTCAGTGGAGAAGGTGTGTTGGGAACTAGTACTCCTCTCAACCTGTGACTGAGAGAGGAAAAAATAAATGATCAACTCATGTCCACTAGAACTTGGAACCCAGATTGCTTAGGATGTCAAGAACTACTGAAAGAGAGGACTTATCCTTCCCCTAGCCACTGGGCAGCAGAGGAAAAATCACAGCAGAGAATGGCAGAATGATAGAGGCTGGAAGAGACCTTCAGAGATCATCTAGGATGATTCCTGTTCTAAAACAGATTCCTCTAGATGCACAGGAATGCATACAAGCAGGTTTTAAATGTTATCAAGAGAATGAGACTCCACAACTTCTCTGGGCAGCCTATTCTAGTGCTCCGTCACTCTCACAGGAGAGAAGCTTTACCTTCTATTTAAGTGAAACCTCCTGTGGTTTAATTTGTACCTGTTGCCCCTCATTCTAGCAGTGGCCACCACTGGAAAGAACTCATCCATCCCCTTGACCTCCACCATTTAAATAAACATTGTTGAGACACCTCTAATTTTTCTCCTTTCCAGGCTAAACATCCCCATGTCTCTCAGCCTCTTCTAAAAGAGATGCTCCAGTCTCCTAATGATGTTTGTGGCTTTCTATTTGACTCACTCCAGCAGTTCCCTGTCCTTCTTCAGATGTGTAGCCCAGAGGTGGACACAATGCTTCAAGTGTAGCCTCACCAGATGAGAGGAGACGGGGAGGATATCACCCCTCAACCTTCTGGTCCTGTTCTGCTTAAAGCACCCCGTAACATCATTTGTCTTCTTGTCCAAAAGACCACCTTGCTGGCTCATGGTAGAAGTTGAATGTTTAAGAAAAAGAAAAAGAAAGGGAGAACAACAACTTAGTCCCTGGGAAAGCAGGGGAGCGATAACCTTGTCATGCTTGCTTGTGCAATGCCCTGGCAGTGAGGCTGATGAGATCAGTTGTGCTGGTATGTGTGTATGGCAAGGTCAGCAAAGCCCATTAATCAGCTCTGGAAGAGAGAGTGATATACTGCTTCCAGTCCATTATGATAAAAAAAAAATCCAACATACAACTTTCTTAATCTTCTCTTTCCTGACGTATTCTGAAACAGAGGAAAACTGGGAGAAGCTTGTCCTTAGTCCCATCAGCACGAATGTATTTATCCTGGCTTGCATAAAACACATTGTCTGTATTGTGCAGGGGAATAGAGACACTGTGAACTACTCAGGTGGGAGGACACCTAAACCCCAGACTCATCCTGCTCCCTCTAATATTCAAAAGGTCTCAGATGACATCTACTCTGCTTCAGAGGTGGAAGAAAAATCAAAGTTGTGATTAAATAGTTCACTGCTTGGACTCATGCCCTGTTTTTACTGTGTGTATTGATTCTTTAAGAGTATATATTGTTCTTTAAAGGATTTTCCTGATTCATTAAGCTTTTGCCTCTAATGCCATTGAAATTTCTTTTGTGTATGTGCTTGTACTCCTTCACTACTTATGAAATGGAATTACAAAATCAAATGTAGTCTTAAATTATGCAGTTTATGAAGTGAACAAATGTGGCCAGGAAATAGAAATGGCCTGAGAAATCACGTCTAAAATAGCTTCCTACAGAAGGAGTGAAGATAATTTATTTACCAGTTATGAAATGAAGCTTTGTATGAGCAAGATATCATTGCACTACAGTCTGCAGCAACACAGAATCCCTTCCTAACTTGCACCCCTTAACCCAACCACTGAATCAACCTCAGATTTTGAGAACTAGAGGTTCTCAGTTCACCACAGATACAGGAATACAGCTTTGTGAATTTGGAAAACCTCTTTAAAAAGTAGATTTCACATACAGACAACTATAGAAAGTGCCACAAGGTTTCAGTTTCACTATCTAAGTGTGTCTACATGAAACTTCATCTAGAAACCTCAAAGTTATTAAATGCTTGGTTCTAAAATACACTTCCCACTTAGCAAATTACAGAGCCAAATGTGTCATGTTCAATGGTAAAGTTTCCTAACTGCTACTATCAAGAGTTCATTTAGGGTAAAGTCACTGAAATGATGCACTCCAATTGTGCTTGATATCTCACTAACTCAAGAGGAAAGCGTGCTGTGAGAGACAACTGTTGCTGTCTCCTTTTCAGACCATGTCTCTGCCACTGAGCTAATGGAGCAATTGTGCTCCAGTCCTGAAACAGACAGTCTTGTAACTGTCTGCAGTCTCGTACTAAATACTTCATCCAATACATAATTTTTAGTTTCAACTCATTTCCTCCACTACACTGTGTGTTCAAAGACATGATTAAAACCTAACGTTGTTCAGCCTAGCAAACAAGGCTAGTACAGTTTAGCCTAGCAAATAATCATTCACCATCTGGAGACTAGGCTATAAAATATGAAAGAAAAAAAAAAGAAAAAGAAGACAATTTAAAAATAAAAACATGCTCATATTTGATTTTCTATAAAGTATATAGCTTTCATTTTAATTTGTTTGCTATGAATCAGAAACAATTCTACTGTATACTCATCACAATTACGTATTAATATATACTTGCGAGTCTGGTTGTGCAGATAGCAGGAAAAAGTAAAGGCAAGGTAAAGAGGAAAATCCCAAGCTTTGCCCATATTCCTGCTCTTTCAAGTTGTTTTCTACACAAATATCTGTTCCAGCCAAATGATAATAGGATGTCAAACTTTCTCCAATCTGATGTAATTGAGTAAGGGCAACACTGAAAAGCATTTGAATCAGAGAATCATAGAATCAACCAAGTTGGAAGAGACCTCCAAGATCATCCACTCCAACCTATCCAACCAAGATCACCCAGCCCTAGCCAATCAACTAGACCATGGCACTAAGTGCCTCATCCAGTCTCTTCTTGAACACCTCCAGGGATGGTGATTCCACCACCTCCCTGAGCAGCCCAATCCAATGTCAATCACTCTCTCTGCCAACAACTTCCTCCTCACATCCAGCCTAGACCTGCCCTGAGCACAACTTGAGACTGTGTCCCCTTGTTCTGTTGCTAGTTGCCTGGCAGAAGAGACCAACTCCCACCTGGCTCCCTTCAGGTAGTTGTAGACAGCAATGGGGTCCCCCCTGAGCCTCCTCTTCTGCAGGCTAAAGAATCCCCATCTCCCTCAGCCACTCCTCACAGGGCTGTGCTCCAGATGTCTCATTAGCCTTGTCACTCTTCTCTGGACATGTTCCAGTATCTCAGCATCTCTCTTGAATTGAGGGGCCCAGAACTGGACACAGCACTCAAGGTATGGCCTGACCAGTGCTGAGTACAGGAGGAGAATAACCTTCCTTTTCCTACTGGCCACATTGTTCCTGATCCAGGCCAGGATAGCATTGGCTCTCCTGGCCAACTTGGCACACTGCTGCCTCATCTTCAGCTACTATCAACAGTGCACCCAGGTCCCTTTCTGCCTGGCTGCTCTCCAGCTACTCTGTCCCCAGCCTGTAGTGCTGCTAAGTACAGGGACAGAATAACCTCCCTTGTCCTACTGCCCACAATGTTCACTTCACCTGATGGAAGACAATGTACAGCAGAAAAATCATGCTTTTTATCACAGAGTTCATGATATTTACCTTCATCCTTAAAAAAAATTCAATAAAATCCCTCAGTCCTCAAAGCTTTGTTGTGTTTTGTGTTTTCATTAGATCCTTCCTGATGCTGAAATAAATAAAAAAATTAAAAAACAAAACAAAAACAAAACACAATGGTAGAAGGAAAAGCATATTCTCAGAAGGCCAATAAAAGAATGTATAATTTAAAAATCTCTCTAGCTTTTTAGCTCAGACTGTGATTTTGATTCATGGTAGAGGAAACAATATCTGACCTTTATGTGCTTTGGTCTGGTGTTACTGAAATATGCAGCTCCAGAGCTAAAGCCCATGGAGAGCTGATTAGGTGTTACAGCTGGGCCAACCTCACAGCTTACTACTGCCAAAAGGCAAAAAGCCCTTCCCTGTTTCCAGTTCCTTTACTTGTTCTGTGCAGCCCTTTTCTTGTCCCTGCAAAGATTTTGGCACGTGGCTGTCTGCACCATAAACTGGTTTATCTTGCTAACATAGGACCGCAGTGGCTGACCGGGGGGAGTGCACCAGAGAAGGAGTAGGAACATTTGCCTTGGGTTAGGGATAAAGCTGTAAGAAAAAGATCTTTCTGGGTTTGGTGTTAGAAAGGCATTTAAATTCAGTTGTAATAGCTATCTTCACCTGGAGAAGTAGAAGCCATACAGCTTGAACAGAGTAATAAGATTAATATGCTCTTGGTGCCAGATAGTAATGAGGATATCAGTAATTTGGAGCTCTGGATTTTGACTGGCTGCTTCTGAATTTTCTCCTGTTTTAACAAGTCTTCTGCGGCTTTTTTCTTCCTGTTCATGTACACCTCTCAGTGAAGCTTGTAGACCTTCTTCTCTGTGGTGAGGATGTTTCTTTTCTGGTGTCCTTTCCACATAGAGCTTTGGTGGTAGCTGTATAATCATCACAGCCAATACAGCTTCTGCAAGACTACCCTATCCACAGGGTTGTTAGTGTTTGTTTCTGTGATAGTTTGGGTGTTATCTATCCCCCCACACTTATGAAAATCACCCAGACTAGACTCAGTAGATCTGGAAATTGAATGAAGCTTTATACTTACAGCTTAACATAATATACAAGCAAGTATTTACAATAGATACAATTATATACAGAAATATACAAGTTAAAAAGTAATACAGAAACACAACAGCCTTACCAGAAACCAGAGTCCCCAGGAGGAGCTCTCAACCACCCTTCCACCTTCTTCCCACCCCTCTACCTTACCCCAGATTTTGCCTTACGTTCAAGGTGAATTTGGAGGGCTGGCCAGGGGGGTTAGGAAGCAGATGGATTAATCAGGCAGGAAGTTAGGTTAGGGAGAGAAGTTCATGCAGTCTCAGAGACAGAGAGTGACTCTGTGATCTATGTTTGTGTTCTTGTTCCTATACATCTCAACAAGCCTATGAGTGCAGTAGACATCACCATTGTTTCCTTTTCACAGCCTGTAATCTAATTCTTCCCACCAAAATACCCCAGCTAGGCTCAGACTAGCACAAATTCCATTAAAACATAAGTCTGCTAAAAAAAAAGACCATATTTGTAAGTACTAAATAAGAAATCCCTAGGAAGCATCTGACAGTGCCAAGACATCCTCTCATTTTGAAACCAGACTATTCATGCAAAACAAAGGAAAACACACAATAGATTTTACATGCTTCCAGACAAAACACTCTGGCAGGTACAGAAATCACATATGTCTTTTAGTTCACTGCTTCACATTTTATTTCCTCTGTACTTCTTTTTTTCCCCAGAGAAAATCCTCTAAGTGTGGGATCTCATCAGAGATGAATAAGAAGAAGAGCCCACCAGTGAAAAATTGAGTATCCTTAAAAATCCATGCGTAAAAGGAGGGCATTTGTTTATCACTTCACTTTCAGGGTTTGTTTTCAGCTACCTTGTCAAGTCAGGAGTTGCAATCACTAAAGCAGCAGTGTGGTTTCAGATCTTATTTCAAAGGCATTGAAATTAAGACCTGCCAGTAGTGACACGTGCCCTTTTACCATTCTAAAAGTTATTGATATCTTGCTGGAGGCAACATTACCTGTGAAAACAGTGCATCTTTCAAACAACTCCTTCTGTCTCTGCTTTAAATACGGTAGTATTTAAGTGGAAAAAGGCCAGAGAACAAAAGACATGTTTGGTTGTTTTTTTTTATTCTTCCCCTGTACTCAGCACAGATCAGGACACAATTTGAGTACTGTGACCAGTTCTGGGGTCCTCAATTTAAGAAAGATATTGAGATAATGGAACATGTCCAAGAGAAGGGCAATGAAGATGGTGGGAGACCTGGAGCACAGCCTTGTGAGGAGAGGCTGAGGGAGATGGGGGTGTGCAGCCTGCAGAAGAGGAGGCTCAGGGTAAACCTCATTGCTGTCTACAACTACCTGAAGGGAGCTTGTAGCCAGGTGGGTGTTGGTCTCTTCTGCCAAGCAACCAGCAAGAGAACAAGGGGACACAGTCTCAAGTTGTGCCAGGGCTGGATGTTAGGAGGAAGTTGTTGGCAGAGAGAGTGATTGGCATTGGAATGAGCTGCCCAGGGAGGTGGTGAAGGTGCCGTGTCTGGAAGTGTTGAAGCCATGCCTGGCTGAGGCACTTAGTGCCATGATCTAGTTGTCTGGCTAGGGCTGGGTGCTAGGTTGGACTGGATGTTCTTGAAGATCTCTTCAAATCTGGATGATTCTATGATTCTATGAAAGGGCAGATATGCGAATAATGTGGAAGTCTCTTCAGGATGTATCACAGTATCACCAAGATTGGAAGAGACCTCATAGATCACCAAATCCAATCCTTTACCGCAGAACTCAAGGCTAGACCACGGCACAAAGTTCCATGTCCAATCTTGCCTTGAACAGCTCCAGGGACGTCGACTCCACCACCTCCCTGAGCTCATTCCAGTAGCCAATGACTCTCTCAGTGAAGAACTTTCTCCTCACCTCAGGCCTAAATTTCCCCTGGCTTAATATTGCACATACAGACGCGTATAGATAGAAATGTCCATCTATACATATGTATGTAAGGTTGTCTAAAGACAACTCTGTAATGGCACATGCATTATAGAGTCTGACTTCAAATATGTGTTTTTTAAAGTCTGCAAAGAGATACAAACAAATCCTGGACAATAGGTCCAAAAGGAATGGTCCATCTACTAGCCCTAATAGTATTATTGAGGAAGCACGATGAAATGGACTACTGGAAGCAATTAGGTTCATGTATTCTTCCTGAATAGCATCTCCTATTGTCAGTTTCAGAGGGAGAACATCTGATATAAATGGATCATTTATCTCACTCAATAAGATGTTTCTGACAATGGAAATTGAACCAAGACTGTACTTGGCTGTATGGGAGAGGAACTTAAAAACCAGGCCAAGGCAATTGCTTTGTAGGAGAGTGCATATTTTTACTTAGTGTTCCAGTTTTCCTGCCTCAGTACGACACTGCAAACGGTTATCTGCAAGAATATATTTCCTGAACTGAGAAGGAGCTAAAATACTTGTAAAAAAAAAAAAAAAAAAGCCACATACAATTATGGAGGGAAGAGTCTTCTGGCAGTGTAATCCGTGTTGAAGCTAAGGCAAATTTGCAGTAAGTCCTTTCCCACACAGGAAACTCAGATTTCAGATAAATATTTTAGAAATACCATACAAAGATTATATCTGTTACTACTATTCTGTAAAAGAGATGGGAAATCATACTTTATCTAACTATGTTGCCCTAATGTTTGATTTAACAAGGGGACACAGTCTCAAGTTGTGCCAGGGTAGGTCTAGGCTGGATGTTAGGAGGAAGTTGTTCCCAGAGAGAGAGATTGGCATTGGAATAGGCTGCCCAGGGATGTGGTGGAGTCACCATCCCTGGAGGTGTTCAAGCAAAGCCTAGATGAGGCATTTAGTGCCATGGTCTAGTTGATTGGCTAGGGCTGGGTGATCTTGGTTGGTTAGGTTGGAGTGGATGATCTCGGAGGTCTCTTCCACCTCGTTGATTCTATGACTCTATGATTTGGATCCATATTTGCCTACTCTAGTAACAGTCCTTTTCTTTAACTCTTGTTTCACTTTCTTTAGTGATCCTTCAAGTATTCTAGAGATGAGCAAGAAAGTTTCAAGAATTGAAAAATTGGCTAGAACTAAATTGGGTAGCCCAGTTTTAAATTATAAAAAAAAAAAAAAAAAAGAAATAGAAACTTTCTGGATTTATTTCAATGAAAGTGAATAAAGAATTGCATTGGATACAGAAGAGCAGTAATAGATAAGTCTGTATCACTCCATTAGTTTGCTGGTTTGGTAAAAGTGTGCTGTTTTGTCTCTTTCTCACTCTTCTTCACTGTGATTCTGTTTTGTTTGATGGTATGGGTGTTACCTGCCCCCCTCCATGCTTTGGAAGTCACCCAGACTAGACTCAGCCAGCTCTGGAAATTGAATGAAGCTTATATTTACAGCTAGCACAATATACAAGCAGACAGTTACAGTATATACAGTTATAGACAGAAATAGACAAGGTAAAAGGTAATACAGAAACACAACAGCCCTCCCAGAAACCTGAGTCTCCAGGAGGAGCTCCCAACCACCCCTTCACCTTCCCCCTACCTCTCTCAACCTTACCCCAGTCCCAAGGAAGAATGGAGGTTTGGCCAGGGGGTTAGGAAGCAAAGTTAATTAAGACAGAAAAAAAAAAACACAGAGAAATGGAGGTTAGAGAGAGAGATGCAGCTCGGAGCTCCCCAGCAGCAGTAGTGCCCTTATCTATGTTTTGATTCTTATTCTTGTACATCTCAGCAAGCCTATGAGTGAGGTGGATTTCAGCCTTGTTTCACTTCCACAGCCTATAATCTAGTCCTTCTCATCAAAACATTCTAGCTAGGCTCAAAATAGCACATTTTGCATCTTCTCCCTTATCTCTTTCCTGACCTTCTATTGGTGTATTGTCTCTGGGAGGTGCTGTCCTGGAGTCCTGTATGCCCCAAAAGTCCTCTCCCTTCTTCAGTGCAGGCACAAAGAGTGGGGAACAAAGGGCCCTTCCAGCACAAGGGGTGCCCATGCAGATGCCTGCACTGGAATCGGGCTGGAGATTGGCTGTGGTCTTCACACCTAAACAGTGGTAACTTTGCTCTTTGTCTAGGAATAGTATAAATATTGGGGGACTTTCCACCTTGGGGTGCCTGCCTTAATGTTCTCCCCCACCTGCATAGTTTCTGCAGAAAGAGTCCCCTGGCGCTCCAAAGGACAAGCTCCTGAGGGACAGGACCATCCCTGCTTTGGAAGGCTTCCCACCATAAGCACCCTGTGTGCAAGCTAAAGAGCCATGGATGTCCTTTGAAAGAGAGAGGGCTGACATGCATCTGGAGTGCCTTTTCTCTTAAACAGCCTAACGCACCTGTGAGTAACTTTGTCTCAGCCTGATTAATAGTGGGAATTCTATGTTTAGTAACTTAGTTTTTCCATCTTCTGACTTCTAAAGTAGTCTAATTTATCTGCCACAACAAGCTCCTGGCCAAGCTGGCAGCTCGTGGATTGGACATATTCACTCTGATATGGGTCAAGAACTGGCTGGAAGGCCAGGCACAGAGAGTGGTGGTGAATGGTGCCACATCCAGTTGGCAGCTGTCACTAGTGGTGTTCCCCAAGGATCAGTACTGGGCCCAGTCCTGTTCAACATTTTTATTGCTGATCTGGACAAGGGGATTGAGTCCAGCATCAGTCAGTTTGCAGATGACACCAAGCTAGGAGCAGGTGTTGATCTGTTGGAAGGTAGGAGAGCCCTGCAGAGGGACCTGGCCAGGCTGGATGAGTGGGCAGAGGCCAATGGGATGAGACTGAACAAGGCCAAGTGCAGGGTTCTGCACTTTGGCCACAACAGCCACAAGCAGCACTACAGGCTGGGGACTGAGTGGCTGGAGAGCAGCCAGGAAGGGACCTGGGGGTACTGGTAGATAGTAGCTGAAGATGAGGCAAAAGTGTGCCCAGGTGGCCAGGAGAGCCAATGACATCCTGGCCTGCATCAGGAACAGTGTGGCCAGCAGGACAAGGGAGGATATTCTTCCCCTCTACTCAACACTGGTCAGGCTACAACTTGAGCACTGTGCCCAGTTCTGACTTCTTAGTTGAAGAGAGATGTTGAGATACTGGAACATGTCCAGAGAAGAGCAATGAAGCTGGTGAGGGGCCTGGAACACAAACTCTATGAGGAGAGGCTGAGAGAGCTGGGGGTGTTTAGCCTGGAGAAGAGGAGGCTCAGGAGTCACCGTCCCTGGAGCTGTTCAAGAGAAGCCTGGCTGAGGCACTTGGTGCCATGGTCTAGTGCCTTGGCTAGTGCTGGGTGCTAGGTTGGATTGGATGATCTTGGAGGTCTCTTCCAACTTACTTGATTCTATGATTCTATGATTCTATGATCTATGGTATCCTTGTAAGATCTTCTAAACCAAACTGAATCTGCTAATTAAAACTAAATTAATTTTTTGTATATAGCTTTGGGAGTAGGTTTCAGGAAAACAAAATAATTCTATTTTTATATATATTCCTGACTTGGCCACATTAATTTACTGCCTCCACAACAGGTACAGAGAAGGGAAATAGAGTGAGAAAGGGGAAAGGCATTTAATAGCCCATTTGGGGTTTGTCCAGAGGGGATTTTTGTGTTATTTCTAAATTGTTAATAACTGTTATAATTTTTTTCACATGTAGTTTGTATTTTATGCATTTCAATTTTAGCTTGCTTGTAAATCATAACTGTATTTTTGCTTCCAAACCTGTATTAGTCTGGTGATTTTATTTTGGGGGTTAATTTTAACCCTTCCACGCTGGCAAACTACTTTAACCTGTTTAATCATTATTAAGAAAATTATTTGATTTGCATGGAAGAAATCCAGTTTCCAATGGGAAAGTGAATGATCTCAGGAGCTCATTTAATTTTGACCAGTTGAATCATGAACTCATAGAACTGTTCTGGTTTGAAAAGACCTCTAAAACTACCGTGTCCAACCATCAACCTAAGGCCACCATAACTGTTAAATTGTGTCCTGAAGCGCCATGCCTACATTTTTGTAGCACGTCCAGGGACAGGTACTCCACCACATCCCTGGGAAAGCTATTTGGGTGTCTGATGACTCTTCCAGTACAGAAATGCTTCCTAGTATCCGATCTAAACTTCCCGTGGCACAATTTGCTCTCATTCTATCACATGACACTAGGGAGAAGAGACTGACCTCCACCTCAGTACAGCTTCCTTTCAGGTACTTGTAGAGAGCAATAAGTTCTCCTCTCAGTCTCCTCCAGACTAAACAATCACAGTTCCTTCATCTGCTCCTTGCCCTTGTCTGGACCCACTCCAGCACCTCAATGTCCTTCTTGTACTGAGGGGCCCAGATCTGAACACAATATTGGTGGGGCAGCCTCACTAGCTCTGTCTTCAGCTGAATCATTTGAACCTATGTCTCTAATCTTCTAAGAAATCAATGTGGAGACATGTGTTTCCAATTTCCCATGACAAATATGTTGCAATACTATAAATAGTTCCAGGACTATTGAAATCCATTCGGTTTTTGGTCTTTTTGGTTTTGTTTTGGGGAGTTGGGGTTTTTTGTTGGCTTTATTTTGGGTTGGGCTTTTGTTTCTTTGTTTAGTTGTGTTTTTTTTTCCAATTATATAACTCCTCTTTTTTTTTTTTTTTTTCATTTATCTCAGATGATATGCCCTTAAATACTTCCTTAAAATTAAGTTCTTCAGTTAAATTTCAGTATTAGTATATACTTGAGCCTGAAGTCAAACCTAAGAAGCAAGATTAATTCAGTCCTGATTAATATAGCTGATTTTCTTCCAGAGGATTAATGTAAGAAAAATTCTTGTTGGACTGTACTCTTTAATGACGTTGGCCTTCATCAACCTTGCCAAATTAAAGGCCATTTTATAGTCTGTGCTTCTAACCCAGAACACACTTGGTGGCCTGAACTTTCTAGAGCCAAGAAGATGTCTTTGAGATGATCTGGTCTGATTTTAAGAGCAAAAGTGGATGCTTAATGTTTACCACATGATAATTGCTTAAACAATTACAAGCAGCAGTGATGGAAAACTGGCTTGGACTGTGCTCTGTGCTTTGTTGAAGCATGTTTTATTGAACGGGAAAGTGTCTGGAGGTCTTCCACTAGAAAATAGAGGTCTTGAAAAGTGAAGCTTGTGAAAGTAGAAAATTACAGTGATTTGAATAGCCACTGAATATACATTTAGTCCAGTGAGAACATTTCATGTATTGACTCTATGTCAATGTTGGAATTCAAGGCAGAAGAGAAAAGGAGAGACATGAGAGGAATTCACAGTTGCATGAAAATTGTTTATGTTGAGGTAATCTCAGCTAACTGACCACACTCTATTGTATGTAAAATGTTCTTTGGCAGATACTTCTGAACCAAGTAAGTTCACAGCAAGAATATGGAGTTCAGTACTGACTCATTTAAACTTTGGTCCAGATTAATCTGTTGTTGAGATCGAGCTGCTTTTGCTATCTGTACTATCATTCACTTTGGCAACTCCAGACAATGTACTGTCATAGAATCATAGAATCAACCAGGTTGGAAGAGACCTCCAAGATCATCCAGTCCAACCTAGCACCCAGCCCTAGCCACTCAACCAGACCATGGCACTAAGTGCCTCATCCAGGTTTTTCTGGAACATCTCCAGGGATGGTGACTCCACCACCTCCCTAGGCAGCCCATTCCAATGCCAACAACTTCCTCCTAACATCCAGCCTAGACCTCCCCTGGCACAACTTGAGACTGTGTCCCCTTCTGTTGCTGGTTGTCTGGGAGAAGAGACCAATGCCCACCTGGCTACAACTTCCCTTCAGGTAGTCATAAACAGCAATAAGGTCTCACCTGAGCCTTCTCTTCTCCAGATTAAACAACCCCATCTCCCTCAGTCTGTCCTCATAGGGTTTGTGTTCCAGGCCTTTCATCAGCTTCATCTCCCTTCTCCGACACGGTCAGTGGTAAAGATACTCTCAGTTTTCAGACAGAAAGACAATTTAATGACTTAGTTGATATTTATATGTTTTCCTGTATAAGCAAATGTCCTCAGCTTCCTCATGTCATCTTAAAGCACCAGCTCAAAGATCAAGATCTTGTGGCTGAGTTACCTTAATCAATTATTTTGATATCTATAGAATAGTCTTATCAATGAACAGCAGAGAGGTGACTTACTTATACTGGGAAAAGAAGAGCAAAACCAATAGTTAATTTCCCTGTATGTGAACATTCAAAGGTAAGGCTGAAGCAATCACTTTTACCTTAACAAACTGTCTCTGATAATTATTTTTAGTTATACCCCATAGGCAAAGTAGAATGAAACACACTTAGAAAATAAATATTTCCTACAAGTATCAGGCAAATACCAGTCCTGTGAGAACTTGTTTAGAATTGGCTGGAAAGTTTGTACATACTGTGCCTGTGCAATTACTTTTTTTTTTGTTTTTGCTGTATTTTGAAAGATTAGCTGAAAACTAAATTTCCATAAAAACTTCTGTGGAATTTTCCATCCCTTGTTTTCAGCGCTTCTGTTTACTTTTGTTGATAGGTACACTCCAAAAGACTCTCTTTATTATTCCAGAAGAGCTGAGTGATTTGTGAGTAAGATCTGTGTTGCAGTGTGGCCGGCATGGGCCTCACTGCATCTCGCACCATATACAAAAGAGGAATACTCTGTGAGTCTATGGTGGGTGTTTGAATTGTCAAACTTCCCAACAGCTGTGAAATCACTACAAAGCAATGCAGCCAGCAACCAGACCACTGTGGTGGGCAGGTTAGAAGATGTGAACCTGTGGGCAACAGTAAACAGGGTCTTCTAGGTGTGAAACTAGTGCAGGATACACAGGTAAGACTCCCAAGATGTGAATGGTAGGGAGTCCTGAAACACAACAATGGTAATGGGACACATATGGAGCTACAGAATGAGAGAAGCCTAAAAACTCCGTTAGAGTAGGAGAAATAGATCACAACCCTGACCTGTTTAAATCCAAACCTGTTTAAATCCAAATTTCTCCACAGTATGAATTATTTCTGTCAGGCCACACCTTGAGTACTGTGTCTAGTTCTGGGCTCCTGAATTCAAGAGAGATATTGAGACACTGGAATGTGTCCAGAGAAGGGCAACAAAGCTGGTGAGGGGCCTGGAACACAAAACCTGTGAGGAGAGGCTGAGGGAGCTGGGGGTGTGCAGCCTGCAGAGGAGGAGGCTCAGGGGTGACCTCATTGCTGTCTACAACTACCTGAAAGGAGGCTGCAACCAGGTGGGGTTGGTCTCTTCTCCCAGGCAACCAGAAATAGAACAAGGGAACAAAGTCTCAATCTGTGACAGGGAAGGTCTAGTCTGGATGTTAGGAGGAAGTTCCTGCCAGAGAGAGTGATTGGCATTGGAATGGGCTGCCCAGGGAGGAGGTGGACTTGCCATTCCTGGAGCTGTTCAAGCAAAGCCTGGATGAGGCACTTAGTGGATAGGGCTGGGTGCTAGGCTGGACTGGATGAACTTTGAAGTCTCTTCCAACCTGTCTGATTCTATGATTCTATGATTTTTCTCCCTATGTCTCTCCTTTTTTTTTCTCAATGAATTCTTGTTTTCCAGTACCATACAGAAGAGCAATAACAGAGGACAATATAGATATGCTATGTGTGTATGTATACTATATAGAAATACAATAGGAAACCCCCTCTACCAATATCATCAGTCTTAGAATGGTAGGATCAGATCAATCACTCCACAGCAGAGGTTTTCAAATGTTGGTGTAGAGTTACCTTCTCTCTACCACTTAAACCAAGAGCAGACATAAAATGTAGACAAAAGTTTACACTGTGCCACAGGATCAGTCAATGAACTAAAGAGATCTGAATACATGTGGTATCCATGTGATACATAGTAGTGCACCTGGACATTTTCAGGGTACTTAGATTATTTTGCACCTGTACTATACTCAGGATCAGGAGGCTGGCTTTATCAGTTATATGAATTAGCAGTATAACTCCAAACATTGTGGACAGCACTAGAGATAAACCAAAGGGAATTGAGGACGGTAGGCTAGAGCTAGGGGTAAAAGCAGCAGCCCAGCTGAAGTGCATGCACACTAATGTACGCAGTATGGGTAACAAACAAGAGGAGCTGGAAGCTCTGGTGCTGGAGGACAACTATCATGCTGTTGCCACCACAGAAACGTGGTGGGATGACTCGCATGATTGGGGTGCTGTAATCAATGGCTACACACTCTTCAGGAGAGACAGGCAAGAGAGAAGGAGTGGAGGAGTGGCTCTGTATATTAGGGATGCTCTGGATGTCATGCGGGTAGAAATCAAGGATGAACAAGTTGAGTCTCTATGGGTGAAAATTAAGAGGAAGGCCAACAAGGCTGATATCCTGGTTGAAGTCTGTTACAGACCACCCAACCAGGAAGAAGAGGTTGATTTATTACTCTTTAAACAACTGGAGGCTGCCTCAAGATCACCTGCCCTTGTTCTGGTGGGTGACTTTAACCTACCAGACGTCTTCTGGGACTTTAACACTGCAGAGAAGAAGCAGTCTAGAAGGTTTCTGCAATGTGTGGAAGACAACTTCTTATCCCAGCTGTTACGTGAGCCTACCAGGGGGCAGCCCTGCTTGACCTGCTGCTCACAAATAGAGAGGGGCTGGTAGGGGATGTGGTGGTTGGAGGCTGCCTGGGGTCCAGTGACCATGAAATTATAGAGTTTTCAATACATGGAGAAACCAGGAGGGGCATCAACAGAACCTCCACACTGGACTGCCCAAGGGCAGATTTCAGCCTATTTAAGGAACTAACTCAGAAAGTTCCTTGGGAAAGAGCCCTTAGAAACAAAGGGTCCAAGGAAGGTTGGACCTACTTCAAGAAAGAACTCCTGACGGCACAGGAGCAGCTGTGCCACTGTATCAACAGACAAGCTGATGAGGGAGGCAGCCAGACTTGATGGGCAGGGAGCTGCTGAAGGAATTAAAGAAAAAAAGGAGAGTATATCACCCTTAGAAAAAAGGGGAGGTGTCTCAGGAAAAGTTCAAGGAAGTTGCTAGGTCTTGTAGAAAAAAAAATTAGAGAGGCAGAAGCCCATTTAGAACTTAGGCTGGCCACAGCTGTCAAGGAAAATAAAAAATGTTTCTTGAAATATATGAACAGCAAGAGAAGGGCCAAGGACAACCTCCAGTCCTTATTAGATAGAGAGGGGAACATAGTGACAAAGGATGAGGAAAAGGCAGAGGTGCTTAACACCTTCTTTGCCTCAATCTTCACTAGTGGGACAGGTTGTCTCCAGGACAGCTGGACTCCTGAAGTGGTGGCTGGAGTCAGGGACCAGTACAGTCCCCCTCTAATCCATGAGGAAGCAGTAAGGGACCTGCTGCGTCATCCATCCTAGGGTGCTGAGAGAGCTGGCAGCTGAGCTGGCCAAGCCACTCTCCATCATTTATCAACAGTCCTGGCACACTGGAGAGGTTCTTGAAGACTGGAAGCTGGCCAATGTGATACCCATTCACAAAAAGGGTCATAAGGAGGAGCCAGAAAACTACAGACCTGTGAGCCTGACCTCAGTGCATCTTGAGTGCCATCACAAAGCACTTACAGGATGGCCAAGGGATCAGGACCAGCCAGCATGGGTTTAGGAAGGGCAGGTCCTGCCTCACCAACCTGATCTCCTTTTATGATCAGGTTCCCTGCCTGGTGAATGTGGGGAAGGCTGTGGATGTAGTCTACCTGGACTGTAGCAAAGCCTTTGACACTGTCTGCCACAAGAAGCTCCTGGCCAAGCTGGCAGCTCATGGTTTGGACAGATTCACTCTGTGCTGGATCAAGAACTGGCTGGATGGCAAAGCTCAGAGAGTGGTGGTGAATGGTACCACATTGTGATGGTTTGGGGGTTACCCCGCCCCTCCCACACTTTGTATTTGCCCCAGCTAACTCAGACGGACCCTGGGAATATAGATGAAGCAATTTATTTACAGCTAGCAGAATTTACAAGCAGCTATTTACAATATATACAGTTATATACAATTATATACAGAAATATACAAAGGATAAACAATACAAAAGCACAACTCCCCTCCCAGAAACCTGAGTCCCCAGGAGGGGCTCTCAAACCACCCCAGCACCTCCCCCCGGCCCTCTCAACCTTACCCCAGTTCTCAGGAAGAAGAGAGGTGCAGCCAAGAGGTTAGGGAGCAAGGTTAGTAGGAGCAGGGTTAATGAGATGTGACCAGGTCTAAGGCAAAAGCAAGAGTGAGAGACAAAATGGAGAATAAGTCTTTCTTCTTCCCAGAGTTCTCAGCGTAACTGTGAGAGAAGTTGACACCATGTTTTTAATTCCACTGCCTGTTATCTAGTTCTTTTACCAAAACATTCCAGCTTGCTTCAAACTAGCACACACATCCAGTTGGCAGCTGTCACTAGTGGTGTGCCCCAAGGATAAGTGCTGGGCCCAGTCCTGTTCAATATCTTTACTGATGACCTGGAAGAGGAGATTGAGTCCAGCATCAGTAAGTTTGCAGATGACGCCAAGCTAGGAGCAGGTGTTGATCTGTTGGAAGGTAGGAGAGCCCTGCAGAGGGACCTGGACAGGCTGGATGGGTGGGCAGAGGCCAATGGGATGAGATTTAACAAGGCCAAGTGCAGGGTTCTGCACTTTGTCCACAACCATCCCAAGCACGCTACAGGCTGGGGACTGAGTGGCTGGAAAGCAGCCAGGAAGAAAGAGACCTGGGGGTGCTGGTAGATAGTTGCTGAAGATGAGGCAGCAGTGTGCCCAGGTGGCCAAGAGGGGCAATGGCATCCTGGCCTGCATCAGGAAGAGTGTGGCCAGTAGGACAAGGGAGGTTATTCTGCCCCTGTACTCAGCACTGTTCAGGCCATACCTTGAGTGCTGTGTCCAGTTCTGGGCCCCTCAATTCAAGAGAGATGTTGAGGTCCTGGGACGTGTCCAGAGAAGGGCATCAAGGCTGTTGAGGGACCTGGAACACAAACCCTATGAAGGGAGCTGGGGTTGTTTAGCCTGGAGAAGAGGAGGCTCAGGCGTGGGTGACCTCATTGCTCTCTACAACTACCTGAAGGGAGGCTGTAGCCAGGTGGGCGTTGGTCTCTTGTCCCAGGAACCCAGCAACAGAACAAGGGGACACAGTCTCAAGTTGTGCTGGGGGAAGTATAGGCTGGATGTTAGGAGAAAGTTGTTGCCAGAGAGAGTGATTGGCATTGGAATGGGCTGCCCGGGAGGTGGTGGAGTCACCGTGCCTGGAGGCATTCAAGAGAAGACTGGATGAGGCACTTAGAGCCATGGTCTACTTGATTGGATTGGGCTGGGTGCTAGGTTGGAGTGGATGATCTTGGAGGTCTTTTCCAACCTGGTTGATTCTATGATTCTATGCCCTTTCCGCAGGATCAGTAACGTATTTCAGTGTGGCAGCCAGTTAAACTGCCAACTTCGGCTGCTAATAAAGCTGACTAAATGTTTCTCCTGAACTTGGCACCTCATTGCTGTCACCAAGAAATTATTGTAGAATCAACCAGGTTGGAAGAGACCTCCAAAATCAGCCAGGCTCAGCCTTTACTGTTCTTCCCAGACTTAGAGAACTTGGTTTTATACTATAGATTCTTTTGTTTGTTAGTTTGAGGCTTGTTTTGTTTTGTTTTTGTTTTTGTTTTGGGTTTTGTTTTGCTTTTAACTGAATTGAATTAAGACTTTAGTATGCCTACTTTCCAGGCAGTTAAAACTTTCTCATGGCCTGGCCTTACATTCACTGCTATTGAAGTTGTTGTTTTGTTTTGCCTGAATAAGCCACTTCTCTATGAGGCTGCAGCAACAGCACACAACTATTTGTCTGACTTTTTGAGAATTTGCTGGGTGCCTTGCTGGGCTAGTGAGCATTTTAAATGTCTATTCTTATGAGGACAGGATTCTTGTGGGTTTTTTTCTGGAGTGGGGGAGAAGGTTAAAGAACAGGCAGCAGAAATCTATTAGGGGTGAGTTCTCCAAGGATTAGTTGTTTTTCTCTTTGACCTCCATAGTGCTTGGACAAATAAACTTGCATTTTTAGAGTCTGGAGAGGCAGATGAACATGTTCATTAAGCTCAAACCAAATCATTTAGGCCATTGGTTTCAGTTTCAAAAGTGCTGTTGACATAGCAAATGTTTATGCCTAGGACAGTATGTTTGGGATAGACTGTTGTAAAGGTAGGACAGCCTACATAGTGCATAGCGGAAAACAAGCTTCACAACCACTGCATGTGTTGGAAAAGCTGCTGAGCATGCATGGTTTTCCAAGCACAGAGGAAAGGAGGGATGCTATGGGATTTGAACCCTGTCAGAGTATGATGCAGCCAGAATTCTTGCAGGAGGGACATACATGTTGTCAATGCAAAATTCTCTGTAGGGTGGTAAGGATGGCTGCACAGGATAACATTCATCATCACTTCTGAAATGGCTTCATAGAATAATGCACAACATTTATTTGGGAAAATGTTGCAGGATTTAAAATTAGAGCTGTGGGAACTCAGTGGAGAAAAATCTGCCTGGCAAGACGCTTGCATTTGTTTAATTTCATTTGGATTTTTGTTGTTGTTGGGTTTTTTTGTTTGGTTGGTTTGTTGTTGTTTGATTTGTTTGGGTTTTTTTTATGAAACTGAAAATCCCTTTCAATATTGTGAAGCAGAACAAGACAGAATGAAGAACACAGAGGTTTCAGATGCAAAAGAAAAATATAAGTCATGGTTGCAGAGCCAAAGAGTGGGTTTTCATATTTCACTCCACCATTACAGAAAGAATTGTATGCAGTAGAAGGAATGTGGGTGCTACAATTACAGAATCAACCAGGTTGGAAGAGACCTCCAACATCATCCAGTCCAACCTAGCATCCAGGCCTAGACAGTCAACTATGACATGGCACTAAGTGCCTGTCGTGGAGGGCCTGTAGGCCCAAACAGAGGATTCTTTGTGCCTCTACATGCCTGGACATGTTTTTCTGCCAGGACCCCTGGTAGTAAACATGTTGTGTAACACACACATGCCCAACTCGTATATCCCTGGGGCAAGCCCATGTGATCCCCATATTTGGGAGAGTCCAGGCAAGAGCCTCCTGCCTATTATGGTAAGGTTTGGCTAACTGCTAACCTGATTGGTCAATCTGGTGGCCAAAGGGCACATTAATCTCGACCCACAGTCCATAAAGAAGGGTGCACAGAAGAGCCACATGTTCAGATCTGTTCAGCTCAGCTCTCTGACCCACCTGCAAGGATCAGACTCAGCTCTGACCTTCACCTGAAGCACTCAGCTGCTCATACACACACACTAGGATGCCATTGCATAGCTCCGATGCTCTCTGAGGCACAGACCTCATGCTTTGATACAATTCGCAGCTAACCTGACTGCACACTTTAGATGCAGAGCACATTCAAGCCTGCACGCATTTATATATATAAGGAGCCGACAGCCTCCTAAACTAGCACCAGCTGTGCGTATCTGCAAGCTGTCTTGCTTTATCTACAGAGCTCAGACTCCCAAGCCTGGTAAGAGGACTAGGAAGCAGACTTCTGGATTGTCTGCACACATACACATGGCCGGAACCCGTGAAGAATTTGTGCCAGAGCCAGCACGGACATTTTCCTCCTGTTCCTGGAATCTCTGGACACAGCATCCAGACAAAGACAGCAGCATCAAGGCAGAGATCATCCCATGCCAGGAGAAAAGGTTAGAGAAACCTAAGACCCCAGAGACTGGGAAGATTTATCATTTCCCCTCAAGCCAGGAAGATTCCAGCATCCCAAGTCCACAGGCAGAGCCCCTGGTAGTCTGGACATTGGGCACAGGCTGTCACACAGCCCCGGGAGGGTGATTAATAATTAATACTTACAAGTACAGCTTCAATACCTGTGTAATATAAATTATCTCTGCCTTAGAGCAGAAAGAGTTTCAGCCCCTCTGCTGGGCAAATAGCATAAGCATAAGCTCCCATGCAGCACTAAGCCAAAGGGAAATTCCTCTCTCTGTTTATAGTTTGAATGTTTTGCCAATTATTAACCAAATCCCTGTCTATATTATATTCTAATTGTTTTCATAATCTTGCACAGAACTAAGTATTATTACAGTGTTTGGGGGTGGCAAGAGTTCATAAATATTAATTTTAATAAATTATATTTTTATATAAAATTTCTATCACCTCAAATTAATTTCTCACCTCCACCAAATAGGCGTAAGTACAGAAAACCCCCTCTGCAACAGTGCCTCATCCAGGCTTTTCTGGAACACCTTCAGGGATGGTGACTCCACCACCTCCCTGGGCAGCCCATTCCAATGCCAATCACTCTCTCT
The DNA here is from genome assembly GCF_015220805.1 of Pogoniulus pusillus. Taxonomy (NCBI): domain Eukaryota; kingdom Metazoa; phylum Chordata; class Aves; order Piciformes; family Lybiidae; genus Pogoniulus; species Pogoniulus pusillus. The sequence goes on along the minus strand of NC_087309.1, from coordinate 7,272,822 downwards.
GCCACCAAATTCCTCCTAACATCCAGCATAGACCTCCCCCGGCACAACTTGAGTCTGTGTCCCCTTGTTCTGTTGCTGGTTGTCTGGCAGAAGAGAACAACCCCCTCCTGGCTACAACCTCCCTTCAGGTAGTCGTAGACAGCAAGAATCAACCAGAATCACTCAGGTTAGAAGAGACCTGAAAGCTCATCCAGTCCAATCTATCACCCAGCCCTGTCCAATTAACTAGACCAGTTGCAGAACACACACAAATGACCTCCTTGGGTGTGCATCACACAATCTGTATTTATTTACCTTCAGAGGTTACAGAGCAAATCTAAAAAAAAGAAGAAAAAAAAAATCTTTCCCTGATACCTTATCCCATTGCTTAAGAAGTTATTGGAAAATTAAAGTAAATAACTACAAATTCATGAAACACAGAACCGCATAGAATCACAGAATTAACCAGGTTGGAAAAGACCTCTAAGATCAAGTCCAGCCTGTCATCTAACTCTTCTAATTAACTAAACCATGGCACTAAGTGCCTCATCCAGCTTCCTTTCAAACACCACGAGGGGTGGTGACTGCACCACCTCCCCAGGCAGCCCATTCCAATGCCAATCACTCTTGCTGTGAAGTTCTTCCTAACATCCAACCTAAACCTGCCCTGGTGCAGCTCGAGTCTGTGTCCCCTTGTTCTGTCCCTGGTTGCCTGCCAGAAGAGAGCAACCCCACCTGGCTGCAATCTCCCTTCAGGTAGTTGTAGAGAGTAATGAGGTCTGCCTTGAGACTCCTTCAGGCTGCACACCCCCAGCTCCCTCAGCCTCCCCTCATGGGGCTGTGCTCCAGCCCCCTCACCAACCTTGGTGCCCTTCTCTGGACACTTTCAAGCACCTCAACATCTTTCTTAAAAGGAGTAGCCCAGAACTGGACACAGGACTCAAGGTGTGACCTAACCAGTGCTGAGTACAGGGACAGAATGATCTTCCTGGTCCTGCTGGCCACACGATTCCTCATACAGGCCAGGCTACCCTTGGCCTTCCTGGCCACCTGGGCACACTGCTGTCTCATGTCCAGCTGTCAACCAATACCCCCAGGTCCCTCTGCAGAGCCCTCCTGCCCTCTAGCAGATTCACACATGCTCCCAACTCAGAGTCATGTCAGCAGAAATGTTACATTTTTACAGCAGTTACAGTGTTCACCCTACTCAGTCAGAGCCCTTGGCCTGGTATCTTGAGGATTTGTGACTGCCAAACTTTCCTCTGAAAGTCCTAGCACTCAGCTTCCTGTCTGTCTATTCATACTTAGAATCATAGAATCAGCCAGGTTGGAAGAGACCTCCAAGATCATCTAGTCCAACCCAGCACCCAGCCCTAGCCAGTCAACCAGATCATGGCACTAAGTGCCTCAGCCAGGCTTTGCTTGAACACTTCTAGGGACAGAGACTCCACCACCTCCCTGGGCAGCCCATTCCAATGCCAATCACTCTCTCTGCCAACAACTTCCTAACAACATCCAGCCTATGCTTTCCCTGGCACAACTTGAGACTGTGTCCCATTGTTCTATTGCTGGTTGCCTGGCAGAAGAGACCAACCCCACCTGACTACACCCTCCCTTCAGGTAGTTGTAGACAGCAATGAGGTCTGCCCTGAGCCTCCTCTTCTCCATGCTGAATAACCCCAGCTCCCTCAGCCTCTCCTCATAGGGTTTGTATTCCAGGTCTCTCACCAGCTTTGTCTCCCTTCTCTGGACACCTTCCAGCACCTCAACATCTCTCTTGAATTGAGGAACCCAGAACTGGACACAGTTGGGTTACACAATCACAGGAATGCAGGAAAAGCTCTGCCCTTCTGCTCAGATCTTTCCAACAGCTCCAATAAAACCACATTCAACCTTTGAGACAGTGATCAGTGTAAAATAGAATGGAAGTTGAACTCTCAGAATCATAACCTGGTTTTATAAATGAAGTATTGTAACAGTATCTTTTAATAGTGTGTGTGTGTGTCTCCTTAAGTTTTTGTTTGCTCGTTTTTTTGGGGGGGGGGTTTGGTTTGTTTTGTTCTGGTTGGTTGGTTGTGTTTTTTGCTTGTTTTATTTTTTTGTTTGTTTGGGGTTTTTTTGTTGTTGCTTTTGTTTTCATCTTCAAATGTCTTTAGATGAATCACAGTTTAGAGTTTGGAAACTGCAAAGTATGACACAGAACAATAAGTATAACTTTCCTACATGACAACCTGGTCACCAAACTGAAAAACACAGACTTGATGGGTGGAGCACTGCTGGACAAGGAATTGGCTGGATGGTGGCACACAGAGAGTGGTGCTCAATGGCACAATGTCCACATGGAGACTAGTGACAAGTGGCATCCCTCAGGGGTCAGTGCTGGCACCAGTGCTGTATAACATCTTTGTCAGTGATATGGACAGAGGAATCAGTGCACCCTCAGCAAGTGTGCAGATGGCACCAAGCTGTGTGGCACAGTTGACTTGCTAGAGGGCAGGGATCCATCCAGAGGGACCTGGGCAGGCTGCAGAGGTGGGCTCAGGCCAATCTTATGACATTCAACAAGGCCAAGTGTAAGGCCCTGCACCTTGGTCAGTGCAATTCCAGGCACAACTCCAGGCTGAATGGGATATGGCTGAGAGCAGCCCCGAGGAAAAGGACCTGGGGTTCTGGGAAAAGGACCTGGGGGTCTGGGAAAAGCTCAACATGAGCCTGCAGTGTGAGTGCAGCCCAGATAGCAACCATCTCCTGGGCTGCAGCAAGAGCAACATGGCCAGCAGGGCAAAGATGGGGATTGTGTCCCTTGGCTCTGCTCTCCTGAGACCTCACCTGAAGTACTGTGTGCAGTTCTGGGCCCCCAACACAAGAAGCACATGGAACTGATGGAGCGAGTCCAGAGCAGGCCACCAAGATGCTCAGAGGGCTGCAGCAGCTCTGCTATGAGGCCAGGCTGAGAGAGTTGGGGTTCTGCAGCCTGGAGAAGAGAAGGCTGCCAGGAGACCTTGCAATGGCCTTCCAGTATCTGAAGGAGGCTACAGGAGGGCTGAGGAGAGACTATTGACAAGGTCTGGTAATGACAAGATGAAGCGTAATGGGTTTTCACTTGCAGAGGGGAGATTCAAAGTAGATGTTAAGAAGTTGTTTAAAGTGAGGGTGGTGAGACACTGGCACAGGTTGCCCAGGGAGGTTGTGGCTGCTCCCTCCCTGGAGGTGTTCAGGGCCAGGCTGGATGAGGCCTTGAGTGACCTGTTCTAGTGGGAGGTGTCCCTGCCTATGGCAGGGTGTTGGAACTGGATAATCTTTGGGATCCCTTTCAACCTAAACCATTCTATGATTTCAGGCATTTTCTGAAGAATGTACAGACCTCCAAGTCACATAAATATATGAAAGTTCTGAATGAGGTGGTGGGTCACCAAAAGCAGGTTAGATGTTTTATTCTTGCACACTCCAGGAAGTCCTCAGGTACCCATCACTTACAATAGAAAGGTACTGTAGAAAAAAACAGAAAGTGAAAAGCAGAATTTTAGGCATACTTCTTCACAATGCTACAGGCTCTCATGCTCTGGATTATCTTAAAAATATTTGTTGTCAAAATGACTGTTGCTCTATATTTGATCAATTGGGGGTTCTCTCATAACTCAGTAGCATATCATGATGTTCACCAGAGGCAGAATGGTTCTGCCAAAGAGACAGACATTCACTTGAGCCATGTCACAGACAGACACATAGAGACATAGAATTAACCACGCTGGAAAAGACTTGAATCCACACATCCACATAGAATCCACATAGAATCAACCACGTTGGAAGAGACCTCCAAGATCATCTTGTCCAACCTATCACCCAGCCCTAACCAATCAACTAGACCATGGCACTAAGTGCCTTATCCAGTCTTTAAAGATCGAGTCCAACCTGACACTTAACCCTTCTAACTCACTAACCCATGGCACTAAGTGTCTCATGCAGCCTCTTCTTAAACACCTCCAGGGATGAGCACTCCACCACCTCCCCAGGCAGCCCATTCCAAAGCCATTCACTCTTGCTGTGATGAACTTCTTCACAACATCCAGCCTGAACCTGCCCTGGCACAGCTTGAGGCTGTATCTTGTTCTGTCCCTGTGTGCCTGTCAGCAGAGCCCAACCTCACCTGGCTACTACCTCCCTTCAGGTAGCTGCAGACAGCAATGAGCTCTGCCCTGAGCCTTCTCTTCTGCAGGATGCACACCCCCAGCTCCCTCAGTCTCTCTAATTACACCCCAGAATGGGCAGTGCTATTCTAGTGTGTATTAGAAGGGCTGTTGTTAGTAGTTGAGAGAGGATCTCCTGCCCCTCTGCCCTGGTGAAGCCTCATCTGGAGTATTGTGTGCAGTTCTGGGACCCCCAGTTCAAAAAGAACAGGGAGCTGCTTAAAAGAGTCCAGTGCAGAGACACAAAAATGATTGAGGAAGTTGAACATATTCCTTATGAGGAGAGCCTGAGGGAGATGGGGCTTGTTAGCTTGGAGAGGAGATAACTAAGAAGTGACCTCATTCATGTTTATAAATATGTAAGGGGTATGTGTCAGAGGAATGGAGCCAGGCTCTGCTGGGTGATGCCCAGTGACAGGACAAGGGAAATGGGTGGAAGTTGAGGTATGGGAGGTTCCATGTGAACCTGAGGAAGACTTTTTTCATTGTGAGAGTGACAGAGCACTGGAACAGGCTGCCCAGGGTGGTTGTGGAATCTCCCTCTCTGGAGATGCCTGGAACACAAGCTCTATGAGGGAATTGGGAGTGTTTAGCCTGGAGAAGGAGAGGCTCAGGGGTTACCTCACTGCTGTCTACAGCTACCTGAAGTAAGGCTGTAGCCAGGTGGAGGTTGGTCTCTTCTGACAGGCAAGCAGCAACAGAAGAAGGGGACACAGTCTCAAGTTGTGCTGGAGGAGGTCTAGGCTGAATGTTAGGAGGAAGTTTTTGCCAGAGAGATTGATTGGCATTGGAATGGGCTGCCCAGGGAGGTGGTGGAGTCACTGTCCTTGGAGGTGTTCCAGAAAAGACTGGATGAGGCACTTAGTGCCATGGTCTAGTTGACTGTGTAGGGCTGGGGGATAGGTTGGACTGGATGATCTTGGAGTTCACTTCCAACCTGATTGATTCCATGATTCTATGATATTCAAGAACCATCTGGATGTGTTCCTTTGAGTTCTGCTCTAGGTGATCCTTCTCTGACAGTGGGGCTGGACTAGATGATCTTTTGAGGTCCCTTCCAGCCCCTGACATTCTATGATTCTATGGTTCCATTGCTTCCAGAAGGGCATTTCCACTGGAGGAATGGGTTCAGTGTTGTTTTGACAGATGCACACTAATATAAAAAAACCCTGTCTCATGGAACTGTGCTGTTTGCTTGCCTAATGCCTAGTATGGCTTCCTAGCACTAGATTAAAAATAGCAGAACTTGGCTTTACATAAGGAAACAAAAATTGTCTTGATGGAGGGAAATCTTCTTGCATTGGCGGTGTTATTTTGAACAGCCTCTTTTATTAGTGTTATTTTATCACAGCACGAACCTCAAAAAGGCGTTGGCCTTTTATTTCAAGGGAAGGAACTAAAATGCAAGTGGTGATACCATCTAGAACTGCTGCAAGCTGTCTGTTAATTGAAGGCCAAAAACTGCATGTGAAAGGTTCTGCAGTTAGATGTATACATTCTCTTCTCTGTTCTGGCATTTTCAGAAGTGCACTCATTCAAAATGCTGGGAGCCTCCTAACTGCAATAAGATAAATGGAAGCTTTTTTTCTGGATATTAATACTTCTTTGCCAAATTGCCCTACCCTGCCTATCTGCAGACAGGAAAACAAAGTTAGATGATCTCTTGGTAATACTTGCGAATAAACTGATTTTGATGACAAAAGCATTCATCTGTGCTCCTGTAATCTGCAGGCTCTGACACATGAGTCCAGCAGGTACTATTTTGAAGCTAATTTTTTTTCTCACAGTATTGAGGCCTTGAACAAATTTGAATATACACTATGTTCTTCAATAATGAATTATTGGAGCGTTGCAATATCTTTGGGCTAAGAGGGGTGTGGGAGAAGCAGATTTCCCACCTATCCTCTGCAGAAACAAGTGAGGAAGGAATTTCTCATGAGAAAAGGAAGGTTGGGGTCCAAGCACATTACTGTCCATTCAAAATCACTGCTCAAACTGTGATTTGCCATCCCTGGAGCTGTTCAAGGCGGGATTGGACATGGTACTTGGTGCCATGGTCTAGCCTTGAGCTCTGTGGTAAAGGGTTGAACTTGATGATCTGTGAGGTCTCTTCCAACCTTGGTGATACTGATACTGTGATACTGTAATTATATCACTTTTCACCCTCAGAAAACTCCTAATGTAGTAAAAATCTCTATATATTTCTTTTTCTAACCTCTAAAAACAACTGACTGCTATCTACAGTTGAGATTCAGCAAGACCAAGTGCAAAGTCTTGCAGCTGGGTCAACACAATCCTAAGCACAACTACAGGCTGGACAGTGACTGGCTGAGGAGCAGCCCTGAGGAGAGGGTCTTGGTAGTGCTGGTGGACAAGAAGCTCAGCATGAGCTAGCAGTGTGCATTTGCAGCCCAGAAAGCCAACCAGATCCTGGGCTGCATCAGGAGAAGTGTGGCCAACAAGTTAAGGGATGTGATTCTCCCCCTCTACTGTGCTCTGGTCAGATCCCACCTGGAGTACTGCATCCACTTCTGGAGTCCCTATTACAAGAACGATGTGGAGATGCTGGAGCATGGCCAGAGAAGGGCCACGAGGATGCTCAGAGGGCTGCAGCACCTCTGCTATGAGGACAAACTGAAAGAGTTGGGGCTGTTGAGTCTGGAGAAGAGGAGGCTCCCAGGTGATCTTCTTGTGACCTTCCAGTATCTGAAGGGGGCCTGCAAAAATGCTGAGGAGGGACTTTTTAGGCTTTCAGGTAGTGACAAGACTATAGGGAATGGAGCAAAGCTGGAGGTGGGTTGATTCTGACTGGACATGAGGAGGAAGTTGTTGAGCATGAGTGTGGTGAGAGGCTGGACTGGGTTGCCCAAGGAGGTGGTTGAGGCCCCATGGCTGGAGCTAGATGAGACTCTGGTCAGCCTGATCTAGGGTAGCATATCCCTGTGCTTGACAGGGTGGTTGGAACTAGGTGATCCTTGTAGTTCCTTCCAACTGTAACTGATTCTATGATTCTACTGCAATTATCATGAAATGATTTATTACAGATATAGCCTCTTCATAATATGTTGACCTATTTGTTAACATCCTTTAAGATGAAAGAAGGTGTTCAAGAAAAGCCTGGATGAGACACTTAGTAGGTTGAGTTGTTTGGACAGGGCTGTGTGCTAGGACTAGGTTGGACTGGATGATCTTGGTGTCTTTAAGCCTGGTTGATTCTGTGATTCTATCAAAGGGGCACAATGTGTTTGTATTAATCACCAAGAGTATTCAAATGCATTTGCATCAAACGCAGATGTTAAACAGCCACAGCAATACCCTGATATTTTGTCTTTATTATTAAGCTCTGCAGAATAAACACATAGGTACTGAAAAGAGCAATCAAATTATTTTCCCAGTGTCTAAAGTCCTAGCTTTACAACAAAAGTATATTGTGCTGAGTTTAGCAAGCCATTAGAGCTCTTTCAATCCTGCAGAAAGTTCTAGGAAACAAATATGCAAATATTCATAAAAGCTGCCAAGCATGGCAAGTGGCTTCTTTTGGCATCAAGTTCCCATTTCGTGGTCTACCACTAGTTAAATTTAGTGAAATCACAAATACCTTTTACCCCAACCCTCTGAATAAACATTCTCTGCACACATGGTAGGAAGACATGCTAAAGAGACTGGTGTGATGGGGACTGGGAGGTAGTGAACTGATACGTTTGTAGTCAGTAAGGGAAACCTACAGTGTCTAACTTAGAGGATCAAGTTAAGAAGATAATTCCTAGGTGTCCTGGATACCCCAAATTCCTCTCACTCTGTGGTTTGAATGGGAAAGGAAAGGCATGAAAACCTGTTTCCCCTCCTGCTGCCCTGCGGGCTTGAAGAAGGGTAGCAAACAATCATTACAGCATGTGGAGTGACGCATGCAGATGCCCACACTGAAACTGGGCTGGTGACTGGCTGTGTTTTCATGCCTAGGAAATGGTAAATGGGCACTTTGTCTAGGAGAGAAATATAAATGCAGCAAGGCTTCCCACCTTGGGGTTCATCCCACCTTGGGGTGCATCCCACCTTGATAGTTCCCATCTGAAAAGTCCTCTGCCACCACAAAGGACAAGTTCCCACCATGATTGGACCTTCCCTGCTTTGGATAGGTCTACTCACTTTGCTCTCTTTTGGGCAAGCTGTCAGGCTTAATGAGCCCCAGGTCCTTAGAGAGAGAAAGAAATGACAGCACCTGAACCACCCTCTCTCAGGCCCTACTAGTAATTTATTGCTGGCTGCCTCCCGAACAGGGGACCCTGGCAGATTTGGGCTCTCCTTGCCCTGCCATTGTGAGAGCAGCATTGTCCCATGACCATTCTACTCGGGAAGAAGTGCTTGAGACACTTCCAAGTTTGGCAGCTCTGTGACTCGTCTCAGACTTTGGTGACGTGGATCTCTATTATTGGACATTGCCAGAAACATCACAGGCTGCTCCCGCACAAAGAATCCAGCAAGGGATCCTTGCTGAGTGCCTATCCCACATTCATAACTTTTCCCTTAATCTTCTGCTCAGCCTGATTGATAGTGGGGGAAAACTGTATTTATAGATTAGCCTTTTCCATTTCCTGACTTCCTAAATAGCCAAATCTATCTATAATATACTTTGTAAGATATTCTTGATTGAACTGAGTCTGCTAATAAACTAAATTTCTGTATATAGGTTTGGGGGTGGGTTCCAGGAAAATAAAATAATTCTATTTTTATGTATTTCCTGACTTGGCCACATTAACTCCCTGCCTCCACAACACTAGTTTTCTTATATGCCAGATGAAAATGGGCTTCCTCAGTTGATTCAAACAGGTCTGACCACCTGACTGTCCCAAATTGCATTCCACACAGTTCAACCACTTCCCAATGACTCTGTATGATGAAATGTGATATCCACATTCCTCTTCTATCAAATCAAAAGTTTGTCAGGGGAGTACTGAACAGCTCTCATTTTAAAATCTTCCAAGGATAGTTTTGATATCACAGAATCATAGAACCTTAGAGGTTGGAAGTGACCTTCAGAGATCATCAAGTTCAACTCCCTGCCAAGGCAGGATCCTCTAGGGTAGTTTGTGCAGGAACACATCCAGGTGGGTTTGGAAAGTCTCTAGAGAAGGAGAATCCACAACCTCTCTGGGCAGCCTGCTCCAGAGCTCTGTCACCCTCACTGCAAAGAGGTTTCTTCTCATGTTGAGCTGGAATCTTCTCTGTTCCAGTTTGTAGCTGTTGCTCCTTCTCTTATTGCTGCTGACCAGTGAAGAGATTTGCCCCAGCCAGTTGACACCCACCTCTCAAATATTTGCACACATTGATCAGATCTCCTCTCAGCCTTCTCTTTTACAGGATAAACAGCCTCAAGTCTCTCAGACTCTCTTTGTAGGGGAGATGTTAAGTCCCCACATCATCCCTGTACAGCATTTTGATAAACATGCATAGGACATATTTTGAAGTGGCAAAGGAAAATCATTCACTTCAAGCTAGAACCTCTAAAGAAAACATGAATGGAGTAATTTGGTATGTGTCTGCTGGGCAGTATTCTTCATGTCTCAATCTGTAGAATCCAAAAGGTTTAACATAGTTGCATCAGATAACCACCAAAAAAGAAGACAAAGCATTTCCACTGATATGCTCTTTAAAATCTGCTTCTCTATCATATCAAACACTGACATTCAAATGTTAGATTTTAAAACAAAACACTGTAACATGTAAGACTTTCTAATAGCTATGCCCATGCTGAGAAAATAAGTATCAAAAGTAACCTTTGGCTTTTTGAAAACGGTTATTTAATTATATTTGAACAGCCTCATAAATTACTCTCTATCAGGGAACTACATTTAGGCTTGGAAACAATGACCCTGCACAGTGCTTTATATAAATAAAGGCTTGAGAACAGTTTTCAGGCCAAGACTTCTCCTGCTCCCAGTTCTTACCTCTGATATGGAGATAATAACACAATTATTCCAGACAAGCATAAGAGAGCAGTAGAAAATATTCGCTTTGTTCATGATGTTAGTAACAGATTGTACTACTATGTAGAGGAAGATATTTTGAGATTGAATGGGTTGTTTCTGAGGAATATGTGAGTTGGGACAGAGACTGCAAGAACAGCAGGAAGGGCATAAGAAAAGGCATTGTGAGGAAGAGTAAGAAATTCTTTAACGTGCACAACAGATTATACCACTTCCACTTTTCTCTTTGTGTTGTATGGTGCACAATATTTTAGGGAGATCATTAGGAGTGCTAGTTTGAGGCTAACTGGAATATTTTATTGAGAAAAATGAGATTATAGGCTGTGAAAAGGAAACAATCATAGAATTATAGAATCAATCAGGTTGGGAGAGACCTCCAAGATCATCCACTCCAACCTAGCATCCAGCCCTAGCCAATCAACCAGACCATGGCACTAAATGCCTCATCCAGGCTTTGCTTCAACACCTCCAGGGGTGGTGAATGCCACACATGGGCAACCCATTCCAATGCAAATCACTCTGTCTGTGAAGAACTTCTAACATCCAGCCTAGACCTCCCCCAGCACAACTTGAGACTGTGTCCCCTTCTTCTGTTGTTTGTTGCCTGGAAGAAGAGACCAACCTGTCCCTTCAGGTAGTTGTAGACAGCAGTGAGCTCACCCCTGAGCCTCCTCTTCTCCAGGCTAAACAACTCCAACTCCTTCATCCTCTTCTCATAGGGTTTGTGTTCCAGGCCTTTCACCAGCTTTGCTGCCCTTCCCTGGATGTCTACTTCGGTGTTAGTCTTGCCGAGATGTATAAAAACAAGAACACATAGACAAGACAGTGTGTGTGTGTCTCTCTCTGTCAGAGTCTGTGTTTCTCCCTGAGCTTCTTCTGTGTAACTAATTGTTCTGCTTTTAACCCCCCCTTACTGATCCTTTGAATTCACTTTGCATGTAAGGCAAACTCTGGGGTAAGTTAGAGGAGTTAGAGTGTTGGAAAGAAGGTGGACAAGTGGTTGGGAGCCCCTCCTGGGGACTCTGATTTCTGGGAGGGGTGATGTGTTTCTGTATTACCTTGAACTTGTATATTTCTGCATGTAGCTGTAAATCTTGTAAATATCTGTCTGCATATTGTGCTAAGCTGTAAAAACAAAGATCATTCCTTAACTTCCAGCCAGCTGAGTCTAGCCTGGGTGATTAAATAAGAATGGGGAGGAAGATAACTCCCAAACCATTACACTGAGCAGACTGGAAGGCATTTAAGCTAAGAATCTCTCTTTTCAGATGCTAGAGCATACTCATGATGTCTGTTTGGAGAGGGGGTCCCATTGTGATCCAGAGCATTAGAAATGTTACCAGCAAGGACCTTGCAGTTTACAACCAGAGTGCAGTCCATAGCACTCTCAGTTCACTTAAAAAATATGTAGGGTAGGAATAAACTGGCCTGGAACACAAACCCTATGAGGAGAGGCTGAGGGAGCAGGGGGTGTTTAGCCTGGAGAATAGGAGGCTCAGGGGGGACCTCATTGCTGTCTACAACTACTTGAACGGGGGATGGGAGGGAGGGGTTGGTCTTTTCTCCCAGGCAACAAGCAACAGAACAAGGGGACACAGTCTCAAGTTGTGCTGAGGGAAGTATAGGCTGGATGTTAGGAGGAAGTTGTTGGCAGAGAGAGTGATTGGCATTGGAATGGGCTGCCCAGGGAGGTGGTGGAGTTGCCATCCCTGGAGGTGTTAAAGACAAGCCTGGGTGAGGCACTTAGTGCCATGGTCTAGTTGTTTGGCTAGGGCTGGGTGCTAGGTTGGAGTGGATGATCTTTAAACTCTCTTCCAACCTGGTTGATTCTATGATTCTATGAAACTGACACCAAGATCATCACTCTGTGCTCTCTCCTCAGAGCTCAGTCTGGACCCTTCAGTGTCTTTAGCTCCTCTTCATTTTCTAAATATAATTCTCTCATTCCTGTTCCACCTTCTGTAGAAGATCCAACTATGAAACTCATTTTCAGAGAATCATAAAACTTTGTTTTTCACAAATGGATTCCCTGTTCAGCAGAAATGTTCATGTGCCATGTCTGTTCTTGTATCCTGAAAGACTTCCACATTTCTTAAACACATTAAGACATGGTTTAGAAAAATGAAAAATCAGAGCAATAAATCTCATGAGATCACAGGATTTCAGGGGATGGAAGGGCCCTAAAGAGATCATCGAGTCCAACCATGAAATATGGTCCTACACACCACAGAATCCTTCAACAGGAGCACAGGCATTCTTCAGATATGTCCATATTGTTCCCAGGATAGAACCCAAGATAGAACCAGAAAAAGGCTAAATATGTGCTCTCCATAGCACTTTTTAATGGGTTTTTCTGCAAATGGGATTGGGAAACATGCATGTTAATAGAATTTCCAAACATTCTGACTTGATGTGTAATTCTACATACACAGTCTGCATCTCGTGAATTGGTATCTGTCCCTATTTCAGCTGTGAGCTCAGCCTTGACATTATGATGCAGAAGAGGGAAAACTGTACCTACTGATGCAGAAGACAGAATTCCATGTAAGCCTCTGTTACCCATCACCAGTGAGGGCAAAGCTAAAATACACGGGTGATGTCAGGAGCTGGTTGCCAGTAGATCCAAATGCTGTGAAGAAATCTCCTAGGGTAAAGCTGAGGTGTATTTCCTTTGCCTGTAGTAGAGAGCAACATAAGCAGCTTCGGCAGTCAGCTCTTTCAAGTTCAAGCACACGAAAGGAAAGTTACAGCTAAGTAGTTCACAAGATCTATGATGTCCATCTGTTCTAATGGGGTCTGGGAGTTTTTGTTGTTGTTACTGTTGGTTTTGTAATGCTCTGGCATTTTGTAATCACTTCTGGCACGCCTTTGGAGCATACAGCTATTTCTGAACCCAGCAGGAACAGGAAATGTATAATTTTTTGGATACAGTGGTTTAGACATGGTCTGCTTAGGGCTCAAATTCCTCTGCGCCGTATGTGTTCCATCTGGCTGTGTAGGATGTTATTGTATAGCACCTATCACAAGACAGCACCAATTAGAATTATTTTTGTTTTCTAACTACTGTTATAAATTTAGAAGCTGCTGGATGTCAGAAGAGCTTGTTGTTGTTATTATTATTCACAGAACTTGTTGTTTCCTAAGAGACAATTTAAAGAAGTTATCTGGAAGAGAACATGAGTGCATTACCGCTCTTATCCAAAGGCACTTCTAGTTCTCCACTTGGCAGTCACTATGATCATAAAATCATAGAATCAACCAGGTTGGAAGAGAGTTTAAAAATCATCCACTCCAATCTAGCACCCAGCCCTAGCCGAGCAAATAGACCATGGCACTAAGTGCCTCATCCAGGCTTAACAGCTCCAAGGAATGGTGACTCCACCTCCCTGGGCAGCCCATTCCAATGCAAATCACTCTCTCTGACAACAACTTCTTCCTAACATGCAGCCTAGATCTCCCCTGGCGTAACTTGAGACTGTGTCCCCTTGTTCTGTTGCCTGGCAGAAGAGCCCAACCCCACCCCCTCCCCGTTCAAGTAGTTGTAGACAGCAATGAGGTCCCCCCCTGAGCCTCCTCTTCTCCAGGCTAAGCACACCCAGCTCCCTCAGCCTCTCCTCATAGGGTTTGTGTTCCATGCTCCTCACCAGCTTTGTTGCCCTTCTCTCAACATGTTCCAGCACCTCATCAGCTCTCTTGAATTGAGGAGCCCAGAACTGGACACAGCACTCAAGATGTGGCCTGACCAGTGTTGAGTACAGGGGCAGAATAACCTCCCTTGTCCTGCTGGCCACACTGTTCCTGATGCAGGCCAGGATGCCATTGGCTCTCTTGGCCACCTGGGCACACTGCTGGCTCATCTTCAGCTACTATCTATCAGTACCCCCAGGTCCCTTTCTGCCTGGCTGCTCTCCAGACACTCTGTCCCCAGCCTGTAGTGCTGCCTGTGGCTGTTGTGGCCAAAGTGCAGAACCCTGCACTTGGCCTTGTTAAATCTCATCCCATTGGCCCCTGCCCACTCATCCAATCTGTCTAGGTCCCTCTTCAGGGCTCTCCTACCTTCCAACAGATCAAATAGAACATGTCTCTTATGAGGAGAGCCTGAGGAAGTTGGGGCTGTGTTGCTTGGGGGATACTGACAGGTGACCTCATTCATGCTCAGAAATACGGAAAGGTGAGTGCCAGGAGGCTAGAGCCAGACTCTGCTGAGTGATGCCCAATAACAGCACAAGAGGCAATAGTTGGAAGCTGAGGCATAGGAAGTTTCATGTAAACATGAGAAGGAATTTCTTTTTCCTGCCAGGGTGACAGAGCACTGGAACAGGCGGAGTCTCCCTCTCTGGAGACATTCAAAACCTGCCTGGATGCATTCATGTGTGATCTGGTACAGGTGATTTTGATCTGGCAGGGGGTTTGGACTGGATGAGCTTTTGAGGTCCCTTTCAGCCTCTGACATTCTCGGATTCTGTCAAACAAATTTCTTGTCTTAGGTTATAAGAAGCCCTCCTGTGTTGTTAGAATGGATGTAGGCTGTAGATACTGAGCGATTGTAACAGATGTTCTTTTGGTCCTGCACAGTAAGAGCTGACAAAACAAAGAAAAGCTATCAGAAAACACTGCTACCTCTAATGATTTACTTCATGTGGCATAAATCACAGGAAAATAAAACAATGACAAATGTAAACACTTAGAATTTTGCCTGCTATGTTCTAAAGTGTCTCTCCCATGATGAGTAGGTTTTATGGTTTTAAGGCACAGTGGAATACATTTCTTAAAGGACATATGCTCAACCTGTCAACCTGCTTTAACGTTTTATTTTGTATCCTTTTGAGTGCTGAGGCTTCTCTGATAACAACTCTGTTTTGAGAAATAACAGGCACTAAGTTGGAATGTTGAGATAGCAAAACAAAGACTTTTGGATGCTTTTTTTTTTTTTCAATGCAAGAATACCAAATATTCTGAATGTGAATGTATACTTATCACAATCAACTTTAAAAAACAATCAACCATCCAAATAAAGAAACAAAAAAACCCAAACCAAACCAAAACCCCCAATAACTAACAACAAAACACAACTGTTTTCATTAAACACTTCCTCCACCAAACCTAAACATGTACTTTACATTTTAGCTTATGTGTTGGGCTGTGGTCCAATGTAAATTCAGTCAAGTTAGAAACCTCCTGTAAGGGGTTTAACAATAAATACTGACATAGCCAGGTATTATATTTAAGTTTCAGGCACTATATAGCATCAAAAGAAATATCTGGATTCTTCAACAGAGGCTTTGTTTAAAATATATGTGTGTTTCATGCAGGTTTTTTTTTTTGCCACTCCTCATGAACACTACTTTGGTTACGGAGGAATATTGTCAGGTGGTTTTATTGGTTTAAATGCATAAATGGTTGACATAATATCTGCTCATTACCTTCAATGATGATCTGGATGAGGGGGTTAACTGCATCACCAGTAAGTTTGCAGATGAGACCAAGCTAGGAGCAGTTGTCAATCTGTTGGAGAGTAGGAGAGCCCTGCAGAGGGACCTTGCCAGGCTGGATGGGTGGGCAGAGACTAATGGGATGAGATTTAACAAGACCAAGTGCAGAGTTCTGCACTTTGGCCACAACAACCCCAAGCAGTGCTACAGGCTGGGGCCAGAGTGGCTGGAGAGCAGCCAGGAAGAAATGGACCTGGGGGTGCTGGTAGATAGTAGGCTGAAGATGAGCCAGCAGTGTGCCCAGGTGGCCAAGAGAGCCAATGGCATCCTGTCCTGGATCAGGAACAGTGTGGCCAGTAGGACAAAGGAGGAGGTGTTCAAGAAAAGGCGGGATGAGGCACTTAGTGTCAGGTCTAGTCAATTGGACAGGGCTGGGTGCAAGGTTGGAGTGGATGATCTTGGAGGTCTCCCAACCTTTTTAATTCTGTGATTCTATGATTCTATCCAGCATGTCTGGGGGGGGGGGGGGTGGGGGGGTGGGGTGGGTGGGTGTTCTTTTCCCCCTCTACTCTTCCCTGCTGAGACTACGCCTGGAATACTGTGTCCAGTTTTGGGGTCCCTAGTTCAGGAGAGACAGGGACCTGCTAAGGACTCCAGTGGAAAGCCACCAGGATGAGTGGGGGACTTGAGCATCTCCCCTATAAAGAGAGACTGAGAGCTCTGGGCCTGTTTAGTCTGGAGAACAGAAGGCTGAGAGGAGATCTGATCAATGTGTACAAATATCTGAGGGGTGGGTGTCAAGTGGCTGGGGTCAATCTTTTTTCACTTGTCAGCAGCAATAAGCCAAGGAGCAACAGTTACAAACTGGAACACTTCACAGAAAACACTTCACAGAATTAATCAGATTGGAAAAGACCTCTAGAATCGTCGAGTCCAACCTGTCACCTAACCCTTCTGATTATCTAAACAATGGTAATAAGTGCCTCATCCACTCTCTTAAACACTTCCAGGGATGGGAGAACAAACATGCTGAACACGTGGAGGAACTTCTTTGCAGTGAGGATGACAGAGACCTGGAACAAGCTGCCCAGAGGAGTTTCATTCTCTGGGGACTTTCCAAACCCACCTGGATGCATTCATGTGCAAACTACCCTAGGGGATCCTGCCTTGGCAAGGGAATCGTACTGGATCTCTGTAGGTGCCTTCCAATCTCTAAGGTTATGTGATTCTGTGGAAGAAAATGGATGAGAAAAGTCACTGAACCTGTGTTATCATAGCCAGCCTCAAAAATCCCAGATAAATATGGCTTTTAGCCCTACAGAACATTTTCTAATTATATTTCATCTCAAAGCTAAGGAGAACAGGGAGTTGCATCAGAATCTTAGCAAGAGACCTATGTTCCCAATTCGGTTCTAGTCTCAAAAATTACATGTGAAAAAAAAAAATGGAAACCCCCCAGGAGATCAACCTCACTTCTTCTGAGTTAAGAAAAAAAAATTAACTGTCAGCAAAAAAATGGAAGATGACCTGTTCCATGCCCTTGCCTGGCACTGAGGTCAGACTGACAGGTCTGTAATTTCCTGGTTCCTCCCTCTGGCCCTTCTTGTGGATGGGCATCTCATTGCTGCCAGGCAAGCAGCAAGAGAACAAGGGGACAGTCTCAAGTTGTACTGGGGCAATCATAGGCTGGATATCAGGAGGAAGTTCCTGGCAGAGAGAGTGATTGGCATTGGAATGGGCTGCCCAGGGAGGTTGTGGAGTTGCTGACCCTGGAGGCGTTGAAAAAAAGCCTGGAAGAGGCACTTAGTGCCATGGTCTGGTTGATCGGACAGGGCTGGGTGCTAGGTTGGACTGGCTGATCTTGGAGGTCTCTTCCAACATGGTTGATTCTATGATTCCATGAGTCTATAACTCTACACTGCACCACCAGAAATAGATACTATGCATAGGGAAAAGATTTTGGAGAACAGACCAAGGCAGTGTGAATATTTTTTGTGAATAAAATGAAGGTTTTCTGATTGAATTCTTTTAGAATCATAGAATCATAGAATCAACCAGGTTGGAAGAGACCTCCAAGATCATCCAGTCCAACCTATCACCCAGCCCTAGCCAGTCAACTAGACCATGGCACTAAGTGCCTCATCCAGTCTTTTCTTGAACACTCCCAGGGACGGTGCCTCCACCACCTCCCTGGGCAGCCCATTCCAATGCCAATCACTCTCTCTGTGAAGAACTTTTTCCTAACATCCAGCCTATACCTACCCCTGGCACAACTTGAGACTGTGTCCCCTTGTTCTATTGATGGTTGCCTGGGAGAAGAGACCAACCCCCACCTGGCTACAATGCCCCTTCAGGAAGTTGTAGACAGTAATAAGATCATCCCTGAGCCTCCTCTTCTCCAGGCTAAACAGGCCCAGCTCCCTCAACCTCTCCTCATAGGATTTGTGCTCCAGGCCCCTCAACAGCTTTGTTGCCCTTCTCTGGACATGTTCCAGCACCTCAACATCTTTCTTGAATTGAGGGGCCCAGAACTGGACACAGTACTCAAGGTGTGGCCTGACCAGTGCTGAGTACAGGGCAAGAATAACCTCCCTTGTCCTACTGGCCACACTGTTCCTGATGCAGGCCAGGATGCCATTGGCTCTCTTGGCCACCTGGGCACACTGCTGGCTCAACTTCAGCTTACTCTCTATCAGTACCCCCAGGTCCCTTTCCTCCTGGCTGCTCTCCAGCCACTCAGTCCCCAGCCTATAGTGCTGCTTGGGGTTATTGTGGGCAAAGTGCAGAACCCTGCACTTGGCCTTGTTAAATCTCATCCCATTGGCCTCTGCCCACCCATCCAGCCTGTCCAGGTCCCTCTGCAGGGCTCTCCTACCTTCCAACAGATCAACACCTGCTCCTAGCTTGGTGTCATCTGCAAACTTACTGATGCTGGACTCAATGTCCTCATCCAGGTCATCAATAAAGATATTGAAGAGGACTGGGCCCGGCACTGATCCTTGGGGAACACCACTAGTGACAGCTGCCAACTGGATGTGGCACCATTCACCACCACTCTCTGAGCTCTGCCATCCAGCCAGTTCTTGATCCAGCACACAGTGAATCTGTCCAAGCCATGAGCTGCCAGCTTGGCTAGGAGCTTCTTGTGGCAGACAGTGTCAAAGGCTTTGCTGAAGTCCAAGTAGACTACATCCACAGCCTGCCCCACAATCACCAGGCAGGTAACCTGATCATAAAATGAGATCAGGTTGGTGAGACCGGACCTGCCCTTCCTAAACCCATGCTGGCTGGGCCTGATCCCTTGGCTATCCTGTAGGTGCTTTGTGATGGCACCCAAGATGCCCTGTTCCGTGACCTTGCCTGGCACTGAGGTCAGGCTGACAGGTCTGTAGTTTTCTGGCTCCTCCTTACGACCCTTCTTGTGAATGGGAATCACATTGGCCAGCTTCCAGTCTTCAGGGAGCTCTCCAGTGAGCCAGGACTGCTGATAAATGATGGAGAGTGGCTTGGCCAGCTCAGCTGCCAGCTCTCTTAGCACCCTAGGGTGGATCCCATCCGGTCCCATGGACTTGTGAGGACCCAAATGACGCAGGAGTTCCCTTACTGCTTCCTCATGGATTAGAGGGGGACTATAGTGGTCCCTGACTCCAGCCACCACTTCAGGAGTCCAGCTGTCCTGGAGACAACCTGTCCCACTAGTGAAGATTGAGGCAAAGAAGGTGTTAAGCACCTCTGCCTTTTCCTCATCCTTTGTCACTATGTTCCCCTCTCTATCTAACAAGGACTGGAGGTTGTCCTTGGCCCTTCTCTTGCCATTCATATATTTAAAGAAACACTTTTTATTTTCCTTGGCAGCCGTGGCCAGCCTGAGCTCCAAGTGGGCTTTTGCCTCTCTAATATTTCCTCTACAAGACCTAGCAACCTCCTTGAACTTCTCCTGGGACACCTCCCCTCTTTTCCAAAGGTGATACACTCTCTTTTTAATCTTTAATTCCTTCAGAAGCTCCCTGCCCATCCAGGCTGGCTGCCTCCCTCCTCGGCGCATCTTCCGGCTCAGTGGCACTGCCTGCTCCTGTGCCTTCAGGAGTTCTTTCTTGAAGCAGCTCCAACCTTCCTGGACCCCTTTGTTTCTAAGGGCTTTTTCCCAAGGAACTTTCAGAATTAGTTCCTTAAATAGGCTGAAGTCTGCCCTTGGGCAGTCCAGTGTGGAGGTTCTGTTGATGCCCCTCCTGGTTTCTCCATGGATTGAACACTCTATAATTTCATGGTCACTGGACCCCAGGCAGCCTCCAACCACCACATCCCCTACCAGCCCCTCTCTATTTGTGAGCAGCAGGTCAAGCAGGGCTGCCCCCTGGTAGGCTCACGTAACAGTTGGGATAGGAAGTTGTCTTCCACACATTGCAGAAACCTTCTAGACTGCTTCTTCTCTGCAGTGTTTAAGTCCCAGCAGATGTCTGGTAGGTTAAAGTCACCCACCAGAACAAGGGCAGGTGATCTTGAGGCAGCCTCCAGTTGTTTAAAGAGCAATAAATCAACCTCTTCTTCCTGGTTGGGTGGTCTGTAAGAGACTCTAACCAGGATATCAGCCTTGTTGGCCTTCGCCTTAAGTCTCACCCATAATGACTCAACTGGATCATCTTTGATTTCTACCTCCATGACATCCAGAGCATCACTAATATACAGAGCCACTCCCCCGCCTTTTCTCCCTTGCCTGTCTCTCCTGAAGAGTCTGTAGCCATTGATCACAGCACTCCAATCATGTGAGCCATCCCACCACGTTTCAGTGATGGCAACAATATCATAGTTTTCCTCCAGCGCCAGAGCTTCCAGCTCCTCTTGTTTGTTACCCATACTGCGTGCATTAGTGTACTGCACTTCAGCTGGGCTGCTGCTTTTACTCCTAACTCTAGCCTACCATCCTAAATTCCCATTGATTTATCTCTGGTGCTAAGTTCTTCTCTGAGAGAGTCATTGGACACTGGAATGGGCTGCCTGGGGAGGTGGTGGAGTCGCCGTCCCTGGGGCACTTTAAGGCAAGGTTGGACGTGGCACTTGGTTCCATGGTCTAGCCTTGAGCTCTGTGGTAAAGGGTTGGACTCGATGATCTGTGAGGTCTCTTCCAACCCTGATGATACTATGATACTATGATACTATGTTTAACCCCCTCCCCTTCCATTCTAGTTTAAAGCCCTCTCAACAAGCCCAGCCAGCTTATGTGCCAGGGTCCTTCTCCCCTTCTGTGATAGTTGTGTCCCATCTGCTGATTGCAGACCTGTGGCAAGATGAAGTTCCCCAAGATCTAAGAATCCAAAGTTATGTTGGATGCACCAACCTCTGAGCCACTTGTTCATCAAATATTCTTTCCTATTCTTCTCTGTATTCCAGCCTGTGACTAAGGGTATAGATGAAAAGATTACCTGTGCCCCTGCTCCCTCAACTGCTTTCCCCAATGTCTTAAAGTCCCTTTTGATAGCTTTTAGCTCTCTGTTATTAATCTCATCATTCCCTGCCTGTATAACTAATAAGGGATAGTAATCAGAGGGCTGCACTACAGTAGGCAGCCTCCTGGTAACATCCCTGACCCGGGCTCCAGGGAGGCAGCAGAGCTCCCTGTGGAAGGGGTCTGGCCGGCATATGGGGCCCTCTGTTCCCTGCAGAAGGGAGTCACCAATAACAATTACCCTCCTCTTTTTCTTCTGGGTACTTGTTCTGATGCGAGGGGGCAACTGATTTGTCTCAGTTGCCCTCCCAGCTGGTGATGCTTCTGCCTCTTCCAGGATCACCTCATCCTCAACCTCTAGTGCCCTATATCTGTTATGTAAGGGCAGCTGGGGATGTGAAGATGGCTGGAAGAGTTTTCCCTTGCCCCTTCTGGCAGGCACCTGCATCCATTCTTCTTGGTTGCTCTGTTCGTCTCCCTCTGGCAAGGGGGACTGCAGAGCATGTTGCTCTTTTGTACCTTCCCTTTCAGCCTTCAGTCGTTCCACCTCTCCCTTGAGTTCAGCCACCAGGTTAAGCAGACAATCAATCTGCTCACACCTAATGCAGCCATTGCCTGTGTCGAGTGCCAGGCTCCAGCACTCCTCACATCCAGACGTCTGGACGCCTGCACTCCTACAGGTGGGCTCTGTTTGGGTGCCCACAGTTTTACAAGTGTTATACAGCTTGGACTTAGTTCGAACCATGTCTGCTATCCTGAAGGTCCGCTGCGAGTTGTTAGGGGTGGTGGTGGGTTTGTGGTTGGTTTTTTTTTGTTTGTTTTGTTTTTTGTTTTTTGTTTTTTTCTCCTGTCAGCGGCGCGGCTGCGCTGCGCTCAGCAAAGATGGCAGTGAGCTCCTCGTTTGAATGTGCTGCTCGCCAGGCACCGCCCTCTGACTCAACTTCCTGCGAACACTTAGCTATAGAAAGCACCAGGTGATATCTGCAGGACCTTTCCCTTCATTGTCACCATCCATAATTCTGTGAATCCAAACTAGAGAGAGGCTTCACTTAACCTTGGGAATGACCAATGCATAAAGACCATTCTCTTTCTTTGCTGTGTCAAGTTCTTCAGCCTACTAGGAAACAGGATAAGGTCCAATCAGAGATGGACTATAACATAGAGATCAGTTTTAAAGGGCCTATGAACCACCTCAACAATTCAGGGATGTCTCATGATTATGCCACTGAGCTCGAGGTGAGGGACGAAGGGATTGAGAGCTTGTGGGTTAAATCAGAGGGAGGACTAATAAATCTGACATCCTGGTTGGAGTCTGTTATAGACCACCCAACCAGGGTGAGGAAACAGACGAAATATTTTACAAACAGCTGGAGGCTGTCTCAAGATCAGATCTTGTCCTTGTGGGTGACTTTAACCTGCCAGATATCTGCTGGGAACTTAATTCAGCAGAGAGGAGGCAGTCCAGGAGATTTCTTGAGTGCATGGAGGACAGCTTCATGACCCAGCTGTTAAGTGAGCCCACTAGGGGTCAAGCTCAGCTCGACCTGCTGCTCTCCAACAGAGAAGGGCTGGTGGGAGATGTGGCAGTGGGAGGCTGCCTGGGGTGTAGTGATCATGAGATAGTGGAGTTTTCAATATACAGGGAGGTAGGGAGGCACTACAACAAAACCTACACCTTGGACTTTCGGAGGGCAAACTTCAATTTGCTTAGGAAACTTATCTGCAAAGTCCCCTGGGCAGCAGTCCTTGAGAACAAAGGGGTCCAGGATGGTTGGACCTACTTTAAACAGGAGCTCTTGAAACCACAGGAGCTGGCAGTTCCCATGTGCCGAAAGATGAGCTGGCGGGGAAGGCGACCAGCCTGGATGAACAAACAGCTCCTGAAGGAATTGGGGGAAAAAAAGAGGGTGTATCACCTCTGGAAGGAGGGGAAGGCTTCTCCTGACGTGTTTAAGGAGGTAGCCAGATTATGCAGGAGAAAAATTAGAGAGGCTAAGGCCCAGCTAGAACTTAGGCTGCCAACTCTGTGAAGGATAACAAAAACCACTTTTATAAATTCATCAATGCTAAAAAGAAGGGCAAGAAGAGCCTCCACTGCTTACTGTGCCAGCAGGGGAACACTATAACTGATGATGAAGAAAAGGCTGAGGTCCTGAATGCCTTCTTTGCCTCAGTTTTCAACAGCACGGAGGGAGGAATTCAGGGCAAGTGGCCTCTTGAACTGGGGGATGGGGTCAGGGAGCAGTGTGTTCCCCTGGAAATTCATGAAGAATTAGTTCAGGACCTGCTGAGCCACCTGGACACCCACAAGTCCATGGGACCCGATGGGATCCATCCCAGGGTGCTGAGAGAGCTGGCAGCTGAGCTGGCCAAGCCACTCTCCATCATTTTCCAGCAAACCCTGGCTCACCAGAGAGGTCCCAGGAGACTGGAAACTGCCAACGTGGTCCCCATCCACAAGGGTCGGATGGAGGAACCTGGGAACTACAGACCTGTCAGCCTGACCTCAGTGCCAGGGAAACTGATGGAGCAGGTTATCTTGGGGGTGATAAGAGCGCACCTGAGGGATGGCAAAGGGCTCAGGTCCAGCCAGCATGGGTTTAGGAAGGGCAGATCCTGCCTCTCCAACCTGATCTCATTCTCTGATCAGGTGAGCCGCTTGGTGGATGTGGGGAGGCCTGTGGATGTGCTCTATCTGGACTTCAGCAAGGCCTTTGACACTGTCCCCCACAGCAAACTGCTGGCTAAGCTGTCAGCCCATGGCTTGGATGGCAACACTCTGTGCTGGGTTAGGAACTGGCTGGAGGGCTGGACCCAGAGAGTGGTGGTGAATGGTGCCACATCCAGCTGGCAGCTGTCACTAGTGGTGTCCCTCAGGGATCAGTGCTGGGCCCCATCCTCTTTAACATCTTCATAGATGATCTGGATGAGGGCATGGAGTCAGTCATCAGCAAGTTTGCAGATGACACTAAGCTGGGGGCAGATGTGACTGGGTTGGAGGGCAGAAGGGCTCTGCAGCAGGACCTTGACCGCCTGGACAGATGGGCAGAGTCCAATGGGATGGGGTTCAATAGCTCCAAGTGCAGGGTGCTGCACTTTGGCCACAACAACCCCATGCAGAGATACAAGCTGGGGTCGGAGTGGCTGGAGAGCAGCCAGACAGAGAGGGATCTGGGGGTGCTGATTGATACCCACCTGAACATGAGCCAGCAGTGTGCCCAGGTGGCCAAGAGAGCCAGTGGCATCCTGGCCTGCATCAGGAATGGTGTGGTCAGCAGGAGCAGGGAGGTCATCTTGCCCCTGTACTCTGCACTGGTTAGACCACACCTTGAGGACTGTGTTCAGTTCTGGGCCCCCCAGTCTATGAGGGACATTGAGATGCTTGAGCGTGTCCAGAGAAGGGTGATGAGGCTGGTGAGAGGCCTTGAGCACAAGCCCTACGAGGAGAGGCTGAGGGAGCTGGGATTGGTTAGCCTGGAGAAGAGGAGGCTCAGAGGTGACCTTATTGCTGTCTACAACTACCTGAGGGGTGGTTGTGGCCAGGAGGAGGTTGCTCTCTTCTCTCAGGTGGCTAGCACCAGAACGAGAGGACACAGCCTCAGGCTGCACCAGGGGAGATTTAGGCTGGAGGTGAGGAGAAAGTTCTTCCCTGAGAGAGTCATTGAACACTGGAATGGGCTGCCCGGGGAGGTGGTGGAGTCGCCGTCCCTGGGGCTGTTCAAGGCAGAATTGGACGTGGCACTTGGTGCCATGGTCTGGCCTTGAGCTCTGTGGTAAAGGGTTGGACTTGATGATCTGTGAGGTCTCTTCCAACCCTGATGATACTCTGATACTGTGATACTGTGATATTATATTACAAAAAATATTTATTAAACTCATTATTCTGAACTCTTGCCACCCCCAGACACTGTATATTAATATTAAAGTATTCTTTACATGGTTATGAAAATATTCCAGGATAAAATATGTACAGGGACTTATTAATAACTAGCAAACATTCAAACTATAAACAGAGAGAGGAGTTTTCCCCGTAGCAAATACCGTTTGAGGACTATGTGCTATTTGCCCAGCGGAGTGGGCTGAAACTTATTCTGCTCTAAGACATATATGTCTTATATGTCTATAAGACAACTTATATTACAGAGGCATTAAAGCGTTTACTCACAACTCTTACTATTCAATAATCACCCTCTGGGGCTATGTCACAGCCTATGCCATTGTCCAGACTTCAGGGGATCTCTGCCCGTGGACTTTGAGGCTGGAATCCTCCCAACATAAGGGGAAAGGATGAATCTTCCCAGAATCTGGGGAAATGACTGGTCTCTGACTTGGTTCTCCTGGTGAGGATGCAATCGCTGCCTTTGTGCTGCAGGCTTCTTCTGGATGCAATGTCCAGGGACTGTTGGCAGGGTCTCCAGTGCAGGAGTTGGGTGTCATGCAGTCTCAGCACAATTCTCACGTGGCTAGCAGGCCGTGTGTGTGTGTGCAGACAACCCAGAGTCTGCTTCCTGGTTATCTGAGCGGCAGTGGCAGAAAGCTGGAGGCTGTTCTTTGAATGTACAGGGTGAACATTGTCTGTGTTTTGCTTGGTACTAACTACTTTCCCAGTTGGCCTGGGCACCTTGCTGTGGTAATGTATGTTTACCTTGAATTCCCTGCTGGCTATGCTGTGGAAAGAATAGGCACATAGACAAGATAAAACTAGCAAAGGGTTATATAATATAAAATTAACTACATTTTGTCAGCAAATTAATTTCATTAGCATATTAAAATGGATCTGACTCAAACAGAAACTGGCCTCATGGATTTGAATTCAGTTTCTTAAACCCCAGCGTTTATTGTTTGACAGACTGGATATTTTAGTGCATATTCTACATTACAGGGTAGAGAATGGCATCACACATGAAACCTGGGCCACATTTTGTTGTCAGAAAGCCATGCACAGCTCAGTTTTAACAGCCTTTCACTCACCTTTTTTGCTTTGCTTGTATGAAGACAGAATACACGAATATCTAGTGGAGTCTTCTCTCAGTCAATTATCTTGATGAAATAAGCCTAAATAAGAAGAAGGATATGCATTAATATCTTCACAATTCATAATGTTCTTTAGAGCAATCATTCTATATAAAACATTGTTGCTTGCATCAGAGCCTTCTCTTTTACAAATAAAACTTATTACAGTTATTGAGACTGATTTATGCTCAAATAAGAGTAGCATTCATCTTTAAAATAGGATAGTTTGTCCTCTCAAAGTAGGAATTATCAGGCTCATCACAGATTTTTTTTTCCTGTATGTAATCAGTGTAACTCTCTGAATTATCTCCATGTATGTCAAACATCATGGATTTATAAGTGTAGTTTAGAGGTTGGATTATTACATTGAAATGAGAAGTGCCAAAGAGCTTGGAAGAATATTCTGCTATGTGGCAATGTTGCAGACAGTAATATCTAAAATTATTTAAAACCTCAGTCAACAGGCACCCCTCTTAGATCCCAGGCTGAGTTTATCTAATGTGTAACAAAGCCCTGTGCCTTCTGCTGTGTGTGGAGTGTCACTGTGGAAATGCACATAATTCTCCTTGCTGTGCTGCCACCTATTTACCTATGATTCATTTTTATTAGGTGCTTAATGAAGAGAAAAAGGACTGAAGTGGGAAAGTTTGAACCCAGAATTTGGTAAGATCACAGCCCTGTCAAAACCAAATTGAACTTTACTAAGTTTTTACCATTTTTTCCCCTGTTTTGTCTTGAGTGGCAAGGTCTTCTGCTTGCCAGTGTAAATATGCCAAACTATCAGCCTTGTCCCCTAGAGAATACATCTAAACAGTCCTTTGAGTGCTGTGTCCAGTTCTGGGCTCAATTCAAAAGAGATGTTGAGGTGCTGGAACATACCCAGAGAAGGGCAACAAAGCTGGTGAGGGGCCTGGAACACAGCCCTGTGAGGAGAGACTGAGGGAGCTGGGGGTGTGCAGCCTGCAGAAGAGGAGGCTCAGGGCAGAGCTCATTGCTGTCTACAACTACATGAAGGGAGGCTGTAGCCAGGTAGGGGTTGGTCTCTTCTGCCAGGCAACCAGCAACAGAGCAAGGGACACAGTCTCAAGTTGTGACAGGGGAGGTATAGTCTGGATATTAGGAGGAAGTTCTTGGCAGAGAGTGATTTGGCATTGGAGTGGACTGCCCAGGGAGATGGTGGAGTCACCTTCCCTGGGGGTGTTCAAGAAAATCCTGGATGAGGCACTTAGTTGATTGGGCAAGGCTGGGTGCTAGGTTGGAGTGGATGACCTTGGAGGTCTCTTCCAACCTAGCTGATTCTATGAGTCTATGATTCCACGTCCATACAGGCACTTGTAAGCATTCACATTTTCAGCTGGAAGATCAGGAGTCTGGGCAGCAGTGCTCTGAAATGCACTGACTTTTTGACTGTTTGATTTCATAGCAAATATGCTTAGCAAAAAATTGCCAGGCAGACTGGTATTGGCTTTAGCTATATCAGGCAGACAGTTTGACTGCTAACATTCACTGCAGAAATATCATAAATCTTATGGGTTTTGTGTATTCCTCATACATATCTTTATCCTGAAGATGAATGCTGAAATATGTGCTCTTTTGACTGGAAGAGTTTTCAACTGCAATCATTTCTGTATCAGAAGAACATTTTTGGATATACTGTAAGAAATTCTGATTGATTATTTCTCTAAATATCTACTTACCTCTGATGGATCACAGTTGGATTGGATGATCTTGGAGTTCCCTTCTAACCTGGTTGATTGTATTTTATTGTATTGTATTGTATTGTATTGTATTGTATTGTATTGTATTGTATTGTATTGTATTGTATTCTATTCTATTCTATTCTATTCTATTCTATTCTATTCTATTCTAAGAGAGAGGTTGACAGGAGAGAAATCCAATCACTCTAGCCCTCAAATGACAGTTGTCTTGGGCACAGCTCTCTATTGACTACCCACTTCAGAGTGATTTAAGGGATGAATTTCCCTGCTACATTTACATCTACCAACAAATTTCCAGGATGAATTTCCACATTTTTATTCCAAGTGCTTCTGAAAAAAACAAAACATGGAATTGCTCAGACCTCTAGATGTAGCCAAATACATATTTGCAAACTGAAGACCTGCCATTACCTCTGTGCTTGACACAGTCTCCTTAGGTCTTCCCAAATAAAGAAGCAAACACAAAGGCTGGTTTAATTTCACATAATAAGGCTTACTTAGCAGCACTCTGGAGCAGTGCACTACTTGATTTGGATAATAGAGGTGTTGGTGAAGCTGTATTGTCACCACTGTTTGGTGTGGAGGAGCTGCATTATTCATCCTTACATTAAACAGGGCTCAACAATAAAGAAATAAATCATTGAAGAATTTGGTGCAGCTGCTAGAAAATGTGCATTATAAACACTGCAAGTGTTTTCAAATCAGAGAATGATCAAGAAGGGAAAACATCTCTGGTAAGGATGACTGCTTCCTGAGTACACAGAGGTGCTAGCTCGAAGCTAGCTAGAATGTTTTGGTGAGAAGAACTAGATTACATGCTGTGAAAGGGAAACAATGGTGATGTCTACTGCCTGCATAGGCTTGCTGAGATGTATCAGAATAAAAGCAAAACACAGATAAAGGAGTCTTCTCCTCTGCTGCTGGCAAGCTCCGAGCTGAATCTCATCCTCTAACCTCAGCCTCCATTTTTGGGACTAATCCACTTTGCTTCCTAACCCCCTGGCTGAAACTCCATTCTTCCTTGGGACTGGGGTAAGGTTGAGAGGGGTAGGGGGAAGGTGAAGGTTTGGTTGGAAGCCCCTCCTGTAGACTCAGGTTTCTGGGAGGGGAGTTGTGTTTCTGTATTACCTTTTCCTTTGTCTATTTCTGTCTATAACTGTACATACTGTAAATATCTGCTTGTATGTTGTACTAAGCTGTAAATATAAGCTTCATTCATATTTCCAGAGCCAGCTGAGTCTAGTCTGGGTGATTTCCAAAGTGGGGTAGGGTGGGAAACACCCAAACCATCACAACAGAGATCTAAATGATGTTGAAAGAAAAATAATTGGGAAAATTTGCCTTCTTTATTAAATTAAATGCATCAATAGCACTAAATAAAAATACAATTTTCATAATATTTCTTTGTTATTTGCCCTTTCCTAAGGATCATACTCACTGCAATACTTAAACTAAAAGCTGTAGGCAGACCACTGTTTAAGTCTGAACTGTAATACGGTCTGCATATTACAATTCAGTACCAGTATATAAATAGTACCTAACTTATTATATTTATCATCTGAGTTCTTCACTTCAAATGATTTGAAAGTGGGTTTTGTGCATAAAATTAAGTGAAAAATAAGCACTGGAGAGCAGCCAGGAAGAAAGGGACCTGGAGGTACTGGCAGATAGTAGGCTGAAGATGAGCCAGCAGTGTGCCCAGGTGGTCAAGAGATCCAATGGCATCCTGGCCTGCATCATGAGCAGTGTGGCCAGTAGGACAAGGGAGGTTATTCTGCCCCTGTACTCAGCACTGGTCAGGACACACCTTGAGTACTGTGTCCAGTTTTGGGCCCCTCAATTCAAGAGAGATGTTGAGGTTCTGGAAGGTGTCCAGAGAAGGGCAACAAAGCTGGTGAGGGGCCTGGAACACAAACCCTGAGGGGAGGCTGAGGGAGCTGGGGTTGTTTCACCTGCAGAAGAGGAGGCTCAGGGCAGACCTCATTGCTGTCTTCAACTACCTGAAGGGAGGCTGTGGCCAGGAGGGGTTGGTCTCTTCTGCCAGGCAACCAGCGAAAGAACAAGGAGACACAGTCTCAAGTTGTGCTGGGGGAGGTCTAGGCTGGATGTTAGGAGGAAGTTGCTGGCAGAGAGAGTGATTGGCATTGGAATGGGCTGCCCAGGGAGGTGGTGGAGTCACCATCCCTGGAGGTGCTCAAGCAAAGCCTGGATGAGGTACTTGGTGCCATGGTCTAGTTGACTGGACAGGGCTGGGTGCTAGGTTGGACTGGATGATTTTGGAGATCTCTTTCAACCTGGTTGATTCTATGATTCAAAGGTTAAACGGTTTAAATCACACCCAGGAAAAGGTCTGTAAATTAGCTGAAAACTGAGGGAACAGCAGCAGTGAGTTTCCGCTCCCTCAATCTGAAGTTTATGGTGTTTTTTTTCAGCTGAATTTATCAATACACTCACATAACAGCTGTGTCTACTCACTGTGGGACAGTTTTTTAACAGGATGATGCCATCTGGCCTAAGAAAGTTCTTCTGAATTTCAAGTGAGAACAGACAATAGCCAGGTTTGTAAAACCATGTTGTTCAGTGCTAGATCCTGAATGCTGCCTCTGTGTTATACCAGACTGTATTTCCCCCTGTTTTTCCATTTCTCTGTTGACTAAAATATTCCACCACAGTGCTCCATTCAAGTTGAACAGTCACCTTCAGAACTAGGTTCCTGCTGCTGAAAAGAATTTTCATGGCCTGTCTTCTTCTGCTGAGAGTATCTGAAAAATAACAAGAGGGTATGGGTAGGAAAACTTGACAACCAACCTATTTTCAGAAACTGTTTGCATGGCCATGTTTGCAGAGTCATTAATAAACTTTATATGTTAACCACTCCCATTTGTGCAGCAGGTAGTTAGATTAGAAAGCTTAAACTAATCCTTTAGGCATTGTCATTTCAATTGTTTACTAGAAACCCTCTACTCTCTTTGGTGCAACGGAAACACAGATAGAAAAGGTCATCACAAGCCAGGATGACACTAAATTCAGAGAAGTGTTGAAGATATTTCCAAGACACTTTTCAAAACACTGTGGTCTGGAGGACTTTAGATTGTAAAACTGCGACTGTCTGCCTCTGGTTTGATATGCACTGTGTAATAAATGAAGTTATTTGCTAAGTCTCATCCAAGAAATGCTTGATTTTTATTTTTCATCCCCTGAGCTGTGCATCTGAGCTTAGGCAAAGACAGAAATGTTTGGCAAAATAACATGGCAAAAACAGCATGGCAAAATACCAGTAATGACTTACACGCTGATACTGAAGTAGATGCTCTTTTCAGGAGGTATTGAAACAATTGGTGGAATAGTATTGGCAGCGAGGGTTATGGAGGAAAAGAAAAGAAAAAAAAAAACCAGCTAAAACTAAATCAGTCAAAATTGTTTTAGCAGGGATGTAGAAGAATTTCTACCAGAATAGTATCCTAGAATCATAGAATAAAGCAGATTGGAAAAGACCTCCAAGATCAGCCAGTCCAACCTAGCACCCAGCCCTAGCCAAGTAAGTAGACCATGGCACTAAGGGCCCCATCCAGGCTTTGCTTGAACACGTCCAGGGACGGTGTCTCCACCACCTCCCTGGGCAGCCCATTCCAATGCCAATCACTCTCTGCCAACAACTTCTTCCTAACATCCAACCTGAACCTGCCCTGACACAACTTGAGACTGTGTCCCCTTGTTCTGTTGCTGGTTGCCTCGGAGAAGAGACCAACCCCTACCTGATTACAGCCTCCCTTCAGGTAGTTGTAGACAGCAATGAGGTCTGCCCTGAGCCTCCTCTTCTGCAGGCTGCACAACCCCATCTCCCTCAGTCTCTCTTCCCAGGGCTGTGCTCCAGGCCCCTCATCAGCTTTGTCACCTTTCTCGGGACACATTCCAGTATTTCAACATCTCTCTTGAATTGAAGAGCCCAGAACTGGACATAGGACTCAAGGTGTGGCCTAACCAGTATTGAGTATTCAGTTTCTCAGGACACAGAAAGATGTCTCAAAATGCTTCTGAGATTTGTGGAATCAAGACAACTAACTGGAAATCATGCTTCAGGAGGTCAAAACTGCAACTTTGGCATGTGTCTTCATTGGAACAACACACTCATCTTTGGTTTAAGTAAGTAAAGAAAACCTTACTTTGTTCTCAGAATCTTGACTTGAATGAATATGAACTAATTTAATTTAAACTAAATTAATGATAAAAATAGGATATAAGCCACAATTTTGACACCTGATCAGACAGATTGAAGTTTCAACTGCTCAGTCTGCAATGCAGTTGAAAACATAGGATCATAGGATCACAGAATGTTAGGGGTTGGAGGGGACCCAAAGAGAACATCAAGTCCAACCCCCCTGCCACAGCAGGACAATATTATCTAACACAGATCGCAGAGGAACACATCCAGACTGGCCTTGAAAGTCTCCAGAGAAGGACACCCCGTGACCACTTTGGTCAGCCTGTTCCAGTACTCTGTGACCTTTATACAGTAAAGAAGTTCCCCCTTGTGTTGAGGTAGAACCTCTTTTGCTGCAACTTATACCCATTGCTCCTTGTCCTATACCAGGGAGCAAGTGAACAGAGCCTGTCCCCCTGCTCCTGGCCAGCCCTCAGATACTTATAAACATTTATGAAATCCCCTCTCAGTCTTCTCTTCTCCAGACTAACCAGCTCCAGGTCCCTCAGCCTCTCCTTATAAGCTGTGCCCTCCTGTCCCCTAATCATCTTGATAGCCCTCCACTGGACCCCTTCCAGCAGATCCCTGTAAGGTAACAAGGTCAGCATAGCCCAGCCCTTGAGGCAATAAGCTCTGCTGTGAGCCTGGATAGTGTTTGGCACCCAGGAAGGTAAATTAAATAAACAGACACTGTGAACCTTATCTGTGTATGTGGTCAGCAAGAAACTCAGCCTAGATTCTGATGAGGCTTTGGCTCTGCAGCCTCTGCTTTCATCCTTTCTTTGTATTTCTTACTTTATTTCTTTACTTAGCTCTTTTCTTACTTCCTAAATACTTATTTATCCCTTGTCTTTCTCTTTACTTTTACACTTTTCATGGAATGTTGATTCAACATGATTTGAATTTGCAGAGAGCTTTCACTTCAGACTTTATTCTAAACAGAATATTCTAAATAGGATGTTCTAAATATTACAGAGCCAAAGCTGTGTAATAATCCAAAATGAAAAATAAAGGAGGGATTCCGAGGTATGCCACTCTTCACTTCTAAACCTTCCTCAGGCTGTGATGCCTGGAACAGACATTTCCCTGTCCCAAGGTGAGCAGCAGCTCTATCCTTTTTATCAATACTTTAGGGCGTTGCTAGTCCCATCTGGTTCAGAAGGAAGAATACCCAAACCAAACTGGCTATACCACATATTCTGAATATTCTTCTAGCTTATTGACATCTGAATGCAAGTTTTAATCTCTCCTGTTCCAATTATCATTGCATATTCAAATACAGTGATGGAAAATGCTCTTACTTAACTTCTCATAGCCTTAGGAGTGGCATGACACTGGACTTAAAATGCAGCAACTCAGTCATAGCCTCACTTAGAAGTGAGAAGCTCAGAGTGCACAACAAATTACTTCAGAGTAGGACTAATGGAAGGAAATCAGCTCTGTAGAATCAGAATCATAGAATCATAGAATCAACCAGGTTGGAAGAGACCTCCAAGATCATCCAGTCCAACCTATCACCCAGCCCCAGCCAGTCAACCAGACAATGGCACCAAGTGCCTCATCCAGGCTTTTCTTGAAGACCCCCAGGGACGGTGCCTCCACCACCTCCCTGGGCAGCCCATTCCAATGTCATTCACTCTCTCTGTGAAGAACTTCTTCCTAATATCCAGCCTAGACCTACCCTGGCACAACTTGAGACTGTGTCCCCTTGTTCTGTTGCTGGTTGCCTGGGAGAAGAGGCCACCCCCTACCTGGCTATAATGTCCCTTCAGGTAGTTGTAGACAGTAATAAGATCACCCCTGAGCCTCCTCTTCTCCAGGCTAAACAGGCCCAGCTCCCTCAACCTCTCCTCATAGGTTTTGTGTTCCAGGCCCCTCACCAGCTTTGTTGCCCTTCTCTGGACATGTTCCAGCACCTCAACATCTTTCTTGAATTGAGGGGCACAGAACTGGACACAGTACTCAAGGTGTGGCCTGACCAGTGCTGAGTACAGGGGAAGAATAACCTCCCTTGTCCTACTGGCCACACTGTTCCTGATGCAGGCCAGGATGCCATTGGCTCTCTTGGCCACCTGGGCACACTGCTGCCTCATCTTCAGCTTACTATCTATCAGTACCCCCAGGTCCTTTTCCTCCTGGGTGCTCTCCAGCCACTCAGTCCCCAGCCTGTAGTGCTGCTTGGGGTTGTTGTGGCCAAAGTGCAGAACCCTGCACTTGGCCTTGCTCAATCTCATCCCATTGGCCTCTGCCCACCCATCCAGCCTGTCCAGGTCCCTCTGCAGGGCTCTCCTACCTTCCAACAGATCCACACCTGCTCCTAGCTTGGTGACATCTGCAAACTTACTGATGCTGGACTCAATCCCCTCGTCCAGGTCATCAATAAAGATATTGAACAGGACTGGGCCTAGCACTGATCTCTGGGGAACACCACTAGTGACAGCTGCCAACTGGATGTGGCACCATTCACCACCACTCTCTGGGCTCTGCCATCCAGCCAGTTCTTGATCCAGCACAGAGTGAATCTGTCCAAACCATGAGCTGCCAGCTTGGCCAGGAGCTTCTTGTGGCAGACAGTGTCAAAGGCTTTGCTGAAGTCCAAGTAGACTCCATCCACAGCCTGCCCCACATTCACCAGGCAGGTAACCTGATCATAAAAGGAGATCAGGTTGGTGAGGCAGGACCTGCCCTTCCTAAACCCATGCTGGCTGGGCCTGATCCCTTGGCTATCCTGTAGGTGCTTTGTGATGGCACTCAAGATGACCTGTTCCATCACCTTGCCTGGCACTGAGGTCAGGCTCACAGGTCTGTAGTTCTCTGGCTCCTCCTTACGACCCTTCTTGTGAATGGGTATCACATTGGCAGCTTCCAGTCTTCAGGGACCTCTCCAGTGAGCCAGGACTGCTGATAAATGATGGAGAGTGGCTTGGCCAGCTCAGCTGCCAGCTCTCTCAGCACCCTAGGGTGGATCCCATCCGGTCCCATGGACTTGTGAGGATCCAAGTGACTCAGCAGGTCCCTTACTGCTTCCTCATGGATTAGAGGGGGACTGTACTGGTCCCTGACTCCATCCACCACTTCAGGAGTCCAGCTGTCCTGGAGACAACCTGCCCCACTAGTGAAGATTGAGGCAAAGAAGGTGTTAAGCACCTCTGCCTTTTCCTCATCCTTTGTCACTATGTTCCCCTCTCTATCTAACAAGGACTGGAGGTTGTCCTTGGCCCTTCTCTTGCCATTCATATATTTAAAGAAACACTTTTTATTTCCCTTGGCAGCCGTGGCCAGCCTGAGCTCCAAGTGGGCTTTTGCCTCTCTAATATTTCCTCTACAAGACCTAGCAACTTCCTTGAACTTCTCCTGGGACACCTCCCCTCTTTTCCAAAGATGATACACTCTCTTTTTAATCTTTAATTCCTTCAGCAGCTCCCTGCCCATCCAGCCTGGCTGCCTCCCTCCTCGGCTCATCTTCCGGCTCAGTGGCACTGCTGCTCCTGTGCCTTCAGGAGTTCTTTCTTGAAGCAGCTCCAACCTTCCTGGACCCCTTTGTTTCTAAGGGCTATTTCCCAAGGGACTTTCTGAATTAGTTCCTTAAATAGGCTGAAGTCTGCCCTTGGGCAGTCCAGTGTGGAGGTTCTGTTGATGCCCCTCCTGGTTTCTCCATGTATTGAAAACTCTATAATTTCATGGTCACTGGACCCCAGGCAGCCTCCAACCACCACATCCCCTACCAGCCCCTCTCTATTTGTGAGCAGCAGGTCAAGCAGGGCTGCCCCCTGGTAGGCTCACGTAACAGCTGGGATAAGAAGTTGTCTTCCACACATTGCAGAAACCTTCTAGACTGCTTCTTCTCTGCAGTGTTTAAGTCCCAGCAGATGTCTGGTCGGTTAAAGTCACCCACCAGAACAAGGGCAGGTGATCTTGAGGCAGCCTCCAGTTGTTTAAAGAGCAATAAATCAACCTCTTCTTCCTGGTTGGGTGGTCTGTAACAGACTCTAACCAGGATATCAGCCTTGTTGGCCTTCACTTTAATTCTCACCCATAATGACTCAACTTGATCATCCTTGATTTCTACCTCCATGACATCCAGAGCATCCCTAATATACAGAGCCACTCCCCCACCCTTTCTCCCTGTCGTGTCTCTCCTGAAGAGTCTGTAGCCATTGATCACAGCACTCCAATCATGTGAGCCATCCCACCACGTTTCAGTGATGGCGACAATATCATAGTTTTCCTTCAGCACCAGAGCTTCCAGCTCCTCTTGTTTATTACCCATACTGCGTGCATTAGTGTACATACACTTCATCTGGGCTGCTGCTTTTACTCCTAACTCTAGCCTACCATCCTCAATTCCCTTTGATTTATCTCTGGTGCTGTCATGTTTAACCCCCTCCCCCTTCCATTCTAGTTTAAAGCCCTCTCAACAAGCCCAGCCAGCTTATGTGCCAGGGTCCTTCTCCCCTTCTGCGATAGTTGTATCCTATCTGCTGATTGTAGACCTGTGGCAAGATGACGTTCCCCTGTAATTCATACAGGTACATCTTCTCAATAGTTTGATAAAGGATGGGACAATACAAGATGAGTTTTCAAACAGGATAAGAAAACAAGTTACTGCAGAACTCATTAGGGTGATGAAGCTGGTGAGGGGCCTGGAGCACAGCCCTGTGAGGAGAGGCTGATGGAGCTGGGGATGTGCAGCCTGCAGAAGAGGAGGCTCAGGGCAGACTTCATTGCTGTCTACAACTACCTGAAGGGAAGCTGTAGCCAGATGGTGATTAGCGTCTTCTGACAGGCAAGCAGCAACAGAACAAGGGGACACAGTTTCAAATTGTGCCAGGGGAGGTCTAGGCTGCATGTTAGGAGGAAGTTCCTGCCAGGGAGAGTGATTGGCATTGGAATGGGCTGCCCAGGGAGGTGCTGGAGCAGCCATCCCTGAAGGTGTTCCAGAAAAGTCTGGATGAGGCACTTAGTGCCATGGTCTAGTTGACTGTCTAGGGCTGCGTGCGAGGTTGGACTGGATGCTCTTGGAGGTCTCTTCCAACTTGATTGATTCTGTGATTATATAGTTCATTTGTATGGTTCCCAAATCAAGATGATTTAAGAGGGATTTACCTTAGATCTTGAGAAAAACATGTTCTTTCCTAAGGAAAGATTTTTCTTCATATCAGTGGAAACTGACTGTGGTGATTTTTGCTTCAGGTCTGGAGAAGAAAATCCAGTTTTACAATCCAGGATTTGCTACAATTCCCTCCTGGGTTTTGAGGTTATTGCTTGTTTTCTTGGAGGTGAAGGATTTTGGGAGTTGTGGTTGTTTATTTGATTGTTTGGTTTTGGTGTTTCATTTTGTTTTGTTTTCTTTTTAATGACCCTCTTTGATGACAAATGGTAGATGGTAGTTAAGTCTGGAAACACTCGGTCTTT
Source organism: Pogoniulus pusillus (assembly GCF_015220805.1). Taxonomy (NCBI): domain Eukaryota; kingdom Metazoa; phylum Chordata; class Aves; order Piciformes; family Lybiidae; genus Pogoniulus; species Pogoniulus pusillus. The sequence goes on along the minus strand of NC_087309.1, from coordinate 7,235,450 downwards.
ACTGGTCCACCGGTAGGCACTTTCTTCCATGAATGCTTCTGATCTACCCCAGGAAGCCATAAGATAAACATGCCTGTGTGGCACCGTTGGGGTGTTATTCCCTGTGGCATTTATGCAAGTAGACACAGGCTGCTGGAGCTCTCCTTAGCCTGGGAAGATGCCAAGTGGGTGAAGCTTCTATTCCACCTCCTCCACAGATTCTCTGCGCGTTACTCATCCAAAACCAGGGCTGCATACACAGTCATTTATGTCCATCCTTACTATTCAGAAACAATCAGTATGATGACAAATCCTATCTTCTAAAAATATAGCTAGGTATCATGGAGTTGAAGGTTAATGGAATAGAACTATGTCCTGTGCTTAGAGCTTTTAGACTGGTTTAGAGTAGAACTTAGTATCTTTTCATGTAAGGTACTGTGCTAGTTTGAAGCTAGCTAGAATGTCTTGTGAGAAGGACTAGATCATAGGCTCTGAAATCAAAACAAGAGTGTTGTCTACTTTGCTCATAGGCTTGCTGAGTTGTATAAAAACATAAGTCAAAACATAGATAACACACTCAGCATTAATCTCACTAGGGTTGCTCACTGAGCTGTATCTTACTCTCTAACCTCACCCTCCATTTTTGGGACTAATCCACTTTGCTTCCTAACCCCCTGGCCAAACCTCCATTCTTCCTTTGGACTGGGATAAGGTTGAGAGGGGTAGGGGGCAGGTGAAGGGGCTGTTGAGACCCCTCCTGGGGACTGAGGTTTCTGGGAGGGCTGTTGTGTTTCTGTATTACCTTTCACCTTGCATATTTCTGTCTATAACTGTATATACTGTAAATATCTGCTTGTATATTGTGCTAGCTGTAAATATAAGCTGCATTCAATTTCCAGACCCAGCTGAGTCTAGTCTGGGTGATTTCTAAAGTGGAGGGGGGACAAGGAACACCCACACCATCACAGGTGTAGAGATGGTTGATGGTACTGCATTCTTCCAGATGTCTTTTAAACTGTTATTCGGCTTCTTAATTTGTTTTGTTGCAGTTCTGCTCTCTGGTAGCTGTTGGTTTAAAATCATGTCAGGAAAACACTGCCTTTTAGTGCAAACACACTGAAGATTTATATACTGATGAGAACAGGTCACTTCAGCAGCACCACATTTTTTGGGGGTGAGAGGGGAAAATTAACACACACAAACCACTTCCCTCCCACAAAAGAATACCCCAACAACAAAACAAACAACCACCCCCCCAAAAAAAAAAAAAAACAGAAAAACAAGCCAACAACCCCCAAATCAAACAAAAAAAGAGGCTAACAAAAAACCTTATAAAACCAACCAACCAAAAAAAAAAAAAACAAACAAGCAAAATGAAAAAATATAGAAAAGCAAGCTAACAAATTCCAAAACAAACAAAAAAAGTAGTAAACAAAAACCTGCTACAATACCAAAAAAAAAAAAGCAAGCCCCTTAAAAAAAGAACCCAGAAGCCAAACCAACAAAACCAACTCCCACAAACAAACAAAACAAACAAAGAAAGGAAAAACAAATCCCAAACACCAGGAACCAGCAAACAAGCAGCAACAAAATCAACATCATAGAATCATAGAATCAATCAGATTGGAAGAGAACTCCCAGATCATCCACTCCAACCTAGCACCCAGCCCCAGCCAAGCAACTAGACCATGGCATTAGATGCCCCATCCAGTCTGTTCTTGAACACCTCCAAGGATGGCAACTCCACCACCTCCCTGGGCAGCCCATTCCAATGCAAATCACTCTCTCTGGCAAGAACTTCCTCCTAGCATCTGATCTATACTTCCTCTGGCACAATTTGAGTCTGTGTCCCCTTATTCTGTTGCTTGTTGCCTGGCAAAAGAGACTAACCCCCACCTGACTACAACCTCCTTTCCCACCTACCCTCCTTAAATAATGCAAAAAAAACCCTCAATAACCAAAACAAAACCTATAGGTTTTCTTTTAAAACAGAACAGAAACTATGGTAGAAAATTAGTGACTTGTCTTTCACTACAACATATTAGGTTGCTTAAGAAAATGTTCCTTCAAAAATTAATTCTGTTAATTGTTAGGATGAGATCTAAGTCAAGCAGTGATAGGGAAGTTAACTAGCAGAGAATCCTCTTTGTGAAAGAACTGAGCGCTGTCAGCCTCAAAAGTGAATATGAGTCTCTGCAGGCAGAGGTAAGATTTGGACCTGAGCAGTCCCCATACTAGGAAACTCTATATCCACCAAGTAAACAAAAGAGCATGTCACAATAATATTACAGAAGAGGAAAAAAAAAGTCCTTAGAAGACCAGAGATGAATTCTCACTATCCCAGATTATTTGAGAGTATAATAACTGTTAATTATTAGTAAATAACAGTTGATTCATGTGCAGAATTGGGAAAACACAGTTCCTTCTCAGTGTGAGTGGAAACAGAGCACAGAGAGGTGCAACATCTTTAGTGTTCTCTTAATGGTGGCTGTTTAAGAACAGATATTCTAAATAATGAAAGCACCATATGGTTGGGGGTTGGGTTTTTTGTTTTGTTTTGTTTATCTGCTTGTTTATTAATCCAGTGTTTGTTTTATAATGCATGAAAGGAGTGGACTTTGTCCTGTTAAGAGTGAGTCATCCCTCCAGCCAAGATCCATCCCCTTTCCTGTATCTTAGAATCATAGAATCAACCAGGTTGGAAGAGAGTTGGAAGAGACCTCCAAGATCATCCAGTCCAGCCTAGCACCCAGCCCTAGACAGTCAACTAGACCATGGCACCAAGTGCCTCAGCCAGGCTTTTCTGGAACACCTTCAGGGATGGCTGCTCCAACACCTCCCTGGGCAGCCCATTCCAATGCAAATCACTCTCTTTGCCAACAACTTCCTCCTAACATCCAGCCTAGACCTCCCCTGGCACAACTTGAGACTGTTTCCCTTTGTTCTGTACAAAGTTCCCACTGCACAAGGGGCTGAGGAGTAAGATTGTCACTAACTGCTTCTCTGGGTTACATTCTACATGTATGTTTAAGAACAGGTCTTTCATTATCCAGCTGGCAAGAATACGTGCACAGAGAAAGAGTGAGCATCTTTCTAACTGGTCTGTTTCCCATTTAGTAAAGAGCATGTACAGTCCTTCTACTCCCAATCAACAACAATTTCAATCTCCTTCTGTGTGTTCATCTCAGACCAATGACATTAATTTTTAGAGAAATAACTCAAAAAAGAAGAAGAAAAAATATTTCAAAGTAGGGCATTTCTGGTTCAGAGTATGGCCAACAGAACTGGTCAATTAGAATGTCTGAGTAAGAAGAAAATGAACAGACGAAAAGATTACTTACAAAATGGGTTGTGTGAATCATCATAATGTCCAGGACATCTTCTGAATCTGTGGCATCACCCATAGCCTGAGTGTTTAATTATTAGCTCCTTGAGAAATATTATGAGTACTAAATCCACTGAAAAATCAGAAAGTGTAGAAGCAGAGACACTCCCTGTAACAATATCTTTGTGAGAAGAAGTTGTTTGCAGTGAGAGTGGTGAGACACTGGCACAGGTTGCCCAGGGAGGTTGTGGCTGCTCCTTCCCTGGAGGTGTTCAAGTCTAGGTCTTGAGCAACCTGTTCTAGTGGGAGGTGTCCCTGCCTATGTCAGGGGGTTGGAACTGGATGATCTTTGAGGTCTCTTCCAACCTAAACCATTCTATGATTCTCTGATTCTGCAAAATTTGTGGAACCATATCAAGATCAGGACAAATTTCACTCTGAGATAAAGTGGCAAAAACTTGCAGCAGTTTTTCTGTGAAATATATGGGAAAGAATACATCAAAGCTCCATTTGCAGAAGAAATATTGGAAATAATTAGGTTGCAGACCGCATAGAAATGACTGTCAGCTGGAAAGCACAAACCAAATGATGTAGGTAAATCATCATAACAACAAAATTTAGAGCTGTTAGAGATTGACAGTTCATATGGTTGTTATGATTACTAGCACACAAGGAAGAGATATTTCATATTTCTCAGTCTGATGCAAAGACAATTCAGGTGAAACAGAATCATAGAATCATAGAATCAGTCAGGATTGGAAGGGACCACAAGGCACATCTAGTTACAACCCCCCTGCCATGTGCAGGGACAGCCGACCCTAGATTAGCCTGGTCAGAGCCTCATCCAGCCTGGTCTTAAACACCTCCAGGGATGGAGGGGCCTCAGCCCTTCTCTGGGCAATCCATTCCAGGCTCTCACCACTCTCTATGAGGAGAGGCTGAGGGAGCTGGGGTTGTTTAGCCTGGAGAAGAGGAAGCTCAGGGGTGACCTCCTTGCTGTCTACAGCTACTTGAAGGGAGGTTGTAGCCATGTGGGGTTTGGTCTCTCCTGCCAGACAACCAGCAACAGAACAAGGGGACACAGTCTCAAGTTGTGCCAGGGGAGGTCTAGGATGGATGTTAGGAGGAAGCTGTTGGCAGAGAGAGTGATTGGCATTGGAATGGGCTGTCCAGGGAGGTGGTGGAGTCACTGTCCCTGGGGGTGTTCAAGAAAAGCCTGAAGGAGGCACTTAGTGCCGTGGTCTGGTTGACTGTCTAGGGCTGGGTGTTAGGCTGGACTAGATGACCTTGGAGGTCTCTTCCAACTTGCTTGATTCTATGATTCTATGATTCTCATGCTGAACAACTTCCTCCTCATGTCCAACTTGAATCTCCCCACCTCCAGCTTTGCTCCATGCCCCCTAGTCCTGTCACTACCTCAATTATCAACACTGTGTTAGCTGATCTATTAAATGATTTTAGGAAACACCCCAAAAAAACACTCCCTATGGTTTCCCATGGCCTCTTTCCTACTGTATTTGTTATTGGTTTTCTGTCTCAAATTTTCCACCTGGCTAATGGCTTGTTAGTTTGACAGTTCAAATGTCCTTCAGATATGCTGAGATGGCTTTAAAAAATAAATCAGGATATTGTTTTTGCTGTGTTCTTGCCTTCTCTCTGTTGCATTTGGTTATTGTGATTTGAGTTGATTTTTTGATGTCTGAATGCTTGATTTTTTGGAATCTGAATGCTCCATTTTGACAAGCTGGTAGCTTATATATATTTTTTTATCATGCTTTGAAACAATATCCCAGGCTCAAAAATATCTTGGTGCAGTCACATGGTGAATTACAGAACCACAGAATGTCAGGGGCTGGAAGGGACCTTGAAAGCTCATCTAGTCCAACCCTCCTGCCAGAGCAAGATCACCTAGACCAGATCACACAGGAAAGCATCCAGGCAAGTTTTGAATGCCTCCAGAGAGGGAGACTCCACAACTCCCCGTGTTCTGTCACCCTCACAGTGAAAAGACTTCTTCTCATGCCTACATGAAACTTCCTATGCCTCAACTTCCACTCATTGCCCTTTGTCCTGTCATCAGGCATCACCAAGCAGCTCCATCCTCCTGACATTCACCCTTTACATATTTATAAACATGATTGAGATCCCTATTGAGTCTCCTCCTCTTTTCCAAGCTAAAGAGCTCCAGCTTCCTCAGGCTTCTCTCATAAGAGAGATGTTCCATTCCCTTCATCTCTGTGGCTCTATGCTGGACTCTATCAAGTGTGTGACAGCTTTGCAACCCAAGACATTAGTTATGTGTGACTTTCTGGTTTAAGATGTCTGGGAGAGCATGAGAACTGTCTTGCAGGAAATTAAAGCAGGGGTATTGCAGCACCAGAAAAAAAAAAAAAAAAAGAGCCCATGTATTGTACACCCATAGGCTGCTGGATTAGGGAACACGGGAGTTTTGGGAGTCCAAAATCACAGAATCACAGAATGTCAGGGCCTGGAAGGGATCTATAAAGCTCATCCAGTCCAAGCTTCACTGCCAGAGCAGGATCACCTAGACCAGATCATACAAGAACACATCCAGGATGGTTTTGAGTATCTCCAGAGAGGGACACTCCACAACTCCCCTGGGCAGCCTGTTCCAGTGTTCTGTCACCCTCACAGAGAAAAAAATTCCTCCTCCTGTTTACATGAAAATTCCTATGCCTCAAATCTTCCCAGAGTCAGTTGAAAAAGTGTGGATTTGTGTAGGGGGAGCCAATCTCACAGTCTTCATGCAGCTTTGCAAGCAGTCCTTAGGGTGAGCTGCTATTATAGAATCACTGAACCATGGAACTGACCAGGTTGGAAGAGACCTCCAAGATCATCCAGTCCAACCTAGCACCCAGCCCTAGCCAATCAGCCAGATCATGGCACTAAGTGCCTCAGCCAGGCTTTTCTGGAGCACCTTCAGGGACGGTGACTCCACAACCACCCTGGGCAGCCCATTCCAATGCCAATCACTCTCTCTGACAGCAACTTCCTCCTAACATCCAGCCTAGACCTCCCCCAGCACAACTTGAGACTGTGTATTATAGACCTTTCCAGGTGTTGCACTGAAAGAAGAGAAGAAGTGAACAGCTAATCGTTGTGGGCAAGCAAGGGTTAAGTTTGTTATCACTTCTGATCAACCAGCATCACTGTATATGAAGGGAGTTGTGTTGCAGCAGAATAGTCATGTGTATTGAAAAATAGGAAGTGCTCTTTACATTACTCAGCACTGCTTACTTCACGTGTGAGTACCTTGTTCCCATGTAGTGTTTTCATGTGTCTGAGCTTCCAAAGAACTTTTTTTTTCCCCTGAAAGACTTTGAAGTTTACACTTAATTGCCAAAGCACACACTGGTTGTGTCAGAGCAGTAACTTTGCCCTATCTGTCAAATATCTGCTATTGTCATGCATCTCTGTATCAGTTTGGTAATTTAGCTTACATAGAAGGGGAGTGAGTTGGACACTTCCAGGAAATGCTGTCTCTGCAGCTCAAGCACTGAACATGTTTGCATTCCCTGAGCTCTCCTAACAGGCTGCAACTCCCAGTGAACATTGGAAATCCCAGCCAGAGCTTTGATATCTGTTTTCTGTGAGCTGCAGCAGCAGCTGATGAGCATGCCTGATGCCTTAATCTTTTGCCTATGTTGGCTGTTTTCTGTTTATCTTGATGTAATTAACCTAACAGTCCCCATACTAGTTCACTTAGTGTCATGAGAATTGGTATCTTCCTCTTGTGTCAGTTGCAGATGTCCGTTCCCAATCTGACTGCAGTGCACACAGTGTACTTCTTACAGTGACTCATACACTCAAAAATTCTGTAACCACATGAAAACTGAGAACTGACCTAGAGAAAGCCCACACATACATTCAGATCTGTCAGTAGCAAATAGTAGTCAACACAGACCTGAAAAACATAGGAAATCAAAAGGTCTCAAAAGGCTGCTAGTACTGGAAATGGGAGCAAGCTAGACCAGATTCATTAAGAAAAAATGGCCTGACACATGGCTGCGTCCTTCTGGCTGCAAAATATTCTCAAAAGTAGCTTGCAATGAGGCTGATGAGGTTAACAAGAGCTTGCACTGCAGTTTCTGTGAACTCGGCTCAGACTTGCAACTGATTGTACAAAGTTTCTTTCATCTGTTAGAAGCTAAAAACTTTGTCTTCCCATTAACAGTAGGAAATACTGTACATTTCAGTACACTGTACATCATAGAATCATAGAATCATAGAATCAACCAGGTTGGAAGAGACCTCCAAGATCACCGAGTCCAACCTATCACCCAGCCCCAGCCAGTCAACTAGACCATGGCACTAAGTGCCTCATCCAGGCTTTTCTTGAAGACCCCCAGGGACGGTGACTCCACCACCTCCCTGGGCAGCCCATTCCAATGCCAATCACTCTCTCTGGGAAGAACTTCTTCCTAACATCCAGCCTAGACCTACCCTGGCACAACTTGAGACTGTGTCCCCTTGTTCTATTGCTGGTTGCCTGGGAGAAGAGACCACTCCCCACCTGGCTACAATGCCCCTTCAGGTAGTTGTAGACAGTAATAAGATCATCCCTGAGCCTCCTCTTCTCCAGGCTAAACAGGCCCAGCTCCCTCAACCTCTCCTCATAGGATTTGTGTTCCAGGCCCCTCACCAGCTTTGTTGCCCTTCTCTGGACATGTTCCAGCACCTCAACATCTCTCTTGAATTGAGGGGCCCAGAACTGGACACAGTACTCAAGGTGTGGCCTGACCAGTGCTGAGTACAGGGGAAGAATAACCTCCCTTGTCCTACTGGCCACACTGTTCCTGATGCAGGCCAGGATGCCATTGGCTCTCTTGGCCACCTGGGCACACTGCTGCCTCATCTTCAGCTTATTGTCTATCAGTACCCCCAGGTCCCTTTCCTCCGGGCTGCTCTCCAGACACTCAGTCCCCAGCCTATAGCGCTGCTTGGGGTTATTGTGGGCAAAGTGCAGAACCCTGCACTTGGCCTTGTTAAATCTCATCCCATTAGTCTCTGCCCACCCATCCAGCCTGTCCAGGTCCCTCTGCAGGGCTCTCCTACCTTCCAACAGATCAACACCTGCTCCTAGCTTGGTGACATCTGCAAACTTACTGATGCTGGACTCAATCCCCTCGTCCAGGTCATCAATAAAGATATTGAACAGGACTGGGCCCAGCACTGATCCTTGGGGCACACCACTTGTGATTGGCTGCCAACTGGATGTGGCACCATTCACCACCACTCTCTGGGCTCTGCCATCCAGCCAGTTCTTGATCCAGCACAGAGTGAATCTGTCCAAACCATGATCTGCCAGCTTGGCTAGGAGCTTCTTGTGGCAGACAGTGTCAAAGGCTTTGCTGAAGTCCAAGTAGACTACATCCACAGCCTTCCCCACATTCACCAGGCGGGTAACCTGATCATAAAATGAGATCAGGTTGGTGAGGCAGGACCTGCCCTTCCTAAACCCATGCTGGCTGGGCCTGATCCCTTGACTATCCTGTAGGTGCTTTGTGATGGCACCCAAGATGACCTGTTCCATCACCTTGCCTGGCACTGAGGTCAGGCTCACAGGTCTGTAGTTTTCTGGCTCTTCCTTACGACCCTTCTTGTGAATGGGAATCACATTGGCAGCTTCCAGTCTTCAGGGACCTCTCCAGTGAGCCAGGACTGCTGATAAATGATGGAGAGTGGCTTGGCCAGCTCAGCTGCCAGCTCTCTCAGCACCCTAGGGTGGATCCCATCCGGTCCCATGGACTTGTGAGGATCCAAGTGACTCAGCAGGTCCCTTACTGCTTCCTCATGGATTAGAGGGGGACTGTACTGGTCCCTGACTCCATCCACCACTTCAGGAGTCCAGCTGTCCTGGAGACAACCTGCCCCACTAGTGAAGATTGAGGCAAAGAAGGTGTTAAGCACCTCTGCCTTTTCCTCATCCTTTGTCACTATGTTCCCCTCTCTATCTAACAAGGACTGGAGGTTGTCCTTGGCCCTTCTCTTGCCATTCATATATTTAAAGAAACACTTTTTATTTCCCTTGGCAGCCGTGGCCAGCCTGAGCTCCAAGTGGACTTTTGCCTCTCTAATTTTTCCTCTACAAGACCTAGGAACCTCCTTGAACTTCTCCTGGGACACCTCCCCTCTTTTCCAAAGGTGATACACTCTCTTTTTAATCTTTAATTCCTTCAGCAGCTCCCTGCCCATCCAGCCTGGCTGCCTCCCTCATCTACTCATCTTCCGGCTCAGTGGCACTGCCTGCTCCTGTGCCTTCAGGAGTTCTTTCTTGAAGCAGCTCCAACCTTCCTGGACCCCTTTGTTTCTAAGGGCTATTTCCCAAGGAACTTTCTGAGTTAGTTCCTTAAATAGGCTGAAGTCTGCCCTTTGGAAGTCCAGTGTGGAGGTTCTGTTGATGCCCCTCCTGGTTTCTCCATGTATTGAACACTCTATAATTTCATGGTCACTGGACCCCAGGCAGCCTCCAACCACCACATCCTCTACCAGCCCCTCTCTATTTGTGAGCAACAGGTCAAGCAGGGCTGCCCCCCTGGTAGGCTCACGTAACAGCTGGGTTAGGAAGTTGTCTTCCACACATTGCAGAAACCTTCTAGCCTGCTTCTTCTCTGCAGTGTTTAAGTCCCAGCAGATGTCTGGTCGGTTAAAGTCACCCACCAGAACAAGGGCAGGTGATCTGGAGGCAGCCTCCAGTTGCTTAAAGAGTAATAAATCAACCTCTTCTTCCTGGTTGGGTGGTCTGTAACAGACTCCAACCAGGATATCAGCCTTGTTGGCCTTCGCCTTAAGTCTCACCCATAATGACTCAACTTGATCATCTTTGATTTCCACCTCCATGACATCCAGAGCATCCCTAATATACAGAGCCACTCCCCCACCCTTTCTCCCTTGCCTGTCTCTCCTGAAGAGTCTGTAGCCATTGATTACAGCACTCCAATCATGTGAGCCATCCCACCACGTTTCAGTGTTGGTGACAATATCATAGTTTTCCTCCAGCACCAGAGCTTCCAGCTCCTCTTGTTTGTTACCCATACTGCGTGCATTAGTGTGCATGCACTTCAGCTGGGCTGCTGCTTTTACTCCTAACTCTAGCCTACTATCCTCAATTCCCATTGATTTATCTCTGGTGCTGTCATGTTTAAACCCCTCCCCCTTCCATTCTAGTTTAAAGCCCTCTCAACAAGCCCAGCCAGCTTATGTGCCAGGCTCCTTCTCCCCTTCTGTGACAGTTGTGTCCCATCTGCTGATTGCAGACCTGTGGCAAGATGAAGTTCCCCAAGATCAAAGAATCCAAAGTTATGTTGGATGCACCAACCTCTGAGCCACTTGTTCATCAAATATGCTTTCCTATTCTTCTCTGTATTCCAGCCTGTGACTAAGGGTATAGATGAAAAGATTACCTGTGCCCCTGCTCCCTCAACTGCTTTCCCCAGTGTCTTAAAGTCCCTTTTGATAGCTTTTAGCCCTCTGTTATTAATCTCATCATTCCCTGCCTGTATGACTAATAAGGGATAGTAATCAGAGGGCTGCACTACAGTAGGCAGCCTCCTGGTAACATCCCTGACCCGGGCTCCAGGGAGGCAGCAGAGCTCCCTGTGGAAGGGGTCTGGCCGGCATATGGGGCCCTCTGTTCCCTGCAGAAGGGAGTCACCAATAACAATTACCCTCCTCTTTTTCTTCTGGGTACTTGTTCTGATGCGAGGGGGCAACTGATTTCTCTCAGTTGCCCTCCTAGCCGGTGATGCTTCTGCCTGCTCCAGGATCACCTCATCCTCAACCTCTAGTGCCCTATATCTGTTGTGTAAGGGCAGCTTGGGATGTGAAGATGGCTGGAAGGGTTTTCCCTTGCCTCTTCTGGCAGGCACCTGCATCCATTCTTCTTGGTTGCTCTGTTCGTCTCCCTCTGGCAAGGGGGACTGCAGAGCATGTTGCTCTTCTGTACCTTCCCTTTCAGCCTTCAGTCGTTCCACCTCTCCCTTGAGTTCAGCCACCAGGTTAAGCAGACAATCAATCTGCTCACACCTAATGCAGCCATTGCCTGTGTCGAGTGCCAGGCTCCAGCACTCCTCACATCCAGACGTCTGGACGCCTGTACTCCTACAGGTGGGCTCTGTTTGGGTGCCCACAGTTTTACAAGTATTATACAGCTTAGACCTAGTTCGAACCATGTCTGCTATCCTGAAGGTCCGATGGGAGTTGTTAGGGGTGGTGGCTTTTTTTGTTGTTTTTTTTTTTTCCCAGCGGGGCTGTGCTGCGCTCAGCAGAGACAGCAGTGAGCTCCTCGTTTGAATGTGCCGCTCGCCAGGCACCGCCCTCTGACTCACCTTCCGGCGAGCACTTAGCGCCTGCTTGCCGCTCCCTGCCTCCCTCTGGGCTCCTCAGAGTGAGAGAGCCTCAAGAAAAGAGGAGAAAAAAGGCTGCGAGAAAGCGCGTTTCAGCTGAGCTAGCCATAGAATCATAGAATCACAGAATCAAACAGGTTGGAAGAGACCTCCAAGATCATTCAGTCCAGCCTAGCACCCAGCCCTAGCCAATCAACTAGACCAGGGCACTAAGTGCCTCATCCAGGATTTTCTTGAGCACCTCCAGGGACAGTGACTCCACCACCTCCCTGGGCAGCCCATTCCAATGCCAATCACTCTCTCTGCTAAAAACTTCCACCTAACATCCAGCCTAGACCTCCCCGAGCACAACTTGAGACTGTGTCTCCTTGTTCTGTCACTGGTTGCCTGGCAGAAGAGACCAACCCCACCTGGCTACAATCTCCCTTCAGGCAGTTGTAGACAGCAATCAGGTCTGCCTTGAGTCCCCTGTTCTCCAGGCTACACACCCCCAGGTCCCTCAACCTCTTCTCCTAGGGTTTGTGTTTCAGGCCCCTCACCAGCCTTGTTGTCCTTCTCTGGACACGTTCCAGCACCTCAACATCTCTCTTGAATTGAGGGGCCCAGAACTGGACACAGTGCTCAAGGTGTGGCCTGACCAGTGGGGAAGAACAGGGGAAGTACAGGGGAAGAATAACCTCCCTCGTCCTACTGGCCACACTATTCCTGATGCAGGCCAGGATGCCATTGGCTCTCTTGGCCACCTGGGCACACTGCTGCCTCATCTTCAGCCTCCTATCTATCAGTACCCACAGGTCCCTTTCTGCCTGGCTGCTCTCCAGCCACTCTGCTTGGGGTTGCTGTGAGCAAAGTGCAGAATCCTGCACTTGGCCTTGTTCATTCTCATACTGTTGGCCTCTGCCCATCCACCCAGCCTGTCCAGGTCCCTCTGCAGGTCTCTCCTGCCCTCCAACAGATCCACATCTGCTCCTAGCTTGGTGTCATCAAAAGACAAATCTCCCAAATTTTATTCATTTATGCATTCATTTAGAAAATCAGGACTAGCACATTTCTGATTCAAATAGCAAGACAGTCTCCCCACAGCCACACCAACCTGCTTGCAAATTCGTACCTTGTGCATTTTTATTTACAGCAGTGTGAAATCTCATTAGAAACTACAGAGGGCAGGTGAGGACTACGAAGCTGTAGATGGACTCTTCAAGTGCCTGAGACAAGGCCTTTTCTTATCTGGACCTAAGCCAAGTGTTTCTTCCTGCTGGTGACTTATTAATTTTCAGATGCATTAAGGAGTTCATAATTCAGGATAACAAAAGGGAAATATGAGTGAAAATTGCTTGTAGATGGAAGCAAACATCAAATATTAACAATGGCATTTATGTAAAAGAAAGACTCCCATTAACGTTTTTCCCTTTCTTTTGTTTTCCTACCTCCAGTGTTGAAATTGTGACAGAACTCCTCCAAGTATCAATAATTCAGCTGTTCATTCCTGGATGATGTATGGCTTGCAGCTTCTCTTGTTCTCACAGAAGTGTGTTGTATATTCTGATGAGTTTTAACAAGGGCAAGTGCCAGGTTCTGCCTTTTGGCCACAACAACCCCATGCAGAACTATGGGCTGCAGGCAGAGTGGCTGGAGAGCAGTCAGACAGAGAGGGACCTGGGGATACAGGTCGACACCCAACTGAGCATTTGTCAGCAGTGGCCAAGAAGACAACGGCATCCTGGCCTGCATCAGGAAAAGTGTGGCCAGCAGGACCAGCGAAGTCCATCTGCCCCAGACTCAGCACTGGTCAGGTCACACCTTGAGTACTCTGTCCGGTTCTGAGCCATGGAGCACAGTCCTATGAGGAGAGGCTGAGGGAGCTGGGGGTGTGCAGCCTGGAGAAGAGGAGACTCAGGGCAGACCTCATTGCTATCTACAACTACATTAAGGGAGGTTGTAGCCAGGTGGGGCTGGTCTCTTTTTCCAGGCAACCAGTGACAGAAGAAGAGGTCGTAGCCTCAAGTTGTGCCAGGGCAGGTTCAGGCTGGGTGTTAGGAAGAAGTTCTTACCAGAGAGAGCGATTGGCGTTGGAATGGGCTATCTGGGAAGATGGTGGATTCCCTATCCCTGGAGATGTTTAAGAGGAGGCTGGAAAAGGCACATAGTGCCATGGTCTAGTTAATTAGAAGGTGATGTTGAAGATTTTTTCCAACCTGGTTAATTCTGTGGTTCTGTGACTTTGATGATACCTTCATATTGAAGGACTGCGCCCTGCAGAGATCTACACACAGAAGCAATTAGAGTACTGAGAGAGGATGCAGGAGTGTGTACATTTACTCTGTTCTTTCTAAATAGCTGATGACAGTCATTCTGGAATAATTACAAACACTGCATGTGAGGGAATAGCGCAATCAGATGGGTTGTTCAGGTTTTATGCAAGTCTTTAGCAATGTAACATTTGGTTTGATAAATAACTTCTTTGTAGCACAGAGTGGAAATAAGTACCTGCAGATGTTTAGGTCTTTTAGATAACACAAAGCCATTGATGTATAAAGTAACTAGTGTGGTGGGTGAAATACAATGCCAAAGGGAAGAAAAAAATAGGTCAAAAATTACACAAAGGGCATGTTAAGCCAGCATCAGAAATGTTGAGGTACTGTAACGTGCCCGAGAGAAGGGTGATGAAGATGGTGAGGGGCCTGGAGCACAGCCCTGTGAGGGGAGGCTGAGGGAGTTGGGGTGTGCAGCCTGCAGAAGAGGAGGCTCAGGGTAGACCTCACTGCCTTCTGCAACTACCTGAAGGGAATCATAGAATCAACCAGGTTGGAAGAGACCTCCAAGTGCATCCAGTCCAATCTAGCACCCAGCCCTATTCAGTCAACTGGACCATGGCACTAAGTGCCTCATCCAGTCTTTTCTTGAAGTCCTCCAGGGACAGTGCCTCCACCACCTCCCTGGGCAGCCCATTCCAATGGGAAATCACTCTCTCTGTAAAGAACTTCCTCCTAACATAGGGGGAGACTGTAGCCAGGTGGGGGTTGGTCTCTTCTTCCAGGCAGCCAGCAATAGAATAAGGGGACACAGTCTCAAATTGTGCTGGAGGAGGTCTAGGCTGGATGTTAGGTGGAAGTTTTTAACAGAGAGAGTGATTGGCATTGGAATGGGCTGCCCAGGGAGGTGGTGGAGTTGCTGTCCTTGAAGGTGTCCTGGAGTCCTGTATACCTCTAAATTTCTCTCCCTCTGTGGCTTGAATGGGAGAGGAAAAGCTGTCTGGTTCCCCCCTGCTTTGCCCTGCATGCGTGGAGGGGGAGAGCAAGGGGCCCTTCCGGCATGAGGGGTGCCTGTGCAGTGCCCTCACTGGAACTGGGCTGGGATTGGCTGTGCCCTTCACGCCTAGGTGTGGTAACTCTGCTTTTTGTCTAGGAAGGGTATAAATATTGGGAGACTTCCTGTCTTTGGGGTTCCTGCCTTGGATTCGTTCCCGCCTTGGAGTTCATTCCTGCCTAAGCATTCATGCCTGCCTGAGAGTTCTCCTCCACCCCTCTTGCCTGGCCTGGATACAGACAGAGCCCTGTGCTCCAAAGGACTGCTTCACCCATTACCATCCTTTGTGCATACTTGAGTACCTCTTAACGACCCTCCTGAGGCTTCTGAAAGGGAGTGAGAGGGACAGACCACAGGACCAATTCAGCCTGACCGTGAGTTATTTTTGGCTCAGCTTTATTATTAAGTGGGAAATGCTATTAATTAATACCTAAAGCCTTTTCCAACTTCTGACTTCCAAAATAGTCAGATTATCGATGGCATCCTGTAGATATTCTCAAGGAACTGAATCTGGTAATTAAAACTAAATTAATTTCTGTATATAATTTTGGGGGCAGGCTTTTGGGAAAATAAAATAACTCTATTTCTATATAAAATTCCTGACTCAGCCACATTAATTCCCTGCCTCCACAACAGAAGGTGTTCAAGAATAGCCTGGCCGAGGCACTTAGTGCCATGGTCTAGTTGATTGGATAGGGCTGGGTGCTAGGTTGGACTGGATGATCTTGGAGGTCTCTTCTGACCTTATTGATTCTATGATTCTATGATTTGCCCTTTTCTTCTACTGCATGGTGTCTTTTTGACAAAGGCCATAGACAGGACAAATATGCCTAGTTTGGTATATTTATTAAAAATAGTAACTTTCTAAAAAGTTGACTAATTTTGTCAAGGACCATAATGAGGTAAAAGGAAAGAGTTTCATCTGCACTTTGATCTGGTTAAACTAAAAATTAAGTTTGCAGAGTAAATCCTCTGTCCTTATTCTTTACCATCCTAGAAAGAGGAAGCAGAGGAAACAGTAATTATATCTATTCTTCTTATTGCAACTAACTTTGGTTTCAAGATTTTCCAGCTATATAAGTAGTGTGGAACATTGACCCAGGTAGGTTGTCTTATAAAGTATTTACTTTCTTAAATTTTTAATTAGTTCTGAAGTCTGTGATAATCGGAAAATAGCCCCATTTTGTTATGAAAACAGGCCATTAATAACTGTTATACAATGTATGCATTGATTCATTATCTTCATAAGTCTCCTTCCTAAGGATTATCTTCAAATGTGTCAGTCAATGTGAGGGATATGGATGTGCTGGAAGGCATCCAGAGAAGGGGCACACGGATAATCAGAGGGCTGAAGCACTTCTCCATTGAAGATACACTGAGGGATTTGGGAGTTGGGAGTTGAGAGACTGTTAAGTCTGGAGAGGAGAAGGCTCCCAGGTGACCTTATTGTGGCCTTTCAGTATTTGAAGAGGGCCTACAAGAATGCTGGGGAGAGACTTCAAGAAAAGACTGCATAAGGCACTTAGTGCTGTGGTCTAGTTGTCTGGATAGGGCTGGGTGATAGGTTGGACTAGATGATCTTGGAGGTCTCTTCCAACCTGGTTGATTCTATGATTCTATGATTCCATGACTTTTTAGGATGTTAGGGAGTGATAGGACTGGGGGGAATGGATCAAAGCTAGAAATGGGCAGATTCAGGCTGGATGTTAAGTAGTTCTTCAGCATCAAGGTGGTGTGACCCTTGAGCAGTTTGCCCAGGGAGATGGTGGAAGTCTCATCCCTGGAGGTGTTTAAAGGGCAGGCTGGATGAGGCTCTAGAAAGCATGATTAGTGTGAGGTGTCCTTGCTCATTGCAGGGAGGATGGAACTAGAAGAGTTTGAGCTTGGAGAGGAGTAGACTAAGGGGTGACCTCATTCATGTTTACAAATATATAAGGGGTGAGTGCCAGGAGAATGGAGCCAGGCTCTTCATGATGAGGCACAGTGGCAGGACAAGGGGCAATGGGTGGCAGCTGAGGCATAGGAGGTTTCATGTGAACCTGAGGAAGAATTTTTTTAATTGTGGGGGTGACAGAGCACTGGAACAGGCTGCCCAGGGAGGTTGTGGAGCCTCCCTCTCTGGAGATATTCAAGAACCATCTGGATGCATTCCAGAGTGATCTACTCTGAGTGATCCTGCTTTGGCAGGAGAGCTGGACCAGATGATCTTTTAAGGACCCTTCCAGCCCTTGACATTCTATGTTTCTATGATTCCATAGTCCTTGTGGTCCCTTCCAACCCTGACTGATTCTATGATTCAGTGTATCAGTAAATGTATAGCTTTATTTTTTAAGCACAGACCAATACTTCCAGATGTGTAAGTGTAATCCTGTATTTATTCACAGGGTACATTTCATGAGTGAATGTTCAAAATTACAACAGGATGTTTTAAATCATCAGAATAGATGAGAACAAAACTCTTCTGTTGTTTTTTTTTTTTTTTTCCCCAGAGCTTTCATCTCCTTACAGAAGATGAGATGCTAACATGGTTCACAGATCTGTGGCAGACTTGGAACACACACTGAGAGTCCCATTGCTTTGAGTAAAGGCATTTGGCAGCTACTAAATATGTTAATCAATTGAGTATTGGATTAGACCAGTGATTCCCCTGAGAAAGTGCATTACTGGGAGCAAAAAATCAATTGCCATCTTCGTACTTTTCTCCTGTAAGCATTTCTTAAGCAATACTATGAGTATTCATCTGATGTTTCTCTCTGCGAATCGATCAATCCTCCAAGGTAAAGGTGTAAGCTAACTGATAATTCATGCATCTAAGAGTAGGCCTTGTTTTGTTTTTACTAAACATAAACCCTGGAGGTGTTCAGGAAAAGACTATATGAGGCACTTAGTGCCATGGTCTAGTTGACTGGCTAGGGCTGGGTGCTAGGTTGGACTGGATGATCTTGGATGTCTCTCCCAACCTGGTTGATTCTATTCTATTCTATTTTTTTACAAGCAAGTCAGAAAATAACCTTTACCATCCTCCACCTACCTCCAAGAGTTACAGGTGTTAGCCAGATCCAGTTACTGGCCTTTCAACTTATATGTTGTGTTTGGCCTTTGTGCTTGATGCTTTTATACTCTTGAATGGAAACAAAATTGTGCATAATGCAAACCAGAACTTTCAGAGTTCGTCCTGAGACAACAGCAACTGTAAAATTATTCAAAACCAAATTTATCTGTTTTGCTGCTCTGTCAGAAATTATGTTGAATTTCTAAAGTATTCAGACAATCAAGACAGATTAATTGTGCAGAACAGCCAAGAGGGTTAGACAAGAATGTTATAGCTCCTCAACGGTGTCAGCTTCTGCCTTCCAAGCTTGGCATGAAATACCTCAGGCCCTGAATTCCTCAGGCAGTTTACACCAAAAGCATTTCCTTTTTGTTGACATTTGATGAACATTAAATTTCCTATAAGATCATACTTACCATCTTTTTCTGTTGTTTATGGTAGGCTTATTTTATTGGGTTTTGGTTTTTTTTGTTGGTTACTTTCTTTTGGATTGTTCCCTCCCCTTCCTTCCCCCTCCCTCTCTCCTTCCTTTCTTTCTTTCTTCCTTCCTTCCTTTCTTTCTTTCTTCCTTCCTTTCTTTCTTTCTTTCTTTCTTTCTTTCTTTCTTTCTTTCTTTCTTTCTTTCTTTCTTTCTTTCTTTCTTTCTTTCTTTCTTTCTTTCTTTCTTTCTTTCTTTCTTTCTTTCTTTCTTTCTTTCTTTCCTTCCTTCCTTCCTTCCTTCCTTCCTTCCTTCCTTCCTTCCTTCCTTCCTTCCTTCCTTCCTTCCTTCCTTCCTTCCTTCTTTCCTTCCTTCTTTCCTTCCTTCCTCCCTTCCTCCCTTCCTTCCTTCCTTCCTTCCTTCCTTCCTTCCTTCCTTCCTTCCTTCCTTCCTTCCTTCCTTCCTTCCTTCCTTCCTTCCTTCCTTCCTTCCTTCCTTCCTTCCTTCCCTCCTCCCTTCCCTTCAATTTTCCCTTCCCTTCCCTTCCCTTCAATTTTCCCTTCCCTTCCCTTCCCTTCAATTTTCCCTTCCCTTCCCTTCCCTTCCCTTCCCTTCCCTTCCCTTCCCTTCCCTTCCCTTCCCTTCCCTTCCCTTCCCTTCCCTTCCCTTTGTATTTTTTTTAATTTATTCTTTTTGTTGGTAAAAAATTGCAAACAGAGGAGTTGGGAAGCCATGCTGCTGGGCAGTATCTGGACAGTATAGGAACACATATCACATACACATCACAGTATCACAGAATTAAACAGGATGGAATAGACCTTTGAGGTCATTAAATCCAACCTATCACCAAACACCTTGTAATAAACTAAATCATGGCACTAAGTGCCTCCTTTGATCTCCTCTTAAAGACCTCCAGGAATGGCAACTCCACCACCTCGCCAGGCAGCCCATTCCAATGCCAACCTCTCTTTCTGTGAAGAACTTCTTCTTAACGTCCAGCCTGAACCTGCCTTGGCACAGCTTAAGGTTGTGTCTTCTTGTTCAGTCTGGAGAACATAAGACTGAGGAGAGACCTTATTGCTCTCTACAACTACCTGAAATGAGATTGTAGAGAGGTAGTTGGCAGTTTCTTCTCCCTAGTAACTAGGGATAAGATGATAGGAAGTAGCATCAAGTTATGCAAGCAGGGGCTTATGTTAGACATTAGGGAAAAACCTCTGTGCTGAAAATAACAGGCTGCTTAGGGAAGCAGTTCAATCTCCATCTCTGGATGTATTTATAAGCCCTCTAGATGTGGTGCTCAAGGATATAGTGCAATAGTGGCCCTTGTAGTGTAAGGTAATGGTTGAACCTGATGATCTTAGAGGTCTTTTCCAGGCAGTGCAATTCTATTATTCTATGATCTTGCACATCTCCAGCCTGCTCTCTGGTGGGGTGAGTAGTGGAAGAGGACTTGACTCAGTGTAAGTTCTGCTTAGTGGTAACTAGATCATCCCTGTATCATCAACATCATATTCAACATAAATCCAAAACATAGCTCATACTACCCACTATGAAGAAAATTGACTCTGTTCAAACCAGCACATTTGGTTTATCTCATTTTAGGGAATTCTAATATTAATACGGTCACTAAAACACCATGGGAAAACACCATATTTAACTTGTATCAGTATCAGTAGTGCTTCTAATCATAAGTAAAGAAACACAAGCATTGAACATGAGAGTATTTCTAGATGCTGTAGTTATCTTCATACCTTGAAAACACTTCATTTCATTTTTGTCTGAAGAATTGGATCAGTTCTCCCTGGTTTTATTTTTATCCAGGAAGATTAGTTTATCTCTATTATCTCTGTAGGAGCCAGAAAACTACAGACCTGTGAGCCTGACCTCAGTGCCAGGCAAGGTCATGGAACAGGTAATCTTGGGTGCCATCACAAAGCACCTACAGGATAGCCAAGGGATCAGGCCCAGCCAGCATGGGTTTAGGAAGGGCAGGTCCTGCCTCACCAACCTGATCTCCTTTTATGATCAGGTTATCCGCCTGGTGAATGTGGGGAAGGCTGTGGATGGAGTCTACTTGGACTTCAGCAAAGCCTTTGACACTGTCTGCCACAAGAAGCTCCTGGCCAAGCTGGCAGCTCATGGTTTGGACAGATTCACTCTGTGCTAGATCAAGAACTGGTTGGATGGCAGAGCCCAGAGAGTGGTGGTGAATGGTGCCACATGCAGTTGGCAGGCAGTCACAAGTGGTGTTCCCCAAGGATCAGTGCTGGGCCCAGTCCTGTTCAATATCTTTATTGATGATCTGGATGAGGGCATTGAGTCCAGCATCAGTAAGTTTGCAGATGACACCAAGCTAGGAGCAGGTGTGGATCTGTTGGAAGGTAGGAGAGCCCTGCAGAGGGACCTGGACAGGATGGATGGGTGGGCAGAGGCCAATGGGATGACATTTAACAAGGCCAAGTGCAAGGTTCTGCACATTGGCCACAACAACCCCAAGCAGCGCTATAGGCTGGGGACAGAGTGGCTGGAGAGCATCCAGGAGGAAAGGGACCTGGGGGTACTGATAGATAGTAAGCTGAAGTTGAGCTAGCAGTGTGCCCAGGTGGGCAAGAGAGCCAATGGCATCCTGGCCTGCATCAGGAACAGTGTGGCCAGTAGGACAAGGGAGGTTATTCTTCCCCTGTACTCAGCACTGGTCAGGCCACACCTTGAGTGCTGTGTCCAGTTCTGGGCCCCTCAATTCAAGAGACATGTTGAGGTGCTGAAACATGTCCAGAGAAGGACAACAAAGCTGGTGAGGGGCCTGGAGCACAAATCCTATGAGGAGAGGTTGAGGGAGCTGGGGTGTTTAGCCTGGAGAAGAGGAGACTTGGGGGTGATCTTATTACTGTCTACAACTACCTGAAGGGGCATTGTAGCCAGGTGGGGGTTGGCCTCTTCTCCCAGACAACCAGCAATAGAACAAGGGGACACAGTCTCAAGTTGTGCCAGGGTAGGTCTAGGCTGGATGTTAGGAAGAAGTTCTTCCCAGAGAGAGTGATTGGCATTGGAATGGGCTGCCCAGGGAGGTGGTGGAGGCACTGTCCCTGGGGGTCTTCAAGAAAAGACTGGATGAGGCACTTGGTGCCATGGTCTGTTTGACTGGCTGGGGCTGGGTGATAGGTTGGACTGGATGATCTTGGGGGTCTCTTCCAACCTGGTTGATTCTATGATTCTATGATTCTATATCCCAATTATAACAAGCAAATGGAAAACTGCCTTAAGTAACACCAGTGCAACATTTTAGAGTAAACCCTACACTGCACTCTCTGTTCTCGGGATTCCACTAGGCAACATTACATTAATTTTCTGTTTCTTGGTGGGCAAGACAGTATTTGAAGCTTTCTAAACAACTTTAAGATTTTAAAGGATTAGTGTCCAATGTTGCTGTGTGTATGCTCTGATCTAATCCTCTTTACATGGAAACAAATCATAACTGAGTGCCTTGAAATCCCTGAGGTTATCTTTACATGGAAGATAGACCAGAACCAAACCCTGATCTTAAAGGATTGCTGATGGGGAGTGCAACCAGAGACTATCTTGTTTAGTGTTAGTTTTTAGCTGACTAACGAAGAGATGAGTCAAAGTAAACTTTGAAATGCTTAAGCTCTTCTTTTGATGTATTTGCTATATCACATTGTTGAACAGCACAGTGAAAGATTTCCGTGTTGCTCAAACCATTGAAAAGTGCCTGTTTTGATGACAGACAAGAGTCAGCAGCTCCTTGAACTACAAGGCTAAAGAACAGGCCAAGATGAACTTGCAAATGGGAATGGTACAGTGAAGGGCATAGAAAAGGTCTTTCCTTCTCGTGAAGGAAGGGTGCAATGAATTAGGCCTGTTTGAAACACCTTATCTGCATTTTGGGGGAGTGAAGAAAATCAGATAAAGCCAAGTTGTTCTGGCTAGTACCCATGGACAAAAGCAGTGCTGCAATTGTTTATTGTTGTAAACAGTGCTTTGATGTGTGGATGCAACAAAAATCTCACTTAAATTAGCAGTGTTTGCCTGAAAAGCAGTGGAACATGCTATTTACATCTGAGATGAGCAGGGAAACATGCTTAGATGGTTGTATATTCTTTTTATGGACACTTGAGTGGCAAAAGTTGCCAACAGAATAAGCCTTTTATAAATGGAGTAATAGGGAAATCTCTGCTAGCATATGCTTAATTAAATTGAATTGAAAGCAATTCAAACTGCAATGAGGAATGATAGAATCATAGAATCAACCAGGTTGGAAGAGAACTCCAAGTTCATCCAGCCCAACCTAGCACCAAGCCCTGTCCAATGAACTACACCATGGCACTAAGTGCCACATCCAGGCTTTTGTGGAACACCTCCAGGGATGGTGACTCCACCTCCCTGGGCAGCCCATTCCAATGACAGTCACTCTCTTGTCCGTAGGCCCAAAAATAGGCTTATTTATGCCTTGCCCTGCCTGGACATGTTTTTCTGGCTCCACCAGAGGTAAATACATTACGAGTACAAAGGGGCACAATACACCTGGTGCCATAAAGTTTGGCCTGCCCAGGACCCCCGATTGTGTAAGGTGGTTGTGTAAGCCCCCACACGCCCAGCTCATGCTTGCCTAGTGTAAGGCTCATGTGATTGCCATATTTGGAAGGTCCAGGCTTGTGGCTTTTGCTGATTATAGAATCATAGAATCATAGAATCAACCAGGCTGGAAGAGACCTCCAAGGTCATCCAGTCCAACCTACCACCCAGCCCTATCCAATCAACTAGATCATGACACTAAGTGCCCCATCCAGTCTCTTCTTGAAGACCTCCAGGGACAGTGCCTCCACCACCTCCCCAGGCAGCCCATTCCAATGAGAAATCATTCTCTGTGAAGAACTTCCTCCTAATATCCAGCCTATACCTACCCTGGCACATTATGGTAAGGTTTGGCTGACTGCCAACCTGATTGGGCATTCTAGTGTCCAATCTCAGCCCACGTTTAACAAATGGAGGCAACAGGTAAGCAATGTGTTCAGGCTCCCCTGCATTGTTCATGCCCACTTGCTCGTTCAGGCTCACTCGCTCATTATTAGGCTTAGATTCACCATCACTGCTTCTTGCTTATGCCTGCATGCCTAATTGCTTTGCTGTTATTATGGAGACAGAATCTCCCATAGTCTCCCAGCCAGCTGTGCACATCTGCACGGCACTGCGGTGAGTTATCAGGGCCAGATCTTGTATTGCCTGCCTTTACCTATGGAGCTCAGACTCCTGTGCAGCCATGCACCCTATTGCACGCCTGCTGCCTTATCATTGCCTGGTAAGTGCCACTGCCGCTGAGTCACTAGGAGCAGACTCCATTTGTCTGCACGTGATTGGACTGCTACCCAGTGTGACACCATGCTGACACTGCATGTACTCCCTTTGAACCTGAGGTCCTTCCTATGAGTCCCCAGACAAACGTGTCCATGAGAAGCCAGGAGACTAGGGCAGAGATTGCACCCTGCACCAGGAGAACAAGGTCAGAGACAGTCATTTCCCCAGAAGCTGGTAAGAATCTCCTTTTCCCTGAAGCTGGGAGGATTCCAGCCTCAAAGTCCATGGGCAAAGACTCCCCTGAAGTTTGGACACTTGTATAGGCTGTGACATAGCCCCGGAGGTTGATTGATAATTAATAAGAATTTGTAAGTGAATGGTTTAATGCCTCTGTAATAGATATTGCCTCCTGCCATAGAGCAGAAAGAGCTTCAGTCCACCCTGCTGGGCAAATAGTATATAGACCCCAAGCAGCATTAATCCACAGGGAAACTATCTCTCTCTGTTTACAGTTTGAACTGTTTGCTAGTTATTAGTAAGTTATGGTGCCATGTTAATCCTAGAATGTCTTTCATGAGCGTATAGATCCTTTTAATATTAAAATACAGTGGTTGGGGGTGGCAAGAGTTCAGAATATTGAAGTCAATAAATATATTGCACCAATTAATTTCTCCCCTCTGTCACAATTGGCATAGATGGCAGAATCCCCTCCATGACATCTCTCTGGCAAGAACTTCCTCCTAATATTCAGCCTATGCCTCCCCAGCACAATTTGAGACTGTGTCCCCTTGTTCTGTTGCTGGTTGCCTGGCAGAAAAGACCAACTCCCACCTGGGTACAACCTCCCTTCAGGTAGTTGTAGACAGCAATGAGGTCACCTCTAAGCCTTTTCTTCTCCAGGCTAAACACCCACAGCTCCCTCAGCCTCTCCTCACAATATTGTGCTCCAGGCCCCTTGCCAGCTTCGTTGCCCTTCTCTGGACATGTTCCAGTATCTCAACATCTCTTTTGAACTGAGGGGCCCAGAACTGAACACAATCCTCGAGTATGGCCTGACCAGTGTTGAGGACAGGGGCAGAAAAACCTCCTTTGTCCTTCTGATCACACTGCACTTGATAGAATTTCTAATTGGTGCTGTAGTTTCAAAGCTCACATCAAATATTATCTAAATGTAACACAAAAATAAAAGCCCCAAAATCAAAGGGAGAAAAGAAGCATGAAAGGTTAGAAACATAGAGACAAATACTAATAGGGAATTAAATTGTGTCTGGCAGAGCACGAGGACTTCCAATGCATTCTCTAGAATATCTGGTTACAAAGTGAACTTACTGGTTCAAACCAGAATGAGAATCTGTTAACGAAGAGTAAGTATCGTCCAATGAGTATCAGTCAGCCCTCAGGGCTGGCAAGCCACATCACTGCAGAGTTGCTAATGGATTTGTGCCCATGCTTAAGACGCTGAAAACCAGAATGTCAGGAGGGAGCAATTCTGTGTGTCACCTCCTTATATATCTTACTTGGGAGGGATCAGATTTTTGGCCACACCAGCCAACGTCTTACTCCACAAGCTGGTGACAGTGAGACTGCATGGGAATAAAGCTTCAGATGATGAACAACAAAAAATGATCAGCATGGTGCTCCCTGTCGTTAGATTACAGGAACACAGGGGCACAGGATGTTAGGGGCCAGAAGGAACCTACCCCTCTGCCAGAGCAGGATCATAGATTCTAGCTCACGTCACACAGGAATGCATCCAGATAGGGCTTGAACATCTCCAGAGAAGGAGACTCCCTAGTCTCTCTGGGCTACTTCTTCAAGTGCTTTATGACCCTTACAGTCAAGAAGTTCTTCGTCATGTTGAGCTGGAACTTCCTATGTTGTAGTTATTACCCATTACCCTTTGCCACAGAATCATAGAATCAGTCAGTCTTGGGACTACAAGGATCATCCAGTTCCAACTCCGCTGCCATGGGCAGGGACACCTCATTCTAGACCAGGCTGTCCTATCCCAGGGCACAACTGAGAAGAGTTTGTCCCCTCCCTTTTGACCCCCAGCCCTCAGCTATTTATAAACACTGATTAGATCTCCTCTCAGTCTTCTCTTCACCAGACCAAAGCCCCAGGACCCTCAACCTCTCCTCACAGAGCAGTTCTCCAGTCCCTTCATCATCTTCATAGCCCTCCCTTGGACTCTTTTGAGTCCTTCTTGAACTGGGGAGCCCAAAACTGAATGCAATATTCCAGCTAAAGTCTCAGCAGAGCAGAGGAGAGGGGAAGGAGAACCTCCCTCAATCTGCTGGCCACACACCTCTTAATGCTCCCACAGGATCCCATTGGCCTTCTTGGCCATAAGGGCACATTGGGGTCCCATGGAGAGCTTCTTCTCCACAAGCACTCCCAGAATCTTCTCTACAGGGCTGCCTTCCAGATCAAGGATCCCCTTCAATAAATAAACTGTTTTACAGAGCACATCTTTGTTTTGCCTTGTTACTTGTTGAGATTTTGTTCATAAGCCTTTCTTTCTCGTTCAGCATACTCAAGTTCAAAAGATGGAAGAGGAAGGGGAAGGGGAAGGGGAAGGGAAAGGGGAAGGGGAAGGGGAAGGGGAAGGGGAAGGGGAAGGGGAAGGGGAAGGGAAAGGGAAAGGGGAAGGGAAAGGGGAAGGGGAAGGGGAAGGGGAAGGGAAAGGGAAAGGGGAAGGGGAAGGGAAAGGGAAAGGGAAAGGGGAAGGGAAAGGGGAAGGGAAAGGGAAAGGGGAAGGGGAAGGGGAAGGGAAAGGGGAAGGGAAAGGGAAAGGGAAAGGGAAAGGGAAAGGGAAAGGGAAAGGGAAAGGGAAAGGGAAAGGGAAAGGGAAAGGGAAAGGGAAAGGGAAAGGGAAAGGGAAAGGGAAAGGGAAAGGGAAAGGGAAAGGGAAAGGGAAAGGGAAAGGGAAAGGGAAAGGGAAAGGGAAAGGGAAAGGGAAAGGGAAAGGGAAAGGGAAAGGGAAAGGGAAAGGGAAAGGAAGGGAAGGGAAGGGAAGGGAAGGGAAGGGAAGGGAAGGGAAGGGAAGGGAAGGGAAGGGAAGGGAAGGGAAGGGAAGGGAAGGGAAGGGAAGGGAAGGGAAGGGAAGGGAAGGGAAGGGAAGGGAAGGGAAGGGAAGGGAAGGGAAGGGAAGGGAAGGGAAGGGAAGGGAAGGGAAGGGAAGGGAAGGGAAGGGAAGGGAAGGGAAGGGAAGGGACGGGAAGGGAAGGGAAGGGAAGGGAAGGGAAGGGAAGGGAAGGGAAGGGAAGGGAAAGCAAGGCAGGGCAAGGCAAGGCAAGGCAAGCAAAGGCAAGGCAAGGCAAGGCAAGGCAAGGCAAGGCAAGGCAAGGCAAGGCAAGGCAAGGCAAGGCAAGGCAAGGCAAGGCAAGGCAAGGCAAGGCAAGGCAAGGCAAGGCAAGGCAAGGAAAGGAAAGGAAAGGAAAGGAAAGGAAAGGAAAGGAAAGGAAAGGAAAGGAAAGGAAAGGAAAGGAAAGGAAAGGAAAGGAAAGGAAAGGAAAGGAAAGGAAAGGAAAGGAAAGGAAAGGAAAGGAAAGGAAAGGAAAGGCAAGGAAAGGAAAGGAAAGGAAAGGAAAGGCAAGGCAAGGCAAGGCAAGGCAAGGCAAGGCAAGGCAAGGCAAGGCAAGGCAAGGCAAGGAAAGGCAAGGAAAGGCAAGGAAAGGCAAGGAAAGGCAAGGAAAGGCAAGGAAAGGCAAGGAAAGGCAAGGAAAGGCAAGGAAAGGAAAGGCAAGGAAAGGAAAGGAAAGGCAAGGAAAGGAAAGGAAAGGCAAGGAAAGGAAAGGCAAGGAAAGGAAAGGAAAGGAAAGGCAAGGAAAGGCAAGGAAAGGCAAGGAAAGGCAAGGAAAGGCAAGGAAAGGCAAGGAAAGGCAAGGAAAGGCAAGGAAAGGCAAGGAAAGGCAAGGCAAGGAAAGGCAAGGCAAGGAAAGGAAAGGCAAGGAAAGGAAAGGAAAGGAAAGGAAAGGAAAGGAAAGGAAAGGAAAGGAAAGGAAAGGAAAGGAAAGGAAAGGAAAGGAAAGGAAAGGAAAGGAAAGGAAAGGAAAGGAAAGGAAAGGAAAGGAAAGGAAAGGAAAGGAAAGGAAAGGAAAGGAAAGGAAAGGAAAGGAAAGGAAAGGAAAGGAAAGGAAAGGAAAGGAAAGGAAAGGAAAGGAAAGGAAAGGAAAGGAAAGGAAAGGAAAGGAAAGGAAAGGAAAGGAAAGGAAAGGAAAGGAAAGGAAAGGAAAGGAAAGGAAAGGAAAGGAAAGGAAAGGAAAGGAAAGGAAAGGAAAGGAAAGGGGAGAGGGAAAGAGGAGAGGGAAGAAAAGAAGAGAAAAGAGTGACCATATTAACCAGAACATTCAATTAACAGTCTTCTACTTCGAATGAACAGTGTAAAATGGACAGTAACTTTTCAAGTCTCAGAGAGAGGTTTGTTAGGCATGGGCCCATGGTTTAAATGACAAGGTCAGGCCATCTCCAACAGCCTTGTTTTTTCAGTTAATATTTTTAGCTGCAGCTGAAAGCAAGGGTGAGCTCTAACAGTGCTGTGTCCATAGACTTCATTTCCCAGGCAGTTAGAACAGCAAGTGAGCATTATGCAGTAACTGCCTGGAAGAATTCTCATTTTTTTGTTGTGGTCTGCCCCGTCTTCAAATGTTATCTGAGAGTTGATGTGGCATTATATCTTCACACAAATCACCAAATCTAGGACACCAGCAGATATTTAAAGCTATTTTGCAGTAACATTGGAAATCCCTAAGTGATACTAGAGAAAACTGAGAGGGGCGAGGAGGGGAAACAAGAAGGTATTATGCTTTTCATTGTGGAAAATGAAAGGTAGTTCCTTGACTTCAGATCTTAAAAAGTGAAATAAAGAGATGTGGAATTTAAAAATGACTTGACAACTCTGTCTTCAGAACGGAGAAGCAGACGGAGGGACAATTAGATTTTCTGTGGTGCAAAAAAACAGTCACGTCTCCAAATATCACTAAGACAATGCAACAAGAGTATGTAATTGGTGTGCCTGCTTCAGAAAGCCTCTCTCTACATGCCTTCTCTGGCTGTGAGTCCAGCATCAGTAAGTTTGCAAATGACACCAAGCTAGGAGCAGGTGTGGATCTGTTGGAAGGCAGGAGAGCCCCGCAGAGGGACCTGGACAGGCTGGGTGGATGTGCAGAGGCCAACAGGATGAGATTGAACAAGGTCAAGTGGAGGATTCTGCACTTTGCTCATAGCAACCCCAAGCAGAGTGGCTGGAGAGCAGCCAGGAGGAAAGGGACCTGGGGGTACTGATAGATAGGAGGCTGAAGATGAGCCAGCAATGTGCCCAGGTGGCCAAGAGAGCCAATGGCATCCTGGCCTGCATCAGGAACAGTGTGGCCAGTAGGACAAGGGAGGTTATTCTTGCCCTGTACTTCCCCTGTTCTTCCCCACTGGTCAGGCCACTCCTTGAGTGCTGTGTCCAGTTCTGGGCTCCTCCATTCAAGAGAGATGTTGAGGTGCTGGAACATGTCCAGAGAAGGACAACAAGGTTGGTGAAGGGCCTGGAACACAAACCCTGTGAGGAGAGGCTGAGGGAACTGGGGGTATGCAGGCTGGAGAAGAGGAGGTTTAGGGGTGACCTCATTGTTGTCTACAACTACCTGAAGGGAGACTATAGCCAGGCGGGGTTGGTCTCTTCCACCAGGCAACCATCCACAGAACAAGGGGACACAGTCTCAAGTTGTGCCAGGGCAGGTTCAGGCTGGATGTTAGGAGGAAGCTCTTCACAGAGAGAGTGATTGGCATTGGAATGGGCTGCCCAGGGAGGGTCAAGAAAAGCCTGCCTGAGGCATTTAGTGCCATGGTCTAGTTGACTGGATAGGGCTGGGTGCTAGGTTGGACTGGATGATCTTGGAGGTCACTTCCAACCTGATTGATTCTGTGATTCTATGATAAATGAAGGAATCAAGACCAGAACTCCTAAACACTATAATTAGATTCACTTTTTTTGTCAACTATTTACTACTGGTTTAGATTAAATCTCTTCTGAGCAATGCTAACCCCAGGTACAGAGGATGACAGACATGACACCAAGATGCTAGGTAAAAATCATTGTTGCTCCATATGAGTAGTAGGTCTCTCTTCAGGGAAAATGTTTCTGTAGACATTTCATGGCATTCTGATGGACCCCACATGCCAGAACGTAGTCTGTCTCCATGCCCTACTCTGACTCCCCCCAAAAAAAAATCAAACTAAAACTTTCACAATGGTCTGGACAATATATTTTTTTCTTTTAAAAGGACAACTTCCAAGCACATTAAAATCCCAAAGGGATTTTTATAGATTCCGCTTATTTTTAACTCTGCCTTCATGCTTGTTAAGCAAACATTTTAACTCAGCTGTTATTACACTCGATGCTGTTGGGAAAAGGTGAGTTAGAGTCACAGAATAGAATTATAGCATCAACCAGGTTGGAAGAGACCTCCAAGATCATCCAGTCCAACCTAGCATCCAGCCCTATCCAGTCAACTACACCATGGTACTAAATGCCTCATCCAGGCTTTGCTTGAACGCCTTCAGGGACAGCAACTCCACCACCTCCCTGGGCAGCCCATTCCAGTGGCAAATCACTCTCTCTGTGATCTCACAAAGATATCTCACAGAGAAATCTCACAGAGGACAAAGATACCCACAATATGACCCTAGGATATGTCCTCCAAGTCCTTTTCAGAAGTAGATTATTATTCAATGTCCCAGGCTTTTAGTTTTGTCCTGGTCTGAATGATATCCAGACATTTTAGCTCTCATTTAGATCTCTGTTGTACTTTCCAGTTAAATACAACAATGTTTTTGTGCCAGCAGCTGCACTGCAGCATTTATAACCCTGCTTAAACACTAGACTTTGAATCTCTTATCTTCTTGTGGAAGAAAATGCAGACCTGTGAGGAAATGTAGAAATATCCTTGTAGCAATTAGGACACTTAATAACTAGCATTGAGCCAAGCTACTTTAGAGAACTCGATGCTGATTCAGATCAGGGCTGGGAGTTGAGAGTGATACAATCCCCAGATCTGAATCATTCCTGAAGATTTTCCAAGGCTTTGCAAAGTTACTGATAGTAGAAGAGTTCTCATGGCTGGAGAGCTTAGACATATGCAAACTGCTCTTAAGTTTCTTGATATCCTGCACTAAGCAACAGAGACTGTTTTCTTAAGCAGATGGGGTTTGCATACAATTGCATAGAATCATAGAATCATAGAATCAACCAGGTTGGAAGAGTCCTCCAAGATCAACCAGTCCAACCTAGCACCCAGCCCTAGACAGTCAACCAGACCATGGCACTAAGTGCCTCATCCAGGCTTTGCTTGAAGACCTCCAGGGACAGTGCCTCCACCACCTCCCTGGGCAGCCCATTCCAATGGGAAATCACTCTCTCTGGGAAGAAC
The DNA here is from genome assembly GCF_015220805.1 of Pogoniulus pusillus. Lineage (NCBI taxonomy): Eukaryota > Metazoa > Chordata > Aves > Piciformes > Lybiidae > Pogoniulus > Pogoniulus pusillus. Next base: position 7,204,267 of record NC_087309.1, on the reverse strand, counting down.
TTCCTCCTAACATCCAGCCTATACCTACCCCTGACACAACTTGAGACTGTGTCCCCTTGTTCTATTGCTGGTTGCCTGGGAGAAGAGGCCACCCCCCACCTGGCTACAATGTCCCTTCAGGTAGTTGTAGACAGTAATAAGATCACCCCTGAGCCTCCTCTTCTCCAGGCTAAACAGGCCCAGTTCCCTCAACCTCTCCTCATAGGGTTTGTGCTCCAGGCCTCTCAGCAGCTTTGTTGCCCTTCTCTGGACACCTTCCAGCACCTCAACATCTCTCTTGAATTGAGGAGCCCAGAACTGGACACAGTACTCAAGGTGTGGCCTGACCAGTGCTGAGTACAGGGGAAGAATAACCTCCCTTGTCCTACTGGCCACACTGTTCCTAACAACCCCAAAGACAACTGTGGAACAATTTTGAGTGTCAAAAATGATGTGATTTCATTTATAGATAAAACAGCTATCCTCCAAGGTCATAAGAGAGAGATTTGAGGACTTAAGATGACTCTGAAAGTATGAAGTATGTGGACTCTATCCTGGAGTCACTTGATCAATAATGATCCCTGAAGGGTTAGTGCTTCCTCCTGTAGTATTCCTCCTATAGCTTTAGACAGACATACAGAGAAAGACATAGATATGGTTTGCAAAACAAACTGATTGTTGCCTGCTTGTGCATAGCTTTTGGATTACTTGGTATGTGCTTTCTCAGATGTTTAGGGCTTAATGAACCTACTTGTCATTGAACTTACTTGAACATTGTCCTACTCTGTGGTCAACGAGATGGCTTCGGTAGGAATGGAAACACATTCAAAGGGCAGGGCAAGGCCTCTCACATTCAGATCTAAAAATGTTACATTGGCAAGTGAATATCTGAATTTTATGTCTGCATAATTGTTTCAGGAAGTAAATGACACAGAAATTTCTCTGTTGTTAATTGCCCTTGCCAGATCAAGGTCATATCAGGCTCAGGTTCACGTTTTATACCAGAATGCCTTTCTAGTAGCTTTGTCCTATACACAACAGCACACTTCCAAGTTCCCTCCTACCTGAAAGCTAGAAATGAGTTAAAATCCAGCTATTTTATTTTGCTGTGCAGTCAGTTTCTGAAAGGCATTCTGCCAGCACTTTGTCCAAGGCCTTTCAGTATAAAACTTTATAGGAAAATTTTGTTAATATCCTGAACCTTCTCAGATTTTTTTCAATTGAGTTGATACTTTGGCAAGTGGTTCAATACAGGTTAATGCTTGTTTGTTCACTCAGGTTTCATTAATGAGTGAAAAGATATCTTGCATAGTGCCTGTTATGCTACACACAGTTCTTTTTGTGCATTTAAGGACAGTAGATATTTTTTCTCTTTTCACTGTTAGCACTACAGATAAACCAAAGAAAAGCAATGGGTGTCAAATGTGATAAGTGAACTCTTAGGGGGCTTTTCATGTCATTAAGATCATGTATCAAACTGTGGAAAATCATAGAATCAACCAGGTTGAAAGAGACCTCCAATATCACACAGCCCAACCTAGCACCCAGCCCTACACAATCAGCTAGACCATGGCACTAAGTGCCTCATCCAGGCTTTGCTTCAACACCTCCAGGCACAGTGACTCCACCACCTCCCTGGGCAGCCCATTCCAATGCCAATCACTCTCTCTGGCAGGAACTTCCTCCTAACATCCAGTCTAGACCTCCCCCAGCACAGCTTGAGGCTGTGTTCCATTGTTTTATTGGTGGTTGCCTGGCAGAAGAGACCAACCCCTACCTGGACACCACCTCCCTTCAGGTAGTTGTAGACAGCAATGAGGTCACCCCTGAGCCTCCTCTTCTGCAGGCTAAGCACCCCCAGCTCCCTCAGCCTCTCCTCCCTGGGCTGTGCTCCAGGCCTCTCACCAGCTTCATTGCCCTTCTCTGGACACGTTCCAGCACCTCAATATCTCTCTTGAATTGAGGAGCCCAGAACTGGACACAGCACTCAAGGTGTGGCTAAAATTAATTCTGTATTTTTGCTCATTCTCTAATCTTTATAAATTAAAAGCAGTTGATGCATTCTGAAGACAGTTGAGTCAAATAGAAGGTTATACTTAGATTCTTGGATTTTCAGGCTTTGATTTGCTATTGTTGTTGTACTTGTATTTGTTCAGTTGTGAAGTTTCTCTTTCTTGCACTGCATTGTGTCCTGATTCAAAAGGGAGCTACAGGGAACAGGAGAATCATCTGATTTATTTTCAAACTTAAACAAAAATGTTCTTCTCTAATAACAACTGGAGAGAAGAAACAGGACTGCTAGGGTAGTGCTTATAGTATACCACATCTTACAAGAAGTGTTTAGAGTGCAAGTCTGGCAGAGAGATCTATTATATATATAGAGACACTGTGACAGGGTAGCCAGCTGTGATTAATGGATGGCCCTGAGCTTAAGATATATTTTGGTGGGAATTTTTCTTCATACACATCTGTCGTCAGGTGATCATGAGAGAATCTATGTTTACTTGCTTGAGTGTTTCCAGTTACTGTTAGAAGACTGTGAGCTTGAACTATGTGCACTTGAAAGATTCGAAACAGAAGTTCACAACCTTTAAAGACATTAGGCAGCCCTTCAATGCACAATTGGTTTTGAAAATCTAACTATTTTCTGAATGCTTGGAGTTGAGTATATTGGAAAAGAAAACGAAAAGGAGAGAACTTGCACTTGCACCTCTCCTATGAGGACAGACTGAGAGAGTTGGGGCTGTTCAGTTGGGAGAAGAGGAGGCTCCCAGATGACCTTCTTGTGGCCTTCCAGTATCTGAAGGGGGCCTCCAAAAAAGCTGGGGAGTGATTTTTTAGGCTATCAGGAAGTGACAGGACTAGGGGGAATGGAGCAAAGCTGGAGGTGAGTAGGTTGAGACTGGACATGAGGAGGAAGTTGTTCAGCATGAGAGTAATGACAGCCCGGAATGGGTTGCCCAGGGAGGTAGTTGAGGCCCTGTTCCTGAAGGTGTTTAAGGCCAGGCTAGATGAGGCTGTGGGCAGCCTGCTCTAGGGTAGGGTGTCCCTGTCCATGTCAGTGGGGTTGGAACTGGATGATGCTTGTGATCCCTTCCAACCTCCACTGAACACAGACCCTATAAGGAGAGGCTGAGAGAGCTGGGGTTGTTTAGCCTGCAGAAGAGGAGGCTCAGGGCAGACCTCATTGCTGTCTACAACTACCTGAAGGGAGGCTGTAGCCAGGTGGGGTTGGTCTCTTCTCCAGTCAACCACCAATAGAACAAGGGTACACAGCCTCAAGCTGTGCCGGAGGAGGACTAGACTTGATGTTAGGAGGAAGTTGTTGCTAGAGAGAGTGATTGGCATTGGAATGGGCTGCCCAGGGAGGTAGTGGAGTCACCATTCCTGGAGGTGTTGAAGCAAAGCCTGGATGAGGAACTTAGTGCCATGGTCTAGTTGACTGGCTAGGGCTGGGTGATAGGTTGGACTGGATGATCTTGGAGGTTTCTTCCAACCTGGTTGATTCTATGATTCTATGTATTTCAATGTTTTCTGGGAAGGGGTTGCAGTAGGCACATGCAAACACTGTCACCTATAATAAAACTATGGTGTTACCAATGCAAATAAAAGGTGATGTATAGGAAAGCTGCAGAGCAATTTTAGAGTTGTCCTTTGAACATGCTTTGTGCTTTTACTCCATGTATAACTTTGATTAAGGCCTGAGGCTGGTGTATAAAGCATACAATTGTGTCATATTTTGGGCTTCTCCGTTCAGGAGAGACAGGCACCTGGTAGAAAATGTCTAGTGGAGAGCCACAAGGATGACTGGGGGACTTGAGCATCTCCCCTATGGAGAGAGACTGAGAGCCCTGGGGCTGTTTAGTCTAGAGAAGAGAAGGCTGAGAGGAGATCTGATCAATGTGTGCAAATATCTGAGGGGTGGGTGTCAAGTGGCTGGGGCTAAGCTCTTTTTGCTGGTCAGCAGCAATGAGACAAGGAGCAACAGCTACAAAGTGGAACAGAGAAGGTTTCAGATCAACATGAGGAGAAACTTCTTTGCAGTGAGGGTGACAGAGCCCTGGAACAGGCTGCTCAGAGAGGTTGTGGAGTCTCCTTCTCTGAAAGCTTTCCAAACCCACCTGGATGTGTTCTTGTGTAAACTACCTTAGAAGATCCTGTCTTGGTGGGGGGGGGGGGGGGGGTTGGACTCAATGATCTCTGGAAGTCCCTTCCACCATGTAAGGTGCTATGACTCTGTGAAACCACCAAGTCATCAAAGACATTCACTGAGTGCCAGAAGCCAAGGCCCTGCTGTTGCCAGCTAAATGCATCTCGTTTCTAGAGAAAACTTAATTTCTTTGAGTGCCACAGACACATAGCAGCTTGTGAGTCTAAACCAGAGCTGGTTCAGACCTGAGTCTAGATTGGACTGGATGATCTTGGAGATCTCTTCCCAACCTGGTTGATTCCATGATTCTAACTCACCTTTTTCTGAGAGATGGTAACAGCATTGAGTGTAGTAACAGCTGGGTAAAAATGTTTGCTTAACAAGCAAGAAGACAATTCCAGTCTCCTACAATTGGAATGTATAAGAATATATAAGACCAGCTCTCAGCCCTCATTCCTGGGTACTTTGAGCAAATTCCCAGCAGTAGGAGTAGGAGGCCTTATCTAGTTGATAGCTGCATCTTGAAGCACATTCATGTAATATACAGAGTTAAAGCAAATTTTTGTAGAACTCTGTCAGACTACCCTAATTACCACCTTTTTAGTCACACATGGAGTCATGAAGAGAATGGTTTCCATCTAGGAATTAAACAAAGCATCCATTCTCAGGAAAATGTCCAGCATGCAGGAATATCTAACCTGGGGTGAGGTCACAGGATCACAGGATGTTAGGGTTGGAAGGGACCTCTGTAGGTGCCTGGGGATTGGAGAATGGAAAAACATCACTCCAATCTTCAAAAAGGGTAAAAATGAGAACCCAGGTAACTCTGGACTGGTCAGCATCACCTCCATCCCTGGAAAGGTAATGGAGCAGCCTATCCTCAGCACACTGTGCTTAGCCATATCAAGGACAAGAAGGTCACTGGGAGCAGTCAGTATGGGTTTACAAAGGGGCAGTCATGTTTACCAGCCTGATAACTTTCTATGAGGACATAACCAGTGGACAGATGATGGAAGAACAGTGGATGTGCTTTACCTTGATTTCAGTAAAGGATTTGACACTGTCTCCCACAGCATCCTCATAGCTAAACTGAGGGGGTGTGATCTGGGTGATGGAGTAGTGAGGTGGACTGGTAACCGGTTAAAGAAAAAAGTCAGAGAGTTGTGGTCAATGGGAGAGAGTCTAGCTGGAGGCCTGTAACTGGTGGAGCCCCTTAAAGGTCAGTACTGGGACCAGTATTATTTAAGGTATTCATTAATGACCTGGATGAGTGCATGGAGTGCACTGTCAGCAAGTTTGCTGATGACACCAATCTGGGTGCACTGGCTGACATACCAGAGTGTTGTGCTGTCATCCAGAGACACTTAGGCTGAGCACGGTGGATGGAAAGATGGCCACGAGCCAGCAGTGTGTTCCTGTGGCAAGGAAGGCCAATGCCATTCTGGGGTGCATTAGAAGGAGAGTGGTTAGTAGATCAAGGGAGGTTCTCCTTTCCCTCTAGTCCGTCCTGGCGAGGCCTCATCTGGAGTGTTGTGTCCAGTTCTGGCTCTCCAGCTCAAGAAAGACAGGGAGATGCTTGAGAGAGTCCAGCACAGATCCACAAAGATGACTGAGGAAGTTGAACATCCTCCTTACAATGAAAGCCTGAGGGAGCTGAAGCTTTTTAGCTTGGAGAGGAGACAACTAAGGGGTGACCTCATTCATATTTCTAAATATGTAAGGGGTGAGTGCAAGGGGGATGGAGCCAGGCTCTGCTGGGTGATGTCCAGTGACAAAGACAAGGGGCGATGGGTGGAAGTTGAGGCATAGGAGGTTCCATGTGAGTCTGAGGAAGAATTTTTTCCCTGTGAGGGTGACAGAGCACTGGAACAGGCTGCCCAGGGGGGTTGTGGAGTCTCCATCTCTGGAGATATTCAAGAACCATCTTGATGTGTTCCAGTGTGATCTGTTCTAGGTAATCCTGCTCTGGCCAGGAGGCTGACACAGATGATCTTTTGAGGTCCCTTCCAGACCATGACATTCTATGAGTCTATGATTATTGAGTCCAACTGCCCTGCCAGAGCAGGATCATAGAATCTAGCTCAGGTCACACAAGATGGGTCTTGAAGGACTCCAGAGAAGGAAATTCCACAACCTCTCTGGGCAGCCTGTTCCAGTGCTCTAGGACCCTTACAGCAAAGAAGTTCTTCCTCATGTAGAGGTGGAACTTCTTGTGCTGTAGTTTATATCCATTACCTCTTGTCCTATCACAGGGCACAAATGAGAAGAATTTGTCCCCTCCCTCTTGACCCCCAGGCTTCAGATATTCATAAACATTGATTAGATCCCCTCTCAGTCTTCTCTTCCCCAGATCAAAAAGCCCCAGGACCCTCAGCCTCTCCTCATAGGTTGGTGCTCCAGCCTCTTCATAATCCTCATAGCCCTCTTTTGGACTCTCTCCAGTAGATCTCTGTCCCTCCTGAATTGGAGACCCCAAAACTGAATGCAGTATTCCAACTAAGCTTTCAGTAGGGCAGAGTAGAGGGGGAGGAGAACCTCCCTTGGTCTCCTGGACACATTGCTCTTAATGCACCCCATTCATTTCAGATTGTATCACTAAGAACTATTTAATAAAAAGATTGAATCTTTCCATGGAATCACTTCACTATAGTCCTTACTATCAGAAAATCTATTTTATTACAGTCCTTCTAGAATAAGTCTATTATAGACATAATGGACTTCAGCCATTTCAGAATGATGTACTAAATTGATTCCAGGTGGCACAAATAAATGGTCTGACTCGTTGTGGCAAGATTCCTGTTCAGAGGTATTAACCTTGTGAAATGGATAAGGAAATGTAAGCAAATGAGTTCAAAAGAGCACAGATTATCTAGGTGAGTGGGTGAAGTGTAAACATTGTGCTCTAGGAGCTAGAGGAGACCAGGTGAATCAAAAAGTGTTCAAAAAAAGGAAGCAGAGGTTAATTAAGGAAAAGATCTGAAACTTTCCATACGGTACAATGGGCAAGTAAGGATGTGGCTTAAATTATCAGATTTCAGGAGTAAATGGTGCATTCATCTGTTGCTGCTAGAGAAATTTCTGATCACCACAGGTTATTTCTGAGTGTATAAATGCCCTGGGGATGCTGTCACTCTCATTCAATTAATATGAAAACCAAATACATGCTCAACCTGACAATTCCCGAAGGACAGTGTGTCAGAAATAGTCACTAAGTGGGAACCGCTCTGAAAGCAGCCTAAAGGGTTGGACATTTCAGCAACTTCCCATTTTTTTGACCAAATGATGTTTTCTAGACTGTCATAAACCCATGGGCTCAGCAGAGCATATCTCTACCAGAAAATTCTGAAGGTTTACTCACAATATCTACTTTCCCATGTTTTGTGCTAACATATTGTCGTGATAGGCCTGATTGGCTAAAAATAGGCCTATGCATGTCCTGGCTTGCCCAGGCATGTTTTTCTGCTCTCCCTCCTTCTGTTTTGGGGAGAAGCAAACACAGGAGAGAGGAAAAAGAATCTGGAGTCACTGAGTCTAAGGACTCTGGCCTGCTCAAACTTATTTACATCCCGTAGTAAACAAAGTACACATGATTAGCTTGTGCTTTCCTCGAATCTGGGTAAAGCAAGTCTATGGCTTGACTTAATATGGTCACACTTGGCTGGCTACCATTCCCATTGGCTATTCTGTGTCCAAAGGCCCACTGGTCTTGGCTACATTGATAAAAGGAGACACACAGGTAAACACAGTGTGCTCTGCCATTGTATTTGTGCTTGCTACTGCCTGCTGCTATTCCTTACTGCCTTATTGATTGCCAGGAAACTCCACTGTCATGAGCTTACGAGGAACAGGCTCTAAATGCCTCCACATGATTGTCCTGTGTAGCCAGAGTGACATTGTATTGAGACTGCACATCGCAAGACATCTTGCCTGCATCTGAATGTCTCCTGCCGAGACAGGAAGTCCTAGAGACACACAGATTGTTCAGAGAAGCTAAAAGACAAGGTCAGAAATTGTCTACCTCCTTTCCCCAGAAGCCTAGGAAGAATCAGAAGCCTCAGTAACAGAATTCCCTGAAAAGTGTTTTGGGTACTATCTGAATCTGTAATTAGCCCTGTGAGTTGGGAGATAATATTTTGTGAGTAAATACTTAAAGCCTCTTGTAATTCACCATTGCCTTCTGCCATAAACAGAAAGGAGCTCCTTGAGTGCATCTAGTGAGCTAGAGATACAGACCACAAGTGGTATATGTATTGACCACAGGAACTTTCTCTTCCAGTTCAGATAATGTTTAGGCTTTTGCTGGTTATTTCTAGATATAGTTATTATCTGTATAAAGATTCCATGACCATGTGAGGAAACAATTATTACTAAAATTAGTGGCTAGGAGTGGCAAGAGTTCTGAATAGCAAAGTTAATAAACAATATTAATATTTGAAAAATATCATCTCACAATTAATTACTTTCCCTTTCATAACACTTGTGAAGTAAAGACCCCCAGGTTATGTATTGTAATAAACAGCATAAATGGATTGCTTAAAATGCAGTTAAAGCAAAACAAAACAAAACCAACAACAACAAAAAACTCCCCACAAAACCCAACAGAATTTAGAAGCCACATTAATTTGATATTGAAGGAAGGCTGTAGCCAGGTGGGGGTCAGTCTATTCTCTCAGGCAATCAGCAACAGAATGTTGTGGTAGGACTGATAGACCCAAAATAGGCTTATACATGTCCTGCCTTGCCTAGGCATGTTCTCCTGCTCCACCAGAGAGGCAAGCATGGGAAATGGACACAAAAGAACCCGGAGCCACTAAGTCTGGGTTCTTAGCTTGTGCCTGCCTAGTGCAAGGCCTGTGCTTTTCCCTAACTAGGGAAAGTGAGCCTGTGACTTTGCCTAATATGGTAAGGTTTGGCTAACTGCCATCCTGATTGGCTATTCTTGTGTCCAAAGGGCAATTAATCTCAGCTTCCCTGCTCTTTGCCTGCTCTCTCTTCTGTGCCCAGCTCTGCTGCTATTGCACACTGCCTTATTGCTTGCCTGCTAAACTCCACTGCTGCCAGTTACCAGGAGCAGACCCTGGATGCCTTCACGCAATCGGCCTGTGTGGCCAGCATGACATTGTGCTGAGACTGCACCACATTTGCCTCTGCACCTGAAGGTCCTGCCTAGAATCCCTGGACATATACACAGATGGTCCAAAAGAAGCCAGGAGACAAGGTCAGAGATTGTCTGCGTCCTGTCCCCAGAAGCTGGGAAGATTCAAGCTTCAACGTCCAACAAGACAGAGTCCCCTGAAAGCATCTGGGCACTGTGGCCAGCCCCCATGAGTGGGTAATAATAATCTGTGAGTAAATGCTTAAATGCCTCTTTGTAATTCTCTACTGCCTTCTGCCATACAGCAGAAAGAGCTTGAGCCCACCTACTGGGCAAGCGGCATATTGGCCGCAAGCGGCATTTGACCATGGGAACAGTCTCTTGCAGTTCAATTAATGTTTCTATATTTTGCTGGTTACATCAGATGTAGATGTTAGCTACAGAATGTTTCCATGACCGTATAAGAACCAAAATATTATTAAAATCAGTGGTCAGATGGCAGAGAGCTCTGAATGGCAACATTAATAAACAATCTTAATTGTGGAAAGCATCATCTTGCAGCAATTAATTTCCCCTCCATAACACGGAACAAGGGGACACAGTCTCAAGTTGTGCCAGGGGAGGTCTAGGCTGGATCTTAGGAGGAAGCTGTTGGCAGAGAGATTGATTGGCATTGGAATGGGCTGCCCAGGGAGGTGGTGGAGTCACCATCCGTGGAGGTGTTCAAGAAAAGCCTGGCTGAGGCACTTCGTGCCATGGTCTTGTCGTGGAAGGGATCAGAGCCCTTTTGCCTTATTGCAGAATTTTCATTTGTACACAAAATTGTGGCTCAGAGGCCTTCCATCGAAAAAGTCAAAACAATATTTCCTATCTGCTTGCACTGACGCAGCTGCTGTATCAGCAGGCGTACAGGCCTTGAGAGAATCTCTCTCTCAGGGAAGCAAAGACATAAACATGGCTATGTTTTGGAAAAGGGGTTCGAATTCTCAGGCACGGTGACCACTCGACAAACATCTGCTGGGGGCTGACCCCTGGGTGGTTCCATAAGTTGTTTTTGGTAAGAATTAGCCAATTGTATAGGTTGATTACAACTTTGTACCAATCTGTAAAGTTAACGTGAGTCTGACTGAGTTGGTTGAACACACCTCTTCTGAAACACTATAAAAAAATGTACCCACTTGCACCTCTTGCTCCTTACCTCTTGCTCCTTAACTTAACTGGCCCCTCGCTCTATACCCTGTGCCTCTTTTGCTCGATACCCTGATCGCTGATCACACACGCACACACACGCGGCATTCGCATCGCAAACAACCAGCTCAAGACTGCACCGTTCCGGACAAGGGCCCGATCCTTACGAGCCCCGGGAGTCAGCATTCAGCTCGACCGGACCCGTGGAGCCTCGGACAACGTGCCTTAAAATCCATAAAGACTTTGAAACTTCTCTGAACTGCATTTGGGACAGTGAGTAATTAATGAACTTCTATTTGAAGCTGAATAACTTCTCAAGACTTCAATGAACTCTCTCATATCATAGACTCTCTTCATTTTAGTCATTCTGTATATTAAATCTCAACTACGAACCAAGAATCTACGCGGGATAATTACAAATGAGTTTGGGGAAGGGGATTTCTAGTGTATAATATTAAATTACTTATACCTTTTTATAAAACATCGGCCTCGCATATCATTACTTCTAAACCTCCCCCCCCCAAACAAACTTTCCCGTCCGAGACATAATGGCTGCAGACGAAGCAGGGTCGGGAAAGACGGATTTATTTTACAGAATGGCAGATATTATTGGATTGGAACATTTAAAACCGGCACTGGATATAAATAATTTAGTCAGCTCAGAACAAATTTTGAACAAGTTGGCAGATACGGTAGCCACGTTGTATACGACTTTGCAGGAAGATAAAGATAAAGAGCACATCGTTACAGTAGCAGCGTGCTCAATCCGAGCGCAATATGAATTTGATAATTTGCAATATGGTATCAATAGTTCTAAACTTGAATTGAAAGAAACGAAAGAGCGTTTTAACGAACAAATTAATCGCTTGAAAAAAGAGTCAGAGAGCTGGGAACGGCAAAGCGGAAGGCAAGAAAAGGAGATCGAAAAGTTACAAGCTGAAATTCAGAATCTTCGTTCTAAGATGCAATGGCAAAACAAGAAACTAGAAGCGGTACAAGAAGAGCTTCAGCTATCTCGAAGGGACAGAGAGATTGCCGTTGCCGATACAGAATCCGTGGTACCTGAGGACCCCCAAATGCATTTTTCAGAAGAACAGTCAGAACCGACAGCTGTCCGAGATTTGTCAATTTCTTCGCCGGTAAGGACTCAAAGTTCACAACTGCACTTGTTGGCAAAATCTTTTCAGCCGCGGCAGCAGGAACCGCAATTGCAGCCTTCACCAGACCCTTTGCCGCGCACCCGAGCGTCCCTAAATCAGCGGCGGACGCCGCCGCCACAGCCACTGTCGCCACGAGTGACCATTCTTCATACCGCCACGACTCAAACGGACCGCCACGCCAGATATCCGCCATTTGATCCACAGCCGCCATTGCACAGCAGCAGCTATGACTACGTACATCCGCAGCCTCGCCGGAAAGAAAAGTACCGCCTCAAGCCGTTGCCTGGAAACACGCCGAGCAGCAGCGACGAGGAAATGGAGGAAATCTACGGGAGAATGAGACCCTTCCCCGTGAGACCCGTGTTCAAATCGGAAACCGTTTACGGGAAAAAGGGCAAAGGAATGACGACTGCGCGAATCCGACCATACACGGCACTGCAGATGCGTGAGTTTAGGGAAATGTATTCCCGCATGCCTCATGAAACCATAACTGATTATGTATACAGGGTGGTGGAGAATGGTGCCGATTCGGTAATCTTGTCCCGCGAGGAAGTGGGGAGAAGTTCCTGGGGACCTGCAGTGTTCCTTGGGAATGGTCCCGAGGGGGATGTTGCCTTAAGTTCTAGAATCTTTTATTGGGCTAGTTCCTTTGATCCTGTAGACAGGGATGAACCAACAAAATTTCGTATCACAACTTGTGCTGAATTGGATGAAGCAGTTACTAAGTTAGCGTGTGTGCAGGCTATGTATGAGGGGGGAATTTATTCAAATCCTATGGATGCCCCGATAGACCCACGACGGTTAAGACCCTTAGTAAAAGGTCTGTCAGGAACTTTAAGGAGCATATGCGATGCAAGAAAAGAGCAAATTGAGGAAATAGTGCGATTTGGTGATGCAACAGGGTATAATTTAACCTACCACATGACATGGGGAGATCTGTTGGAGGAATTATCCATCAAAGGGTATAATTTAGGTTATTATGAACCTGCATCTCCGCCGGTATCCTTTTCTGAGAAAAAGCAGCCTGGAAACAAAGGCAGCTACGTGGTCACTCCACGTGGGAAGAAGCAGGAAGTACGGCACGCAAAGGCGTCCCAGAGTGCTTCTCCCAAGGAAAGTCCCAAAGGGAGTCCCAGAAGGAGCCCTAGAGCGAGCCCACGGTCTAGTCCCAGGGGGAGCCCTGAGCTAAATCGTCGCTATAGCTCGAGGATGTCCTGGGGGCAGAGTCCCTATTTTGGGCAAGATGCATACCAGAGGCAGAACAACAAATATGGGGTGAAACCCCATGACTTGTTGAAAAGGAACCGGGCGAGAGACCCCATGAAAGCTGAATTTTTTGGAATAATGGGAGGTTTAGAAAAAAGGATGCAAGATATAGTAGCTAAGGCTATGAAACACCTCCTTGAAGAAAGAGAGATAGGAGGGAACCACGGTAGGAGTTCCAGAGCCGCCTCTCCTAACAAGCCTGATCAGTCTTTTACTTCTGATCAGCAGGGGGCCAAAAGCAAACAAAAAAACTAGAAGTAGCGGTGAATGATTCAGGCCACATTTATCGCTTCGTGTATGCATGCCAATGGTCTGACAAACCTGAACCTTTCATTATGATCCCAACAGGACCGGACAGAACTGCTGTGAAGTATCTAATAGATACAGGCGCACAAATTACAGTGCTAAATGTGCAACTGGCAAAAAGCCTAAGAATCCTGCCATCCAGGAGAAAGGTAAAGATAATGGGTGTCACAGGACAGCCCAACCTATGTCCCTTGGCTAAAACAAGATTATGGTTGCCTGGGGAAAAAAGGAGCACTATAGTAGAAGTGGCCTTAAGTCCCTATCCAGGAAATATTCTGGGATTTGATGTTTTGGCAGGCAGGAGATGGCATCTTCCAGATGGTACATTATGGAGCTTTGGTTATTATGAAATGGGGGCAAAAGGGGCAAAATCAGCTCATGCTCGTGTCCGAATGTTGCAAACTGCTCCTCCACTACCAAAATCACAAATTACTTGTGTTGCACAATATCCATTACCAGCAGCAGCTAGGCAAGGCATTACTGAAGTGATAACTGACCTGGAGAAAAGGAAGATCATCACCAGAACACATTCTCCTTACAATTCACCCGTCTGGCCAGTCCGAAAACCAGATGGCAGGTGGAGATTAACTATTGACTTTAGAAAACTCAATAATAACACTCTTCCTCTCACTGCAGCAGTTCCAAGTTTATCTTCCACAGTGACAGCCATTCAAGCAGCTTCTCACGCCTGGATGGCAGCTATGGATGTGAAGGACATGTACTTTATGGTGCCACTGAGAGAAGAGGACAAACCACAGTTTGCATTCACCTGGCAAGGTATTCAATACACATTCAACAGTCTTCCACAGGGATACAAACACAGTGCAACCATTGCACATAACACACTTGCAGCTTTGCTTGACACTATTCAGCTTCCTAAAAATGTTAAAGTTTATCATTACATTGATGACATCTTGGTGGGAGGAGATGACAAGGAACAGGTTGCAAAGGTAGCTGAGGATATTCGAAAATTGTTGACTGACCAAGGACTAACTATTCCAAAGGAGAAGTGCCAAGGCCCAAGCCAGGAGGTTAAATTCTTAGGATCTTGGTGGGTGGCAGGTGCAGTGTCAGTTCCAGAGGATACCTTACAAGAAATTGAAAAGGGCCAAATGCCCCAAAACAGAAAGGAGCTACAACAATTGTTGGGCACCTTGGGCTACTGGAGAAAACACATCCCAGGTTTCTCCGTGATTGCTCGTCCTCTGTATGATTTGCTTAAGAAACACAAAGTTTGGGATTGGACTCCACGACATTCTGAGAGCCTGAGAGTTCTCAAAGATGAACTGAAGGCATATCAGAAGTTGGGGCCCTTACACCCACAAGATGCCCTAAGGGTTGAATGGGGTTTTTCCGAGCATGCCTCATACTGTGGAATCTTTCAAAGGGGACCCAATGGTCCTAGCAGAGCTCTTTTATTTTCATCAACAGCATTCAAAGAGACCGAGATACGGTACTCGGAATGGGAAAAGGGACTCCTTTCCCTAACTCGAGCTGTCAAAGAGGCAGAGAAGCTTCGCACTACACAAGATATTATAGTGCAAGGCCCATTCCCACTGTTGAAATCAATCCTTAAAGGATCTCCTCCACCAGAAGGGATTGCCCAAAAGGCTACTGTAAGAAAGTGGTATGCCTACCTGGAGGGAATCTCACAGCTTTTGACACTGACAGAAGGACCTACAAAGGTATCCAAATTGCAGCAGCCCATAAACCCTGATGGAGCATTGCTGGGTCAACCATATAAACCTTCTCCTATTCAGGTGGCCCCAGCAATAACCGCAGATTCAGATAAGTCAGGAGTGTGGTTTACAGATGCATCCTCACGGAGGGTGGGGTTCAAGTGGCGTTATAAAGCCGCTGCCTTAGAGATTAGCACAGGCCAAACCATCACTGAGGAAGGTGATGGCAGTGCACAGGTAGGGGAACTGCGTGCTCTCATGCTAGCAGCAGAGCATGGAGCAACAACCATTTACACTGATTCCTACTCCACGTTCAAAGGCGCCACTGAGTGGATTTGCCAGTGGGAAGCGAATCAGTGGAAGGTTTCAAACGTAGAAGTTTGGAGGGCTGATGACTGGAAAAGGCTGCTGGAGATAGGCCGATCCAGACCCCTTCAAGTAGGTTGGGTTAAAGGGCACTCTAAACAGCAAACTCCAGCTGCAACCTGGAATAATCAGGTAGATTACCTAGCAAAAATAAACATGGTCAGTGATGAAAAGGATGAGTGGTGGAGATTGGCTGAATGGCTACACATTAAAAGAGGCCATTCAGGAAAGGCAGACCTCTACTACGAATGTAGATCCAGAGGATGGCCAATTTCTATGACCACCTGTCAGGCAATCATTTCAGCTTGTCCACAGTGCACAATTAGGCTGAAAGCCAATCACCCCAACCTAGCACCAGCTCAACACATTAGAGAAGATAAGAAGCTATGGAGCACATGGCAAATTGACTATGTGGGTCCATTTAAACCCTCACATGGAAAGAAATACATACTGGTGGGGGTGGAAGTAGTGTCGGGATTGGTCATGGCTACAGCAACTAATGCTGCCACAGGCACTCAGACTATTGAGGCCTTGAAGCAGTGGTTCAGTTTTTTACCAATGCCAGAGTACATCCAGAGTGATAATGGATCTCACTTTACAGCATCATCCGTACAAGACTGGGCTAGGGGTGAGGGAGTTACATGGGTATTTCATACTCCCTACTATCCTCAAGCTAATGGTGTGGTAGAAAGGTCAAATGCTTTAATCAAGAAACATGCCATTGTATCAAGAGGTGATTGGGATAAACGTTTATCACGTGCAGTCTTCATTGTAAATAATCGATGGGGCAACTATGGTAGTCCAAAAATCAAAGCCTTTTGTCCTAATGAACCAGTAGGAAATGTTAATTATCCGCCAGATAAATCCCAATACCATCAACACTCACTACACAGGTTACGGGTAGGACAACCAGTAATGGTAAACTTGCCCTCGATTGGAGTTGTGCCTATGACCCTATCGAAATCAAATGGGTTGTACGCATGGGAAGCAACCGATGTGAGTGGGAAAACCCATCGCATAAGCGCGCGATGGATTGTCCCAGACTTCTGAGTTGCTTACACACATTTCTTGTTTTGTGAATGTTTAAGAAAGCTATTTGTTATTCAGGGGGTGGGTATATAGGGATTGATCTGTCTTAGACTGGTTTAGATTATAGTTATGTTTATGTATTAGGTACATTGTTTGTATGTTTTAAGGTTTAGAGATATTGTATATATAATAGTTGTGTATAGTTTGTATATTTTATTTCTTTTTCGATTTTCTGGCCTATGAGCCAGGGGGTGGAATATGTCGTGGAAGGGATCAGAGCCCTTTTGCCTTATTGCAGAATTTTCATTTGTACACAAAATTGTGGCTCAGAGGCCTTCCATCGAAAAAGTCAAAACAATATTTCCTATCTGCTTGCACTGACGCAGCTGCTGTATCAGCAGGCGTACAGGCCTTGAGAGAATCTCTCTCTCAGGGAAGCAAAGACATAAACATGGCTATGTTTTGGAAAAGGGGTTCGAATTCTCAGGCACGGTGACCACTCGACAAACATCTGCTGGGGGCTGACCCCTGGGTGGTTCCATAAGTTGTTTTTGGTAAGAATTAGCCAATTGTATAGGTTGATTACAACTTTGTACCAATCTGTAAAGTTAACGTGAGTCTGACTGAGTTGGTTGAACACACCTCTTCTGAAACACTATAAAAAAATGTACCCACTTGCACCTCTTGCTCCTTACCTCTTGCTCCTTAACTTAACTGGCCCCTCGCTCTATACCCTGTGCCTCTTTTGCTCGATACCCTGATCGCTGATCACACACGCACACACACGCGGCATTCGCATCGCAAACAACCAGCTCAAGACTGCACCGTTCCGGACAAGGGCCCGATCCTTACGAGCCCCGGGAGTCAGCATTCAGCTCGACCGGACCCGTGGAGCCTCGGACAACGTGCCTTAAAATCCATAAAGACTTTGAAACTTCTCTGAACTGCATTTGGGACAGTGAGTAATTAATGAACTTCTATTTGAAGCTGAATAACTTCTCAAGACTTCAATGAACTCTCTCATATCATAGACTCTCTTCATTTTAGTCATTCTGTATATTAAATCTCAACTACGAACCAAGAATCTACGCGGGATAATTACAAATGAGTTTGGGGAAGGGGATTTCTAGTGTATAATATTAAATTACTTATACCTTTTTATAAAACATCGGCCTCGCATATCATTACTTCTAAACCTCCCCCCCCCAAACAAACTTTCCCGTCCGAGACAGTCTAGTTGACTGGCTAGGGCTGGGTGCTAGGTTAGACTGGATGATCTTGGAAGTCTCTTCTGACCTGGTCAATTCTATGATTCTACATCTGGAGAAATTAAGAAGGAGAAGGAAAAGAAGAAAAATCTGAGTCATGAAGATAGGATAAGTCATGGAAATTTTTTTTTGCTCCTTGTATTTCTGATGTTTTTATGTGAGACTTTATTAAAGCATATTTTCTTCCTTATGTTTGTTGGTATTAATGCTGGTGCTCATTTCCCAAAGACTTGAACAAGCACCTCATTGTTGGGCAAGGTCTTAAGTAGAGGAGATCCAAAGTTTTGGAAACAAGCACTGATTCGTAGACCAAAGAAATTGCAGTTAGTGTGCAAGCTATGGCCCTTAGCATGCCAGCAACTGGCATGATCCTGACAATCAATTTCACCAGCCAATTACCTCATAAGAAAAAAAGTCCTATCAGGTGAAAGGCTAGAAAAAGAAATAGAAGGTAACCAGTCTAAAAGATGTGTCCTGATTGTCAAAGCAGTCTGAATTACCATAAGTCATTAAAATGTTCTGAGAGTGACGGTTGTTCATGGGTAAAACATCTCTTAACAGGGTAGGCTCTGTGCCCTTGTGGCTGAACTCAGGAAACTGAATGTTTTTGCATTTTTCTATGGGATTGGAAATAAAAGGGCAGTTATTATCAATGACACAGCAACTTCTGCTACTTTAGCACAAGATGGCATTGAATTAAACAACAACAAAAAATTTGTGTTTGCTACGCCTACAACACGAAGCTCTTTTGAAGCCCCTATGACAAGAGGGATGTGCAGAAGCTGAAGCGTGTCCAGAGAAGGGCCATGAGGATGCTCAGAGGGCTGCAGCAGCTCTCCTGTGAGGACAGACTGAAAGAGTTGGGGCTGTTCAGCCTGCAGAAGAGGAGGGTCCCAGGTGAACTTGTGGTGGCATTCCAGTATCTGAAGGGGGCTAAAAAAAAGCTGGGGAGGGAATTTTTAGGCTATCAAGGAGTGACAGAAGGGGGAATGGAGCAAGGCTGGAGGTGGGTAGGTTCAGATTGGATGTGAGGAGGAAGTTGTTCAGCATGAGAGTGATGAGAGCCTGGAATGAGTTGCCCAGGGAGGTGTTTGAGGCCCTGTCCCTGGAGGTGTTTAAGGCCAGGCTGGACGAGGCTCTGACCAACTTCCTCTAGGGTAGGGTGTCCCAGCCCAAGGCAGAGGGGTTGAAACTGGATGACTGTGATACTGTGATACTGTGATCCTTGTGGTCCCTTCCACTCTTAACTGACTCTATGACTCTATAATTCTCTTAACAATGCAGTTTCAAATTATTTTATTTCTGTGGTGGGGAGGTACATATTTCAAATGGAAACTCTTTTTGGTTTTCATTTGCCTTTTTTTAGTTCATCGTCTATCAAATCAACAGAACTGCAGTTGCTCTTCTGCTAATGTTTTTTTTTCTGAACACCACTTCTGGAAGAGAATGCCTTCCAGTATACTTAAGACTAAAACTTCCAAAAAAATGAAGGAACTCAAAATAGTAGCTGGGATCATGGAAAATCATGATTTAATAGGAAAATATATATCATTTTTTTACCTTTGGTCATAGAATCATAGAATCATAGAATCAACCAGGTTGAAAGAGACCTCCAAGATCAGCCAGTCCAACCTAGCACCCAGCCCTAGCCAGTCAATTAGACCATGGCACTAAGTGCCTCATCCAGTCTTTGCTTGAAGACCTCCAGGGACAGTGACTCCACCACCTCCCTGGGCAGCCCATTCCAATGCCAATCACTCTCTCTGTGAAGAAATGAAGAACTTCCTCCTAACATCCAGCCTAGACCAACCCCAGCACAACTTGAGACTGTGTCCCCTTGTTCTGTTGCTGGTTGCCTGGGAGAAGAGGCCACCCCCCACCTGGCTACAATGTCCCTTCAGGTAGTAATATGATCACCCCTGAGCTTTTTTTTTTTTTTTTTTTTTTTCAGCCTGATTATTTTGTGAATGAACTTTCTGTATAGAAAGAAAGGTAATTTCTTTCAAGTCATAGAATCGTAGAATCATAAAATCATAGAATCAACCAGGTTGGAAGAGACCCCCAAGATCATCCAGGCCAACCTAGCACCCAGCCCTAGCCAATCAACCAGACCATGACACTAAGTGTCTCATCCAGGTTTTGCTTGAACACCTCCAGGGAGGACGATTCCACCACCCACTGGGTAGCCCATTGCAATGCCAATCACTCTCTCTGGGAAGACCTTCCTCCTTAACATCCAGCCTAGACCTCTCCGAGTACAACTTGAGACTGTCCCCTTGTTCTGTTACTGGTCGCTTGGGAGAAGAGACCAGCCCATGGACTGCCCCAGGAGGTGGTGGAGATGCCCTCCCTCAAGGTGTTCAAGGAGAGACCAACTTCCACCCAGCTAGTTTCTCTTCAGATAGTTGCAGACAGCAATGAGGTCAGCCCTGAGCCTCCTCTTCTGCAGGCTGCACACTCCCAGCTACCTCAGCCTCTCCTCACAGGGCTGTGTTCCAGGCCTTTCCCCAGCATCGTTGCCCTTCTTTAGACACATTCTAGTATCAAAACATCTTTCTTGAATTGAGGAGCCCAAAACTGGATGCAGTACCACAGGTGAGGCCTGACCAGTCACTGTCAGAAGCTGGTGGAGGTGAGATCGGGGTACTGACGAGTCGACTCAGCTGCTAGCAATGCAGTACATGTTATTAAGGCAGTGCAATACTTTATATACTACTCAGGACAGGCGTGCACAATTAGTTTGGGGTTGGCACAAGTGGACAGTACAGATTGGCTCAGAGTTATGTGTAAGGTACAGACAGGTTGCTCTGTATCAAAACAACCTGAGGTGTCCACCCCAGGGGGCTGGCAGGCTCAGCCCCCTGCAGCTGTGTGTGGGGTGTTCATTGTTTGCAGCTTGGTTTCCTGAGCCAGAGGTGAGCCCAAGGACACTTCCCAGCTCATGTCTTGCTAGCGGGAGAATTCTCCCACAGTCGTTTCTGGAGGTGTTCAAGAAAAGCCTGGGTGAGGCATTTTGTGACATGGTCTAGTTGATTGGACAGAGCTGGCTGATAGGTTGGACTGGATGATATTGGAGGTCTCTTCTAAGCTGGTAGGGTCTATGGTTCTATGATTCTATGATCGCCCAGCCCTGTCCCATCAGGGTTCCTGCATGTAAGTAACTCCCACCAGACAGAAGGCAGGAGGGAGGGGAAAGGAGAACAAATTTGCCTTGCTGCCATCTTATAAAGTGATGGCAGAATTATGGGATTGCATAACAATTGCACTTTCCTGTGTCAATCCTTAGACCCCTCTACTCCCTAGAGGATTTTTTTTAACTCTATAGATCCCAGCTTATGAGTGGAAGAAGCTTAGGATGCATCTCTAGCTCCTCATTCCATAGTCTCTAATTAGTTGTCATTTAAACTGACTGCAATCTAAAGTTTCTAACTTAAGTCCTGTTTGGAAGAGAGATTTGAAAGTGCCAGTTTACTGTTGTCAATAATGAATCCACTACCCAGAGCGAAACCAGAGTCCTACCACCAAATCAACAGGCTTTATTTCCATGACATTGATTTTTTTTTCTGGGCTTACAAACTCAGCTGATTTACCTCCCACATTCAAAACTGACAGAGAGGAACAGGATGTCCCTCATTTCTCCTGCCTACAAAATGAAGCCTTTGCAAAGTTTCAATAAATAAATAAATAAATAAGCCCAGCACAAACCACAGACCACAGTTAGCAGCAATGAATTACTGACCCAGAAAACACTTAGAGAGCTGACAGAGGGTTTTGTGTTAACAACTACTTATTATCAGTTAGATCCATCTAAATTATTATAATCTCTGTGCTCCATCTAGCAATCATGTTTCCTTACAGGGACTACGGTTCTGCAAGTGTTTCAATGATATGCTTATCTGTATGCACACAAGTGGGCTCAGGAAAAGCCATGATACTGTGCATAAAAGATAACCCTGTCAGCAATCAGGTGTTTGATGTTAAATTGCAGATTTAAGAGCTCAACTCGGGCATGAAGGATATTTTTTTGATACTTACTTCATTAAGCATTTTGCTGTAAATTCTGCCGAGTCATTAAGTTCATGTATCAAACTGTGGAAAATCATAAAATCATAGAATCAAGCAGTTTGGAAGAGACCTCCAAGATCATCCAGTCCAACCTAGCACCCAGCCCTGGCCAATCAACTAGACCATGGCACTAAGTGCCTCATTCAGGCTTTTCTTGAGCACCTCCAGCGATGGTGCCTCCACCACCTCCGTGGGCAGCCCATTCCAATGCCAATCACTCTCTCTGCCAAGAACTTCCTCCCAACATCCAGCCTGGATCTCTTCCAGCACAACTTGAGACTGTGTCCCCTTCTTCTGTTGCTGGTTGCCTGGCAGAAGAGACCAACCCCACCTGGCTACAACCTCCCTAAAAATCCAGTTCTGATTCAAATGAGTATACTAAGAGCAATGTTTCCACAAAGTTGGGGGGGGGGGTGGGGTGGGGGTTTAAGTGGATGTTTCAGTGAGCTCAAAACACATGATTTTGATTTTACTGCTATTTCTGATTCTTCCAAGTGCTCATCTGGACAATTTCCATGGAAGATTCAGCCAGCAATAAAAACACATAATTTTGTATTTCTGATGAAAGAGCATTTGAAACACATATAGCCAAATTAATTTGAATTTTAAAGTGGAATAATACTTCGAACTGTTTACTTGTGCCACGTTCTTGGTTTTGAAAAATTATCCACAAGGGCATTGAAGAAGAATAAACAGACTGAACTGTGATCCATCAGAGGTAAGTATGTATTTAGAGAAATAATCAATCAGAATTTCTTACAGTATATCCAAAAATGTTCTTCTGATACAGAAATGATTGCAGTTGAAAACTCTTCCAGTCAAAAGAGCACATATTTCAGCATTCATCTTCAGGATAAAGATATGTATGAGGAATACACAAAACCCATAAGATTTATGATATTTCTGCAGTGAATGTTAGCAGTCAAACTGTCTGCCTGATATAGCTAAAGCCAATACCAGTCTGCCTGGCAATTTTTTGCTAAGCATATTTGATATGAAACCAAACAATCAAAAAGTCAGTGCATTTCAGAGCACTGCTGCCCAGACTCCTGATCTTCCAGGACAGCTGGACTCCTGAAGTGGCAGATGGAATTAGGGACCAGTATAGTCCCCCTCTAATCCATGAGGAAGAAATAAGGGACCTGGTGAGACACTTGGATCCCCACAAGTCCATGGGACCAGATGGGATCCATCTTAGGGTGCTGAGGGAGCTGGCAGCTGAGCTGGCCAAGCCACTCTCCATCATTTATCAGCTGTCCTGGCTCACTGGAGAGGTCCCCAGAGACTGGAAGCTGCCAAATTTGATACTCATTCACAAGAAGGGCCAGAGGGAGGAACCAGGAAACTACAGAGCTGTGAGCCTGACCTCAGTGCCAGGCAAGGTGATGGAACAGGACATCTTGAGTGCCATCACAAAGCACCTACAGGATGGCCAAGGGATCAGGCACAGCCAGCATGGGTTTAGGAAGGGCAGGTCCTGCCTCACCAACCTGATCTCCTTTTATGATCAGGTTCCCTGCCTGGTGAATGTGGGGAAGGCTGTGGATGGAGTCTACCTGGACTTCAGCAAAGCCTTTGACACTGTCTGCCACGAGAAGCTCCTGGCCAAGCTGGCAGCTCATGGCTTGGACAGATTCACTCTGTGCTGGGTCAGAAACTGGCTGGACAGCTGAGCCCAGAGAGTGGTGGTGAATGGTGCCACATCCAGTTGGCAGCTGTCACTAGTGGTGTTCTCCAAGGATCAGTGCTGGGCCCAGTCCTGTTCAATATCTTTATTGATGATCTGGACGAGGGCATTGAGTCCAGCATCAGTAAGTTTGCAGATGACACCAAACTAGGAGCAGGTGTTGATCTGTTGGAAAGTAGGAGAGCCCTGCAGAGGGACCTGGCCAGGCTGGATGGGTGGGCAGAGGCCAATGGGATGACATTTAATAAGGCCAAGTGCAGGGTTCTGCACTTTGGCCACACCAACCCCAAGTAGTGCTACAGGCTGGGGACTGAGTGTCTGGAGAGCAGCCAGGCAGAAAGGGACCGGGGGTTACTGATAGATAGGAGGCTGAAGATGAGGCAGCAGTGTGCCCAGGTGGGCAAGAGAGCCAATGGCATCCTGGCCTGCATCAGAAAGAGTGTGGCCAGTAGGACAAGGGAGGTTATTCTTGCCCTGTACTCAGCACTGGTCAGGGCACACCTTGAGTGCTGTGTCCAGTTCTGGGCCCCTCAATTCAAGAGAGATGTTGAGGTGCTGGAAAGTGTCCAGAGAAGGACAACAAAGCTGGCGAGGGGCCTGGAGCACAAACCCTGTGAGCAGAGAGGCTGAGGGAGCTGGGGGTGTTTAGCCTGGAGAAGAGGAGGCTCTGGGCAGACCTCATTGCTGTCTACAACTACCTGAAGGGAGGCTGTAGCCGGGTGGGGGATGGCCTCTTCTGCCAGGCAACAAGAAATAGAACAGAGAGACACAGTCTTGAGTTGCGCTGGGGGAAGTCTAGGCTGGATGTTAGGAGGAAGTTGTTGCCAGAGAGAGTGATTGGCATTGGAATGGGCTGCCCAGGGAGGTGGTGGAGTCACCGTCCCTGGAAGTCTTCAAGCAAAGCCTGGCTGAGGCACTTAGTGCCATGGTCTAGTTGACTGGATAAGGCTGGGTGCTAGGTTGGACTGGCTGATCTTGCAGGTCTCTTCCAACCTGATTGATTCTATGATTCTAAGACGTGAATGTTCTAAGAAGTGTCTGTATGAACGTGGAATCATAGAATGATAGAAACAGCCAGGTTGGAAGAGACCTCCAAGATCATCTAGTCCAACCTAGCTTCCAGCCCTGTCCAATCAACTAAGTGCCTCATCCAGTCTTGTCTTCAGCACCTCCAGGGACAGTGACTCCACCACCTCCCTGGGCAGCCCATTCCGATCACTCTCTCTGGCAACAACTTCCTCCTAACATTCAGCCTAGACCTCCTCCAGCACAACCTGAGACTGTGTTCCATTGTTTGTTGCTACTTGCCTGGCAGAGGAGACCAACTCCACTTGGCTACAGTCTCCCTTCAGGCAGTTGTGGAGAGCAATGAGGTCTGCCCTGAGCCTTCTCTTCTCCAGGCTAAACACCCCCAGATCCCTCAGCCTCTCCTCATGTGCCTATCTGCAGGCACAAATGATTCTCGTGGAATTGTGGCATTCTCTTTAACATTGATCTCAAAACAAAGAAATCTGCTTCATTCCCACAACCTGTTTACCATGCCTTTCAACTTGCTTTTGAGTTCTGACCCATCATATATTTCTTCTTTCCGGCTAGAAGTGGATGAGATTCATCAGCTACTTTGGAACAGTGAATGTGCACTTTTTTTCACAAGCTGTGTTCTCAGTTTTGGCCATTACTCATATTGTCCAAACAAGTGAAAAGGAGACCCCATTCCATGAATTCACTCCAAATCATTTCAGATTGTCCTGGCCAGGATCAGAATAATTATAGTATAGCTGCTCCAGCCTCTATCTGTGTTGTTTTGATAGAGTTCCTGAGGATTTTGAATTCATGTTTAATGATACAATTCTCAAATTACAGAATCACAGGATATCAGGGGCTGGAAGTTACCCTGAAAGCTCATCCAGTCCAACCTTACTGCAGAACAGGGTCATCTATACCAAATCACACAGGAATGTGTCCAGGCAGGTTTTTAATATCTCCAGAGAGGGATAATCCACAACTCCCCTAGGCAGCCTGTTCCAGAGTTCTGTCACTCTCACAGGGAATAAATTCCTCCTCAGGTTTCCATGGAACTTCCTACGCCTCTGCTTCCACCTATTGCCCCTTGTCCCATCACTGGGCATCACCCAGCAGAGCCTGGCTCCAGTCCTCTGGCACTCACCCTTTGCATATTTATAAACACTAAGGAGGTCTCCTCTCAATCTCCACTTCTCCAAGCTAAAGAGCCCCATCTCACTCAGTCTCTCATAATAGAGATGTAAGAGAGATGATGGGTATGGAAATCACCTGTTTCACTCTCAGAAACACACAGATTATTTACAAGAAAATATGGAATCCAGTTTTATTTAAGAGTATTTTCTCCACATTTATCTTCTTACTAACACAGGCTTTTACTTCTAAAAGTCTAAAATTCTGTCTTAGGAGACAATTAAAGAAGGAAAAAATAATTTCAAAAGAATCTAAATCTTTGCATAAATTGAAGAACATTGGCTAGAAGAGAGAACTAAACAAAATGCAACCTACAAAGTTCTGGAAGAAATAAAAGAAGTGGACACTCTCAGCAAACTGTAGCTTGTGCAGACATGGAGAAGATCTGTTCTTGCCAAAGATAAATGCAGGAAAGGAGGAAATAAAATGCCAAAGTCTTTGCCAAATGTTGCTCAACTTCTTGTAATTTGGGGATTTGACTTGCAAAATATCAGGTCAGTTGTAGAACTTTCTTTTCCTCCAAGATCTTTATAAAGGAACCGCAGCAAAAATCAATGAGTAGAGATTAACTTTAGAGCTTGGTTACCAATCAGGATGTGGTGAGCTCTGTTTATCTGTCTCGGGTGTCTGTTGTTCTCCTATTACATTAAAGATATACTTGAAGCAGCTACCATGACAAGGATTGTGAAATGACTCATCTAATGTGACCTTGGCAATCTCCATCCTGTTCCTATTAGGCCTTTGCAAAAACTTCATTTGTTCTGTTTGACACTCAGTGGAACTTTCTTGAGGTTGCATTTGTCACATTAAGCCAAGCTCCTCTACTGCTTTTGAAAAAGGCATGGGCTGGGGCATAGATTGATACCTTCTCCTTTTGCATTAACATATTGAAGAATGTGTAAGACTTCTGATATGAGAAGTTATCAGAGAAAAAGAACTGCATAAGAAGTGGAAGAAAGGAGAGCTAGAATGAGGGACACATTAGGAAGCTGCCTGAGCACCAACAGACCTGGTTCAAAGACCTACAGCTCAGTTACAATTAAATCCAACCACGGAGATCAAGTGGAACAGCAAAAGTTTGTACAGGTACATTAATGGCAAAAGGGGAAGACTCAGGAAGATGTGGACCCCCTCAGAAAGGAAACAGGAGAACTAGTGATAAGTGATAAGCAGAAGGATGAGGTTCTCAGTGACTTCCTATGTATAAATCACCAGTTTCATTTTACAAGCTGTGAGCAGTCAGTTATAATAGCAAAAAAATAGGGACAAGTGCTGCATAGATAGTAAAGTTCATTTGGAGTCGACCTGTTTTCCCAGACATTTGCTGCATTTTGTTGTTTCATAAAGGGACAGAAAGAATCCAGGACACAACTTACAGGTCCAGTGCTTGACAAATTCCATATAGCAATCAATATGGGATCCATTCTAGGGTGCTGAGAGAGCTGGCAGCTGAGCTGGCCAAGCCACTCTCCATCATTTATCAGCAGTCCTGGCTCACTGGAGAGGTCCCCAAAGACTGGAAGCTGCCAATGTGATACTCATTCACAAGAAGGGCCAGAGGGAGGAACCAGGAAATTACAGCCTGTGAGCCTCACCTCAGTGCCAGGCAAGGTGATGGAACAGGTCATCTTGGGTGCCATCACAAAGCACCTACAGGATGGCCAAGGGATCAGGCCCAGCCAGCATGGGTTTAGGAAGGGCAGGTCCTGCCTCACCAACCTGATCTCCTTTTATGATCAGGTTCCCTGCCTGGTGAATGTGGGGCAGGCTGTGGATGTAGTCTACCTGGACTGCAGCAAAGCCTTTGACACTGTCTGCCACGAGAAGCTCCTGGCCAAGCTGGCAGCTCATGGCTTGGACAGATTCACTGTGTGCTGGGTAAGGAACTGGCTGGATGGCAGAGCTCAGAGAGTGGTGGTGATTGGTGCCACATCCAGTTGGCAGCCAGTCACTAGTGGTGTTCCCCAAGAATCAGTGCTGGGCCCAGTCCTCTTCAATATCTTTATTGATGATCTGGATGAGGGGATTGAGTCCAGCATCAGTAAGTTTGCAGATGACACCAAGCTAGGAGCAGGTGTTGATCTGTTGGAAAGTAGGAGAGCCCTGCAGAGGGACCTGGACAGGCTGGATGGGTGGGCAGGGGCCAATGGGATGAGATTTAACAAGGCCAAGTGCGGAGTTCTACACTTTGGAGACAACAACCCCAAGCAGCACTACAGGCTGGGGACAGAGTGTCTGGAGAGAAGCCAGGAGGAAAGGGACCTGGGGGTGTGTGATGGTTTGGGCTCTTACCCGTCCCCCCCCCCCCCCCACTTTTTGAATTGCCCCAGCTAACTCAGACAGGCTCCAGGAATATAAATGAAGCTATTTATTTACAAGCAGCAAATATACAAGCAGCTATTTACAGTATATACAGTTATACACAGAAATATACAAAGGATAAACAATACAGAAGCACAACTCTCCTCCCAGAAACCTGAGTCCCCAGGAGGGGCTCTCAAACCACCCCAACACCTCCCCTTGCCCTCTCAACCTTACCCCAGTTCTCAGAAAGAAGAGAGGTGCAGCCAAGAGGATAAGGAGGAAAGTTAGTGGGAGCAAGGTTAATGAGAAACAGCTTTGTCAAAGCCCAGAAACAAAGTGAGAGACAAAATGGAGAATGTTTTTTTCTTCTTCCCAGAGCTCTCAGCGTGCCTGTGAGAGGAGTAGACACAACCATGTTTTCATTTCACTGCCCATTATCTAGTTCTTTTACCAAAACATTCCAGCTTGCTTCAAACTAGCACAGGGTGCTGATAGATAGTAGCTGAAGATGAGGCAGCAGTGTGCCCAGGTGGCCAAGAGGGCCAATGGCATCCTGGCCTGCATCAGGAACAGTGTGGCCAGCAGGACAAGGGAGGTTATTCTTCCCCTGTACTCAACACTGGTCAGGCCACATCTTGAGTGCTGTGTCCAGTTCTGGGCTCCTCAATTCAAGAGAGATGTTGAGGTGCTGAAACATGTCCAGAGAAGGGCAACAAAGCTGGTGAGGGGCCTGGAACACAAACCCTATGAGGAGAGGCTGAGGGAGCTGGGCCTGTTTAGCCTGGAGAAGAGGAGGCTCAGGGGTGATCTTATTACTGTCTACAACTACCTGAAGGGAGACTGTAGCCAGGTGGGGGGTGACCTCTTCTCCCAGGCAACCAGCAATAGAACAAGAGGATGCAGTCTCAAGTTGTGCCGGGGTAGGTCTAGGCTGGATGTTAGGAGGAAGTTCTTCACAGAGAGAGTGATTTCCCATTGGAATGGGCTGCCCAGGGAGGTGGTGGAGGCACCGTCCCTGGAGGTCTTCAAGAAAAGATTGGATGAGGCACTTAGTGCCATGGTCCAGTTGATTGGTTAGGGCTGGGTGCTAGGTTGGACTGGATGATCTTGGAGGTCTCTTCCAACCTGGTTGATTCTATGATTCTATGATTCTATGATAACTACCTGAGGGGTGGTTGTAGCCAGGTGGGAGGTGGTCTCTTCTGTCAGGCAATCATTAACAGAACAAGGGTACACAGTCTCAAGTTGTGCTGGGGGAGGTCTAGGCTGGATGTTAGGAGGAAGTTGTTGTCAGAGAGAGTGATTGGTATTGGAATGGGCTGCCCAGGGAGGTGGTGGAGTTGCCGTCTCTTCTAACCTGTTGATTCTATGATTCTATGATTCTAAGAGACCTCTTCCTGGGGATGTCTTCACAGCTTGGTCAGTAGCTGAAAGTACATGAGTATCCATTTCTAATGAAATATAGACATATATAACAACGTTATCTACCTAGCAGTCTGTCTCTTTTTCAAGTATTTCAGTCCTTCCTTATAGAATCTTTGAATCAACCAGGTTGAAGAGACCTCGAAGATCATCCACTCCAATGTATCACCCAGCCCTAGCCAATCAACTGGACCATGGCACTAAGTGCCTCATCCGGGCTTTTCTTGAAAACCTTCAGGGACAGCAACTCCATCACCTCTCTGGGCAGCCCATTCCAATATCAAACCTGTATCCAACTGAAATTGAAATTTCATCTGTGACCAAACCAGGAGCTTTACCTCTTCATCTGGTGATTCAGAGAAAATACAATAGAAATTGTGGATTAAGAATTGTTCTCAGTACTTGAGTGATGTCCTGCCATACTATGTTAAGTAACAGGGTTACAATAAAGCTCAGGGTGCTGTTTCTCTTCTCACGCTTTGGTATTGTGATGTTCTTGCAATTTTTACCTCTCAAATGACTGGTCAAATCCCTGGTGGAATAGGGATGTGCTCTACACAAGCAAATTTTAAACACTGTACAAAGAATAACTCCTAAATTGTCATCAGAAACAAGCAGTTTTGATTACTGCAGAATTGAAGAATGAGAATCTTTTCTGTAGAACAGACAGTATCATCTAAGGAACCAAAATGTCAAGCTGAGATGTAGCTGTACAGGTACTACATCCCAGAGGTTTTGTAACTTCTGATTTGAGTATCAGGGAAAATGAATAGAATCATAGAAGCAGTCAGGGTTGAAAGGGACCACAAGCATCATCTAGTTTCAACATCCCTACCATGGGCAGGAACACCCTACCCTAGAGCAGGCTGCCCACAGCCTCATCCAGCCTGGCCTTAAACACCTCCAGCCATGGGGCCTCAACCACTTCCCTGGGCAACCCATTCCAGCCTTTCACCACTCTCATGCTCAACAACTTCCTTCTCACGTCCAGCCTGAACCTACCCATCTCCAGCTTTGCTCCATTCCCCCTAGTTTTGTCACTCCCTGAGACCCTAAAAAGTCTCTCCCCAGCTTTCTTGTAGGCCCCTTTCAGTTATTGAAATTCCACAAGAAGGTCACCTGGGAGCCTCCTCTTCTCCAGACTGCACAGCCCCAACTCTTTCAGTCTGCCCTCATAGCAGAGCTGCTCCAGCCCTTTGAGCATCCTTGTGACCCTTCCCTGGTCATGCTCCAGTACCTCCACGTCCCTCTTGTAACAGGGGCTCCAGAACTGGATGCAGTACTCCAGGTGGGGGGTCAACAAAGCAGAGCAGAGGGGGAGAATCACCTCCCTTAACCTGCTGGCCACACTGATGCAGTCCAGGCTCTGGTTTGCCCTCTGGGCTGCAAGCTCACACTGCTGGCTCATGTTGAGCTTCTTATCCACCAGCACCCCCAGGTCCCTCTCCTTAGGGTTGCTCTCCAGCCAGTCACAATACTAGGTATCCAAGGAAACACCTAACTGAATGTTTCAAGAAATTTGTTATAAAGTCACTGTTGAGTATTGAAATGCTCCACATGAGACACCAGAGAGTCAGATGCTAGTTCTAGCAGTATTACAAACAAACATAAAGAGCAAATAAGTATAGAAATCATAAAAAGTAAACCACTATCTTTCAAGAGATCCAACCACCAGCCCCAAACCAGCATACTTATGATGGCTTTTATGGGTGCCCCTCATGCTCTTAGTGTGGGCACTGTCCTCCCCTCAGCAGCTTAGCCTCTATAGACAAGATCATTCCTGCTGGAGTTTTGTGACACTTGATTCAATCTAAAGACAAGGCAAAAAATAGATTTTTTTCCCTCCTGCTGGATTCTCCATATCTGAAAATTGTTATCAATTACTGTCCTAATGCTCTCCTCTTCAGCCTGAATAGAGTTGACACCTTCAGTTTCTGTGCATAGGTCCTGTCTCTAGATATTTTTGTGTTACAGAACTTTTGTTCTTTTTCATTTTATGGGTTCTCTTCACTTGCTCCATGATTGTTGAAAAGGGGAGAAAGGATGAGGAAGCAGGAAATTCCCTATATTTCCCTAATGCAGAGGAGATGTTTGAGATGGAGCTTTACCAAGGTCAAGTGAAATTGCTCTGTGACTCTCACAGTCTTCCTGTTCACAGGGCAATTGTTTGCTGTTTTCACAAGAGCATGACGCTGCTGATTCACACCTATTGATGACCTTTTGTTGTAAGCTACAGATGCTTCTCTTCCACGTTTCTCCATAGAGTACTGTACTCCACAATCAGTGGTTCAGCTGATTGTCCTTTGAGAAAGGAAGTCTTGTATTTGGGATAAGTTTGTGATGTCTGATTTTCTCTTCTCAGCACATGTTACTTTAATTTACCAGGACCATTTTGCATGCTAATAGTGTCCTTGAATGCCCTGGCAGTCCCTTCTGGATGTGCACATGGTCAGTCACTTCTAGGCCTTATGAGATCATGATGTGAACAACATAAATCATGAAGCAGAGCATATGCTCTGATGTTTCTCTTTTTCATCTATGTGAATAAATTAAACACACATAGGACTTTTGTCTACCAACTGCGTAGACTCTGTTCACATGAACAGCGTTTGGAGGACCTCTGCTACAAGGACAGAGTGAAAGAGTTGGGGCTGTTCAGTCTGGGGAACAGGAGGGTCCCAGGTGACCTTCTTGTGACATTCCAGTACCTGGGGGGGGGGGCTACAAGAAAGCTAGGGAGGGACTTTTTAGGGTCTCAGGAAGGTACAGAACTAGGGGGAATAGAGCAAAGCTGGAGATGGGTAGGTTCAGGCTGGACGTGAGAAGGAAGTTGTTGAGCATGAGAGTGGTGAAAGGCTGGAATGGGTTGCCCAGAGAAGTGGTTGAGGCCCCATGGCTGGAGGTGTTTAAGGCCAGGCTGGATGAGGCTTTGGGCAGCCTGCTCTAGGGTAGGGTGTCCTTGCCCGTGGTAAGGATGTTGGAACTAGATGATCCTTGTGGTCCCTTCCAAACCTTACTGCTTCTATGATTCTACGACATTACTGAACTCCAGCACACAATACCTACATCCAAATCTTGTATGTATTGGGTCTGACTCTGTACTGGCAACTGACCACTACACAGGGATCACTGGAGAGGGTAACTTCTTTCTCTCCCAGAACTGTGTCACAATTACAGAATCACAGAATCATAGAATCAGTCAGAGTTGGAAGGGACCACAATGATCACTTCTTGGCCTTTTGGCTAAGATCAAGTGTAGTGTAGAACTATATAATTGTCTAATAAGTCTCAGTGCTTGGGAATTTTGTCTAGTTTTCTGTTTAATTTACTACTATGGACTTTACCACACTGTTAGCAGTCAGGCAAACATAATAAAAGTTCTACCCAGGTATCTGAAACCTGATAGCAAACTCTCTGCTAGGAACAAGTCTGCAAGCAAGAACTTTTGTGTCTGAAGACGGTTATCAAGACAAGGAGTTTGTAAAGAGAATGTCTATCTATCTGTCTGCTGACGTAAAGCAGTAAGTTACCCTTTGAATTTCATCTGAATCAAAAGCTTTCTTGAGTGAAGGGGTTAAAAATGGGGAATATTTTAACAGAAAATTTGCAAGAAGGACTGCCCCAGCTAAAGGACTCACTGATCCCAGTTACAGCACAAGTGCAGGGTGTTACCATGCACAAAAACATTTCAGTCACTCAGGAAGAGTTTGTACCAAGAAAGAGATGAAATCCCAGGGCCAATGGGAAACAATGGTTTAAGCTTTGGTATATCTGCTCTGCTATGTTGCTCCTGCTAGATGTACCACTAATTCTGACAGATCATGTTCATGGTTTTCAGCTGAAGGACAGCACAATGCTTCTTCTTTCCCTTGTGACCAATCATTCATCAATGCATCAAACACAGTACAAGATTGGGCATGAGTTTGGCACTAGCAGGGATGTTCTGTAACCTCCAGGGCTGTCATTTGTTGGTTTGTTAGAGACAGGAGACTGTTCTGTTTATTCAGGTTCTTGTACTGGAGACTATGCTGTAACATTTCAGGTTATGCAAGTATTTATAGGCTGAATAAAGCAGCATTTGATAAACATGTTGACTGTGCAATGGGCTTTGGGATCTACTTGCTCATGTGCTACACAGGACTAACTCTGGATTCTGAAAATGCCATCTGATAGCCATGGGGCTTTAAATGTGCTTAAAGATTGCTGCTTTGGGGAAACAACAAAAAACATGTGAGGGCTGGGGAATCTAATCTCCAAGTTTCTCCCTCAGCCTTACCTAAATCATCTCAGGAGCATGCAATACAGTGTATGTTATGGACAGTTTGGCTAGGCTGAGCATGATGCACAAGAAGACAGTATCTCATGTCACCCATCAATCACCCAGGATCAATATGGAGCTTCATAGCTGATAATACTTTGCTCATCTCATGGAGAATGGGATCCTGGAAAGCTCTGTCTCTGAGGAAAAAGGAATTAAACCAAACCAACACAACCCTGAGAGGTTACTGTGAATAGTCTTGCAAACTTTCAGCCCAACTCACATGCAAGCTCTCTGGGGCTGACAGGAATGGCTGACAAATTCCACCTCTCTCACACACATTGGCAAGTGTTTGTGAACTCACCCCTAATCTTAACAGCAGGGGTGTTCAGCTATTTCTGCTTGCTATTTTTGCTTGAATATATCTTATTCATTTTCCAGCTACTCTTTCTTTTCCAGAGACCTAAATGCTAAAGAACTCTGATGTTGAGGAGCCATCTCCCTGTACAAAAGCTAGTTAAGCCTTCCAGGTAGGGGATACCCAGAAACAAGCTACTGCTAATTTCTCCTCCTTCTATGGATTCAACTGCAACTCTTTTATTCTTTAAACAAATGCCTTTACAACAGTGATATATTAGTTTTTTCTTAAACTTAGCTCAATTAAAATTTCTTTCCTAGAGGTAAAAGGGAGCAAGTTCAACAGAATGGATAGAAGAAACACAGCTCTGCCACAGTTCTGCCACAATAGGGTGGCAGAAATAAAGCCTTATGGGGATATTTGCACAGATCCGCCCAGGGAGTGGGAGAATGAGCACCAGCTTCTCAACGCTGTGTCAGATTGCACAGAATGGGACTGTCACCCACTTCCTTCTCCATTATATAAGACAAAATTTCCTTGCTTACTTAATTCTGGGCTTTACCTGACAGAGTGAGGAAAGAGAACAGCGTAATGCAGCACAGGGATTCACAAACAGCTAATGGAATGGCAAGCAGGATAATCATGTCTTAAGGTGTGTCCAAGCCTGCTAGGTTGTCAGTGCTTCACTCTGCATGGCCTTCTCTGAAGTATTTGACAGGCATCTTGGGGATTCTTTAGGACAGTCTGCAGCCTGATGTGCCCTGACTTGTCAAATCATTTGCTTCTAATCATAAAATCATAGAATCAAGCAGGTTGGAAGAGACCTACAAGATCATCCTGTCCAACCCATCCCCCAGCTCTGTCCAATCAACCAGACCATGGCACTGAGTGCCTCAGCCAGGATTTGCTTCAAAACCTTCAGGGACGGTGACTCCGCCACCTCCCTGGGCAGCCCATTCCAATGCCAATCACTCTCTCTGCCAACAACTTCCTCCTAACATCCAGCCTAGATATATATTTCATCATTATTTTCTTTTCAAAAGCAATGATCTAATTTCTCTCATTAGAATATTCCAATTAGCCTCAAACCACTGAATATTCCAATTAACCTCAAACCACCACAAGATGATAACTTGTGTGCATCTGAGTGCTGTAGCAGATCACCCATCACTGCCTTATTTATTGCTATGACCTCATTCTGATTCCCCTCTCTGACTCCTAGTTCAAGAGGTTGAGTGTCCAGGGAAATGCTGATTTAAGTGCTAAAGACTGTTGCAAAGTAGGCATTAAGCAGGCCACTCTCTGAGAGTCTTCCTTTAATTTTTGACTATAAGGTTGTTTTCCTGTCTTGGGTCCTGTCCTTTTTTTTTTCCCTAGAGACATTTTCTCAGCTGTGTTTTGTTTCTTTACCCAGAGAAACCTATGTTTTGTGTCCACCTCTGCTATTTACTAACAAAGTAATCAAGAGACAGAAATATGCTAGATTGGATTTAATTCATGAAAAACATGAGTCAGATGCTGAAATAAAATTAATTGTTTGCCTTTTTTATTGGTTTAGTTTGGTGTGGTTGTATTGTGGTCTATTGCTCAGACATGAACACCTTTGCAGTATCTGGCCTGGAATTTATTTTTTAAATTAAACATTTTGGGTATTGCAAAGCAAGATTAATTCAGGATGTTATATACAGGTCAAGAAATACATTTTTAATGCAACATAATGCAAGTTCTCCACATCAGTTTCTCCATTTCAGTGAGCAAGTAACATTTTGCTTCACTGAAGCTAAAGCAGACAGTCACAAAAGTTGGCTTCACTGCCTAATGCTTCTCATGTCCTGTCACTTTTCAAAGTTCTGCTGTAACCTGGATTTTTTTTGCCCTCTGGAATAAATGAATATAAAAAATCTTTTTGTCAAATGTAAACATTTTCTTCCACTCTATTATGGAAGGCTAAGAGGCCTATTAGACGTCCTGGCTTGCCTCACCCTTCTGCTGATGGGGGGAAGCAAGGGCAGAGGGGGAAACAAAGGTTTGGGCCATTTTGTCCCTTCCGA
Source organism: Pogoniulus pusillus (assembly GCF_015220805.1). Classification (NCBI taxonomy): domain Eukaryota; kingdom Metazoa; phylum Chordata; class Aves; order Piciformes; family Lybiidae; genus Pogoniulus; species Pogoniulus pusillus. The sequence continues at coordinate 7,168,422 of NC_087309.1, read as the reverse complement.
AAGTGCTGAACAGCTATCCACAGGTGTTTAGGTACTTGTTGGCGTCTTGCCCAAATAAGGGTGAGCAAGCCCTGGTTGCACCTAACATGGTCAGTTTTGCAAATGCCATTTTGATTGGTGAATCTCTGTGGCCAAAGGAGCCTTTGCACTCGGGCAAGTTATGTAAATGGAACTAAGCTGCAAGCAGTTGAGCTGCTTCTGTCTGGCTGCCTCTGCCTCACTGCTCTTGGACAACGTGTTCTGCCCTGCCTTGTGATTCAGACCGTCTTAGCCTTGATGTTTTGGGCTTGAACTACCTGGAAACTTAAGTGCCTCAAGTTTCCCAGGAGAAGGCATTTAAGTGCCTCACAACATGGTGAGAAGTGCCACAGAGTTGGTGCTCTCTGTACATCTGCAAGAGATCCTGCCTGCACCTCTGCAAACCTCTGTGCCAAGAGGAACCAGGATCAGGTCAGAGATCATCTGCCTCTTTCCCAGCACCCTGGGAAGATCTAGAAGCCTCTCAACAGACAAGCATATCCAACACTGCCACAAGGGAGGCAGGGACTATCTTGAAATGTCTATTCCACAGCAGTGAGTAGCAGACTGTCGCTAGGGCTTCAGGCTGCCTATTTGCAAGTGAGGCAAAGCCATTTTGTGGCTAAACTTTTCCAGTTGTCTGGTTCTCATAAATGAATGATTTGCCCATAAGCATCCTTGTGAAAATTTCCTAAACTAATTAGAAACCAAATTTAACTAATTTGTATAAAGTTGTGGGCAGGGCTTTCCAGAAATAAAATTAACTGCATATTTTATAATTCCTGCCTCTTTAATTGCCACAACCAATTCACACTCTCTCAGCTGAAGAAAGAGAAGTTTATATTAATTCTTTTTGCCATTTCCCCCCCTTGTTTCCACCATAGTTGACTGCTTATTAGGCCTCTTATCTGGTGGTTATGTTTATTAGGCCTCTTATCTGGTGAAATTATGTCTACAACTCCCTGAAGGGAGGTTGTAGCCAGGTGGGGTTGGTCTCTTCTGCCAGGCAACCAGCAACAGAACAAAAGGACACAGTCGCAAGTAGTGCTGGGGAAGGCAGAGGCTGGATGTTGGGAAGAAGTTGTTGGCAGAGAGAGTGATTGGCATTGGAATGGGCTGCCCAGGGAGGTGGTGAAGTCATCGTCCCTGGAAGTATTCAAGAAGAGACTGGCTGAGGCACTTAGTGCCATGGTCTAGTTGACTGGCTAGGGCTGGGTGCTAGGTTGGACTGGATGATCTTCAAGGTCTCCTCCATCCTGGTTGATTCTATGATTCTTCACCTTATGTTAAGATTCCTAAGCTGTGCATTAAATTCATTGTGTTTCTGAATCTCTATTAACAGTTGACTTAGAGAAGAATTAAATGTGTGGCCGTATTAATGCAGCTTCATTTGTTCTCAGCTACATTTGTTTGTTGTTATTTTCACAATGAACTATAAGAGCATCCAAACAGACAGAAGTTGGAGAGAGCTGTAAGTGATGCCTGAGGCATGAAAAGTTTGATTTCATCTGGAATATTGATTTTGATTTACTAATTTGATGCTGTTTATTTTTCTACTATAATCTATAGAGCTACTTCAATGTACCATGAGGAGGAGAGAATTCTGAATATCTATACTGTGGATAGCAAGTAGGATAGCATAGTAAGTAGGATAGCATAGCAAGTAAAATTCAAATGTTCAGGAACATTTTCAGTTTGCCCTTTGTAACAAGTAAATAACTGAACAAAACAATTTCTAGAGCAGGAACAAGTAGCTAAATTTAGGTTAGATTGTAGTGAGCTTTTTTGCATCTGTACTTTAGTTAGATGTTGGTTGAATGAGACAACAACCACCAATCAACCAACCAACCAGACAGTAAATCAAACAGTAAACCATCCAAAGAAGAGCCATAGAAATTTCTCTATTCAGGTCTCATCATGTGTATGCAGATAGAATGCGTGTGGAGTTAATCCACCAGTGTCTCCTGATGCTTGTAAACTATGTAACCTTGTAAAGTACAAAAGTACTTACAAATGGAAGATTAGAAAGAGATATGAATGTTACAGAATCACAGAATCTTAGAGGCTGGAAGGGACATCCAGAGATCATCAAATCCAGCTCCCCTGCCAAAGCAGGATCCCCTAGGGTAGTTCACATGGGAATGCATGCAGGTGGGATAGAAAGTCTGCAGATAAGGAAACTCCACCACCTCTCTGTCAGCCTCCCCTCACTGCAAAGAAGTTTCTCCTCATGTTGATCTGAAACCTTCTCTGTTCCACTTTGTAGCTGTTGCTCCTTGTCTCATTGCTGCTGAGCAGTGAAAAGAGCTTGGCCCCAGCCACTCGACACCCACCCCTCAGATATTTGCACACATTGATCAGATCTCCTTTCAGTCTTCTCCAGACTAAAGATCCCCAGGGCCCTCAGACTCAGTTCTTAGAATATCAGAGGAAATTCTCCTCACATGTTTCTCCAGAGAGGAAAGAAAGAAAGATTCTGCCATTCAGAGGTTTTGGTAAAATGAGGCTACACACGGAGGTAGCAGAAGAGTGACGGTTAAGTTTGTAACAGTGCTACTGGGATGCCTTAAAACCTGTGTAGGTTTTCTTTATAAACAGATTTCTATTTTATTCCAAAGTTTTCCCCAGGTCCAAAAGGCAAAGATCACTGAATTTTGATTTGTTTTCCACTTGTCTCCTCTGTCTGTCATAAACAGTATGGTCCTTACCAAAGATTTATGATTTATCAGGGCATATTTCATCTGGACATTGCTCTCTGCTATTGCAGAAGTCCAAGATTTGGTGGACTTCTTTATTGATTGTTTGTTTTGGTGAACTAATACAAATTCTGAGGACAGGAAGAAGGGTTGAAACATTTCATGTTACGTCCTAGACAAATGCATGTGGCATTGAGACTTTCTTTGTGTTTTCACTGTTATATCTGCTTCATTTCTTACATAGATGGTGCTCAAAACAGGGTGTACGTGTGCATGTATGTGCAGTGCTGCAGCATATTCATGTGGCCAGTGTAGCTGACATGGCCTGATTCTAAGTCCCTCCATCTGTGTTCAGAGCAGGAGCATGCAGCCCTGCAACTTCATAGAGTTTTGTCTGGACTGGAGAGGAAAAAGTGAAAGCATTCCTACTGTTGGGAGTGGCAGTCAGAGAGAAAGGCAATGGATGGGCCAGCTGGCCAATATGTTTTTAGATAAATCAAATGGCTCCTGTATGCTTAGGGGCAGTAATTAATCCTGTCTCTGGGACAGAAACTCGTTGCCTTTTTAGAAGAACTGGAAAAACTGTTACTCTTGTCAGCAGTCTGGTTACAGATTTGTAAGGGTATGTTATTCCATTCTTTGCTCCTCCAAGACAGATTGAGGGCCCTAAAGAAAGCAAAAATGTGGATTAGGAGAATTAGATTCAAGACGCCATAAATTATCTCATGGTAGGTTCCAATATCAGGTTCCAATCTGGCAGTGTGGTACACCAAGGATGGATTAAGGCATTCTTTTGAGAGGCTGGGGAATGGGAGTGGAAATCATTTTTCTACCTTCACTTCGGGTAATGTTGTAGGTGTGTCAGTGTTATTTTGTATGAATAGCCTCTGAAAACTGTTACAGACAAGCTTGCACATTAAAAACCCCCAATATATTTTGTACAGAATTGTAACTGTTTATACATCACATCAAAGAACCCTGTTTTTCTAATGATGTCTGTGAAAAACAATAGCTTGCTAGCCTTCTTATGTGAAAAACAATAGCTTGCTAGCCTTCTTATGCTATCATAATTGCAAGCTTTTGATCACTGGAAGAGCTAAAATATTTTGCCTGGTTTCCCTTATACTTTTGAGTTTCCTTTATTTACTCCAGTGATTTGCTCCACTGACATTTGGTATATCCAACTTCAAGTGCTGATGGCCCAGGTCAACACATTCATGTGTGAGTATCACAGGCAGTCCGATGCAGTGGGTTGACTCCTCAGGCACGGTAAAGCTCCACATTCTATTTTCAGACTGTGGTATCTCTATGTTACTTCTGAAATGAGGAGCAGGACTGAATGTACACATTAACTTGGTGTATCACCTTGCTGCAGGACTTCAAACAAAAGGCCCTACAAAGGTTTTGCTGATCTGTTAGGTTTATTAACCTGTTGTGTGGCTCTGGCCAGCCTGATCTAGGGCAGAGTGCCCCTGCTTATGGCAGGGGAGTTCGAACTAGATGATCCTTGTGGTCCCTTCCAACACTGAGCAGAAATCTGTCCTGTCACTTTTAATGTAATGATCTTTCTTCACTACACTCTTCATCTACAGTTCTGATCAATGTGCTGACCTTCATTTTACAAGCCAAATCATCCCATTAATTTCTCATAGAATCAAAGAATGGTTTGGGTTGTAAGAAACCACAAAGATCATCTGATTCTCTGCCATGGACAGGGACACATTCCACTAAACCAGATTGCCTAAGGCCCCATCTAACCAGGCCTTGAACACTTCCAGGAATTAGGCATCTGCAAATTCCCTGGGCAACTTGTTCCACTGTAAAGAATTTCTTTCTAATATATCACTTAAGCCTACCATTTATCTCTACAAGCCCTTGTAAAAAGTACTCCCCCAGCTTTTCTAAGGCCTCCTTCAGGTACCTGAAGGCTGCTATGAGATCTCCCAAGAGCCTTCATTTTTCCAGTCTGCACAGCCAAACTTCTGTAGCTTATCCTCATAGGGGAGATGTTCTCTGATCATCTTCGTGGCCCTCCTTTAGACCTGCTCCAACAGTTCCATGTCCTTCTTGTGATGATCTAGATGAAGGGATTGAGTCCAGCATCAGTAAGTTTGCAGATGACACCAAGCTAGGAGCAGGTGTGGATCTGTTGGAAGGCAGGAAGCCCTGCAGAGGGACCTAGACAGGCTGGATGGGTGGGCAGAGGCCAATGGGATGAGATTTAACAAGGCTAAGTGCAGGGTTCTGCACTTTGGCCACAACAACCCCAAGCAGTGATACAGGCTGGGGACTGAGTGGCTGGAGAGCAGCCAGGCAGAAAGGGACCTGGGGGTGCTGGTAGATAATAGGCTGAAGATGAGGCAGCAGTGTGCCCAGGTGGCCAGGAGAGCCATTGGCATCCTGGCCTGCATCAAGAACAGTGTGGCCAGTAGGACAAGGGAGGTTATTCTTGCCCTGTACTCAGCACTGGTCAGGCCACACCTTGAGTACTGTGTCCAGTTCTGGGCCCCTCAATTCAAGAGAGATGTTGAGATACTGGAAGGTGTCCAGAGAAGGGCAATGAAGCTGGTGAGAGGCCTAGAATGCAAACCCTCTAAGGAGAGGCTGAGGGAGCTGAAGGTGTGCAGCCTGGAAAAGAGGAGGCTCAGGGGTGACTTCATTGCTCTCTACAACTACCTGAAGGGAGGTTGTAGCCAGGTGGGGCTTGGTCTCTTCTCCCAGACAACCAGCAACAGAAGAAGGGGACACAGTCTCAAGTTGTGCCAGGGGAGATTTAGGCTGGATGTTAGGAGGAAGTTGTTGGCAGAGAGAGTGATTAGCATTGGAATGTGCTGCCCAGGGAGGTGGTGGAGGCACCGTCCCTGCAGGTGTTCAAGGAAAGCCTGGATGAGGCACTTAGTGCTGTGGTCTGGTTGACTGGCTAGGGCTGGGTGCTAGGTTGGACTGGCTGATCTTGCAGGTCTCTTCCAACCTGGTTGATTCTATGATTCTATGATGATTCTAAGGAGAGGGAGAAAGAGAGAAAGGGAAGGAGAAAGCGAGGAGGGAGGGAAGGAAGGAAGGAAGGAAGGAAGGAAGGAAGGAAGGAAGGAAGGAAGGAAGGAAGGAAGGAGGGAAGGAGGGAAGGAGGGAAGGAGGGAAGGAGGGAAGGAGGGAAGGAGGGAAGGAGGGAAGGAAGGAAGGAAGGAAGGAAGGAAGGAAGGAAGGAAGGAAGGAAGGAAGGAAGGAAGGAAGGAAGGGAGGAAGGGAGGAAGGGAGGAAGGGAGGAAGGGAGGAAGGGAGGAAGGGAGGAAGGGAGGAAGGGAGGAAGGGAGGAAGGGAGGAAGGGAGGAAGGGAGGAAGGGAGGAAGGGAGGAAGGGAGGAAGGGAGGAAGGGAGGAAGGGAGGAAGGGAGGAAGGGAGGAAGGGAGGAAGGGAGGAAGGGAGGAAGGGAGGAAGGAAGGAAGGAAGGAAGGAAGGAAGGAAGGAAGGAAGGAAGGAAGGAAGGAAGGAAGGAAGGAAGGAAGGAAGGAAGGAAGGAAGGAAGGAAGGAAGGAAGGAAGGAAGAGGTGGGGGGAGAAGAAAGAGAGAGAAGAAGGGAAGGAAGGAGAAGGATGGAAGGAAAAAAGAGCCAGGCAATGAAAAATGTGGAATTACTTTATTATGCATTACTCCCTAAAGCTAAATATTGCTCAAGCTCTCTGCCAACTCCTTTGGCAAGTTAAGTTATTCCAAACAATAATAAAGGCGTACTGATAATTTTCCACTTTATTTGTATTGAATGTCCATTTATTAAATATTTTTTTCCTATCAGTTTCTTTCCAAGAATGCTTAAAATGTGTTTACCTGTATGTGAAGTACTGAACTGGTAGCAGCAAGAGATACCAGTCAACATGGTGATCAGCTCTGGTTTTGCAGGCAGTTAGTGGAGCGAGAAAGCAAGCTTCTGAGTGTTTGCAAGCATCAGATAGCAGCTCTCTGTGCTGTGCCCATAACCTGCTATAAAAGCAGGACAGAGTGGATCCGAGAGGCAGTCAGATCATTTTCTATTTGATTTCTGTGTTTGCTGGAAGGAAACACAAATACACAGCAAATTTTGCTAGTGTAACACTAATGCTGACAGTGAGTATGAGGTTATGTAAAGTAAGGTGAATGTAAAGGTGAAAAATGTAATGGTGGGAAGTGCATGCAGTGGCTGAATGAAAAAAATCAGGATGTTAAGGGAGAGCATTTTTTTTTTTTAAGCTATAAAATGATCTGGATGAAATATGTACATGTTTATAGTTTGGCATCTGGCGTGTGTTACATGACTAACTTTGTTTGAAGAAACTCTGCCAGCCCTTCCAAGTCCCTCCCTATTAATAAGAACTGTAGTTCATAAAAAGGCAGGCTACATGCTGCCAGTTCAAGTGCTCTGAGAAATGTCCTTCAAAATGTCAACGATTTGGATTGCTGCCTTTGTGCTTGAGCCACCCGTGCAGGGGAAATCTTTCCCTATCTGCCTGGGCATGCCTGTGGAACAGTGTCAGCTGCCAGTACCATGGTTGAATCTGCAGGAATACCATTCTAGAACTTGTACCCTCATCTGACTGCTGTGAATTTTCTTTTTGAGTCTTTTTGTGTGCAGGTGAGAACAGTCATTAGAGTAATCTCAATTCTAGCCTGAGGCTTCATCTGGACTATAAGTGAGGACTATATTGCATGATTCAGTTTGATGTAAACCAGTACTACATCAAAACTGGCATTGTCCCACTCACTCTCCTCTTCCACTATGAACTCAAAATGAAATCCTGATGTGGATAGCTATATCATTTCTTTGAACTTTACTGATGATATAACCTTGGTACTGCATCCCTTGGGTCAGTATAGAATTTAAAACTAAGAAATCTCTAAAAATTAAATACAGTGTTGAATTCATGATTCATCTGAATATGGAACTAGACCTTTCCTATGAGCATATTTTCTTGGGTGAGATTTGATGCATGCCAAACAATTATTTTTAAGTGTTGGAGATAAAAGCTTTCAAGGTACCAACCCCAAAACTGAACTTGTAAGAAGTGCACCATGTGAGCTTGACAAGAACATGACATACTTAACACTGGCAAGGCCACACCTTGAGTCCTGTGCCTAGGGAGGTGGTGGAGTTGTCATGCCTGGAGGTGTTGGAGCAAAGCCTGCATGAGGCACTTAGTGCCATGGTCTAGTTGAAGGGTCAGGGCTGGGTGCTAGGATGGACTGGATGACCTTGCAGATAACCACCTCTTCTCTAGGAAGATCTTTCCCATAACATCCAGCCTAATGGCTCTCTTGGCCACCTGGGCACACTGCTGCCTCATCTTCAGCCTACTATCTACCAGTACCCCCAGGTCCTTTTCTTCCTGGATGCTCTCCAGACACTCTGTCCATGGCCTGTAACACTGCTTGGGGTTGTGGCCAAGTGTAGAACCCTGCACTTGGCCTTGTTCAGTCTCATCCCATTGGCCTCTGCCCACCCATCCAGCCTGTCTAGGTCCCTCTGCAGGGCTTTCCTACCGTCCAACAGATCCACAGCTGCTCCTAGCTTGGTGTCATCTGCAAACTTACTGATGCTGGACCCAATCCCCTCGTCCAGATCATCAAAAAATGTATTGAACAGGACTGGGCGCAGCACTGATCCCTGGGGATAAGACTAGGACTCACAGCACTAACATTTTTGGGATCAGGATTAAGTCTGTAAACTTCAGACTGGCTTATTAAAAAGGTACCCAAATAAGATACAGCTTCATAATTCCTGCCCTGCTTCAAATAGAAGGATAGCTTTTCTCAAAAATGTTTCCAAAATAAACTTTCTTTTTCTCTTAATCCATCCAAGCATCATCATGGCCATTCATACTCTGTTCACTCAGTCATTCCTATAACGCTTTTCATGTCCTGTTCTGCAAAGCATTTTATATAATTAAGCTAAAGAATACCTTTAGGCTTGAACACACAGCCTGGGAGCAGGTCAGAACTAGAAATTTTGTTCCAGTATCTCGTCATAAGCAGTAAACTTAAGAGTGTCCTCATATGCCACTGAGCAAGCTAATTGTTCCACTGACACGCCTGTTGCAGGGCTGGGACACTGAAGGCTTTGCTGTTCTTTCTCTTCTTCTGTGTGAGTCCCCCAAAACCTCTTACTTTCACCCATCCCTAATTACTAAGGCAGTGTCTCTAGCCAGTTAAGTCTCCTGTAAGCTAAGCTCTTCTGTCTTCTTGTGTCCAGCAACTGCTTAAAATAACCCCACAACTTTTTTAACTGGAAATGCTTTTTATTTTTCCTCCTGACAATTCCCATCTAGAAGAAGAGGCACACACATAAGATAAAAGCCCATATTCTTGTGTCTGAGCTTAAAATTATGATTTACTCTTGGGGTGATAAAATCTCTTTCTTTTGGACTGTTGACTTTGATGCAGAGATGGGAAGTTGCCGTACTCCCCCCCCCCCAATTCTCATGGTGCCTCTCTGATGGAAATATATCAGCTTCAGCATGCTTGTTCTTCCATTCTTCTTAGGTAATTCCTTTTAAAAGTACAATATGTCCTTTAATGACGGAAGAAACAAAAATCTTACACGTTTCTGACAGTCAAATGAGGAGCAGGAACCCCTTACAACAGGATTCTGTTGAACATGCATGTTAATAAAGCTAAGATGCAAAATGTGCTTACATCTTCCTATTACCTTTTACTGGTTGCAAGGTAACTCACTCTTCTTGCATGACCATACTTAGGGCATTTGTACAATCTACAAGTGAGATCAGGTTCTCTGCCTGTGTTAGTCCATGCTGTGTCACTGACTTCCATGATTCCTTCCAAATAATACCATTTAATGATCTAGTTCAAACCTCTCATAAGTAAAAGGTCATTATCAGGCATTTAAGTCATAGAATCATAGAATCATAGAATCATAGAATCAACCAGGTTGGAAGAGACCTCCAAGATCATCGAGTCCAACCTATCACCCAGCCCTAGCCAGTCAACTAGACCATGGCACTGAGTGCCTCATCCAGTCTTTTCTTGAAGACCCCCAGGGACGGGGGTCCTGTATGTTTCCCTTTCTAGTTAATAGATGGCACTGATGTGCTTCTTCGGAAAAAAAGATTGTATGTATTTTGCATAGTTAAAGTGTTTTAGCCATTTTTACTTTCTCCTAACTGGAACTGTGCTGTCTCCTTACATTGCCTTTGAGTCTTCAAGACTTCAAGACGCTCCACCTTTTCTGCTGCATTGTGTGAAGTGGTCCTGCCTCTGACACACCACTGCACACACCATTTGCTGGGCTTGAGTGGACTTTGCTGAAATGATGGCTTATGGCAGATGTCCAGACAGCTTGCATTAAGATATTCTTCTCGTAAGAGGTGAGATTTTAGGGCTCAGTTTATTTTCTTACACTTACACCTTGTGAGAGAAGGCTGGGCTGATGAAAAGGCTGTCATTCTCTGTGCTTCACAAGATTGCTGTCATCATAGAGTTGTGTAAGGGGACTGCAATTGCTCTCCACCACCTGCTCATGTCACCCAAAAATCAGAACCCTGCTCACCAAAACCAGTAAAACCAGCCACGGGGCACTTTGAGGTGAAGTGAACAAAGGGGATCATTTAATTTGCCTAGGACAACAGTGGATAATAAAGCATGGAAAAGGTGTTGAAAGGTAAAATGATGGTTCTGTTTACCAGTTCTCCTGTGTCACAAAGTACACTCTTATATAAGGTTTCGCTGTTAAAAAAGCTAAACAGACAATTCAAAAACTATTGTGCACTCAGTCAATGCTGACATCCTCACTATGGCTGCCTGTCTCTCTTCTTCCAGTGTCGGGGTCCAGAGGCTGGCAAGACACAGATCGGGGCACTGACAACTCGACTCAGTAGCTTGCTATGCATCAGTACAATTTTATTAGGGTAGTGCAGTGTCTTATATAGTGCTCAGAGGAGGTGTATCCAGCCAGCCTGGGAATGGCACAAGTGGACAGTACAGATTGGCCTCAAGCCACGTGCAGGGTGCAGATAGGTTATCCTGTAGCAAAAACAACCTGTGGTTCCACCCCAGGGGGTTGGCAGGCTCAGCCCCCTGAAGCTGTGCCCGCCACAGGGGCCGGCAGGTCCAGCCCTCTGCAGGTGTGCATGGGTTGATCACAGTCCACAGCCTAGCTTCTCCCATCACAAGGTCTCATGTTTACAGCTCATGCCCCGCTGCGGGAGGACTTCTCCCACATTCCAGGGATAAGTCTTCTTCTGAGACTGGGCAACTTCTGAAGCTTATTGCATTCTTTTGAGATAGTGACTTAACTGTCTGCTGTCAAATCGAGAAAGTGGATGGAAATGACTTTTGTCTAGTCCCTGAGGTTGGGTGAAAAGGACTGCCATTAAAATCTCCTTCTAAAGCAGAATCACAGAATGACAGAATGTCAGGGTCTGGAAGGGACCTCAAAAGCTCATCCAGTCCAACCCCCCTGCCAGAGCAGGATCACCTAGACCAGATCACATAGGAACACAGCCCGGTGGGTTTTGAGTATCTCCAGAGAGGGAGACTCCAAAATCCCCCTGGGCAGCCTGCTCCAGTGTTCTGAACAGTACTGTGCTGCTCAATGGATGTTAAGATCAGAATTAAAGCAATCATAAACAGGTTTAGATGAAGGAGGGTGTGCAATACCATAAGTACATCATATGGAAATTAGTTGTTTGTTTTTTTTTAACTAACCATCTTCCTTTAACACAAGGCTTTCTAATTCAACTCTTCTTGTCACCTGTCCTGGAGTCCTGTACCCCTAAATTCCTCTCCTGCCCGGACTTCGGGGGGAAAGGGGAAAAGCCGCCTGGTTTCCCTCCCCCCTCACCTGCCCTGCAGCCGTGAACGGGGGGAGGACTGCCCCGTGAGTTCCCGCGCTGGAGCCAGACTGGGATTGGCCGTGCGCTTTCGCGCCTAAGGTGTGGTAACTCTGCCCTTTGTCTAGCGAAGGTTATAAATATTGGGGGTCTTCCTGCCTTTGGGGTTCCCGCTTTGGAGTTTGCCTGTGCCTGAGCGTACGAGCCTGCCTGAGCTCATGCACTCTCCTCGCCTTGACTGCAGAGAGACCTTCAAAGGATTTGCTTTCCCATTGATACCTTTGTAAGACCTGAATACCTCTTAACGACTCTTAATCATTCACCTGCAGCCGCTGAAAGGTGGAGAAAGACAGACCGTGAGCAAGCCAGCCCGATCGTGAGTTATTTGGCTCAGCTTAACTTTGGTAAGAAACCGCTATTAATTAATAGCTAAAGCCTTTTCCAACTTCTGACTTCCAAAATAGTCATATTATTGATAGTATCCCTGTAGGTAATTCTCATGCGACCAAATCTGCTAATTAAACTAAATTAATCTTTGTATATATAGTTTTGGGGGCAGGTTTTTGGGAAATAAAATTAACTATTTTTGTATAATTTCCTGACTCGGCCACACATTAATTCCTGCCTCCGCAACATCACCTATTCATGAGGAGTTTGGCAGGCACATGCCAAACCAACTGCTATTTGTTAATAAAGACAAGAAAAGCAAGCAACAGGTTTTGACAGCCTAGTCTCTGACTAACCAAAAACTATGGAAAACCAGGGCTAAGTGTTCCTTTTCTTCTCCTTCCTCACTGCTCACAGAAACCTCTGTGATGATAAACTTGCCTTTTCACAGAATTTAAGTCCCATCACTCTAACATGATCTTATAGAATCATAGAATCACAGAATCATAGAATCAATCAGGTTGGAAGAGACCTCCAAGATCATCCAGTCCAACCTAGCACCAAGCCCTATCCAGCTAACTAGACCATGCTGGTGGATGACAACTTGTCCACGGGACAGCAATGTGCCCTTGTGGCCAAGAAGGCCAATGGGATCCTAGGCTGCATTAAGAAAAGTCTGTCCAGCATATCAAGGAAGCTTCTCTTTCTCTCTACTCTACCCTGCTGAGAACTCATCTTGATTACTCTGCTCAATTTTCACAGTATCACAGTATCACCAAGGTTGGAAGGGACCTCATAGATCATCAAGTCCATCAAACCCTGCTAAGTTGCTGACTGTGATGAACTCTTAATCCGAAACTGAACAACTTCAAAGACTCAAAGAACTCTTCAAAGAACCATAGACTCTCTTTTATTTACCATTTTTTGAAATGTTACTCTAGCCTAATCGAGAATAATTCACGTGTGTAACTCGGTTCTCGGGAGGGGATCTTCACATTTAGCAATGAATCACTTGGTCTCTGCAAGCCACCCTCGCACGTTTTCCCCATCAATTTCTCATGAAACTGCATTCCACGACAGACCTGAGGCTTTTTAGTGGAAGAGAAGACTGAGAGGGGATTTAACCAATGTTTATTAATATCTGAGGCTGTTAGGAAGAGTGGGACAGGCTCTGCTCACTGCCTCCCTGGGATAGGACAAGGACCAATGGGTAGTGCAGGAGGTTCCACCTCAACACAAGGGGGAACTTCTTTACTGTAAGAGTTACAGAGCACTGGAATAGGTTCTCCAGAGAGGTTGCAGAGTTTCCTCCTCTGGAGACTTTCAAGGCCTGTCTGGATGTGTTCCTCTGTGACCTGAGCTAGATTGTATGGTCCTTCTCTGGCAGAGGGGTTGGACTCAATGATCTCTTTGGGTCCCTTCCGACCCTTGACATCCTGTGAGCCTGTGATCTGAGACTTGGCATCCTTCAATCAGATCTTCTCACAAGCCCAAAACCAGGCATCTTTCCACGCTGCGCCTGAGATGTTCCAATGGAATCAGGTTCATATAAACAAGCTGCAATCTTTTTTTTTTGTTTTTGCTTTTGTTTTTTTGGAGTATTTTTACTTCTAAAAAGAGAAATGCTGATGGCATCCCCTTCATTTTTACTCCTCATTGAGAATAATAGTCTAGTAAAAGAAGGATTGGGAGTGGAGAGCTCTAGATTCAACATCTAGTCAGGGTGAAAGTGTTAAAGTTCACATCTCAAATTATGACAGAAATAGGTCTGAAAAACTTCATAGAAAGTGAATGCAGATACTTCCAATGGTATCAGAGTATGAGCTACTGGAACGTGTCCAGAGAAGGGCCACAAAGATGGTGAGGGGCCTGGAGCACAGCCCTGTGAGGAGAGGCTGAGGGAGCTGGGGGTGTGCAGCCTGCAGCAGAGGAGGCTCAGGGCAGACCTCATTGCTGTCTACAACTACCTGAAGGGGGGTTGTAGCCAGGTGAGCTTTGGTCTCTTCTGCCAGGCACCCAGCCACAGAACAAGGGGACACAGTCTCAAGTTGTGCCAGGGGAGGTCTGGGCTGGATGTTAGGAGGAAGTTCTTCCCAGAGAAAGTGATTGGCATTGGAATGGGCTGCCCAGATGTCCTGGAGTCCTGTATACCCCTAAATTCTTCTCCTGCTGTGACTTCGGGGGAGAGGGAAAGCCACTTGGTTCCCCCCACCCCTCGCCTGCCCTGTGGGTGTGAAGGCAGTGAGCAAAGGGGTCCTGCCCGCATGAGGAGTGCCCCGTGCAGTGCCCGCACTGGAATCAGGCTGGGATTGGCTGTGCCCTTTTGTGCCTAAGGTATGGTAACTCTGCCCTTTGTCTAGTGAGGGTATAAATATTGGGGGGCTTCCCGCCTTTGGGGGTTCCCACCTTGGAGTTCGTCCCTGCCTGGACGTTCTTGCCTGCCTGAACCTTCGTGCTTCCCCACAATCTTGCCTCTCCTGGATGCAGAGAGATATTCAAAGACTGCTTCACCCATTGACACCTTTTGTAAGAGCCGAATACCTCTTAACGACTCTTCGACAGCTTCTGAAAAGGAACAGAGGGACAGACCTCACCAGGAAGTCAGCCTGATCGTGAGTTATTTTGGCTCAACTTTATTAGTAAGAAAATGCTATTAACTAATAGCTAAACACTTTTCCAACTTCTGACTTCCAAATTAGTCAGATTATCCATGGTATCCTTGTAGATAATTCTCAAGTGACTGAATCTGTTAATTAAACTAAATTAATCTTTGTATATATAGTTTTGGGGGTGGGTTTTTGGGAAAATAAAACAACTCTATTTTGTATAAAATTCCCTACTCAGCCACACATTAATTCCTGCCTCCACAACACCAGAGAGGTGGTGGAGTCACTGCCCCTGGAAGTGTTCAACCAAAGCCTGGATGAGGCATTCAGTGTCATGGTCTAGTTGACTGGGTAGGACTGGGTGCTAGGTTGGACTGGATGATGTTGGAGGTCTTTTCTAACCTGCCTGATTCTATGACTCTACTGTTCCCAGGAAGTAGGAATCAAAATGGCTTTCCAGTAAGCACATTATTATATGGACAACTTCATGTCTTAATGAGCCTGATAAGAAACCTTCAAATATGTCTTTTTCCATTACTAACTGCTCTCATTGCTCATAGAGTGAGTCGTAACAAAAGTCCCCAAACAGAACTCACATTTAAGTCTGTAGGATTGCAGGTGATATCTTCCTCTGCTTTCACTGAGTCTGGTCTTGCCTGCCTTAGCAAAGCAGCTGTGTTTGTATGGTTAAATGTTCCACTGGTGTCCTGTTATTTTTGGAAACTGAAAACTTTTGGTCAAAAACATTTCCACAGCAACCCAAAACTTTCTCTTTGGGAAGTCTGCCCAGACTCATATTGCCCAGGGAGTCTGCTTGTCCCATGCCACAATACTCTTGTGTTTCTTGGGAAGGGAGAGAGTGTTCTGTGTGATCTGTTAAGGTGATCCTGCTCTGGCAGGTGGGTTGGATTGGATGATCTTCCAAGGTCCCCTCCAGCCCCTGACATTCTGTGAGTCTGTGAGAGTGTCTACATTTTAGCACAAGGTGGCAATAAAAAGGCCTCAATTTTGTCTTCTTGCATCTTCCTCAGGTGTCTGACCAAACTCCAGAGAGAGCTGGAGTGGTTTGCTGTGGAATTTTGGAAATAGACTGCATTAACCTTCACCTTTGTATTCCATCTGCTGGTGTTCAATGCTTGCTGCTCAGTCCACTCAAAACTGTAATGGGCTTGATAAAATGCATGCAGTCTGTGGCTATCTCCTCCTTCAGGTTAAAACTACTTCCTACCTTCTGAGCATGGTCCTGAGAAGAGAACAGAGTCATGGAAGGAGAGACTTGATATACTGTCATCACTTCACCAAGGTGGTAAGTTGGACTCAGTGCTTGAAGGTCTTTTCCAGCCTAATTCTGCCATTCTGTGAAGGGTCATATAAAAAAAAACCAAACGTCTTTAGGGGGTAAGAAGTTTTAAAATGAATGAAAAATGCTATAGTTACTTAAGTGGGTTTTTTTTGTTTGTTTGTTTGTTAGGTTTTTTTTTATATATAAGAAATACCTTTACAGTTTACAAGATTATTGCTTAAACTTAGTTCTCTACCAGCAACTGAAGAGCTAAAGGAGAGTCAGAAAAGGTCTGCTAATGTAGAGGCACTGCTTGAATTGTAACCTAGATTTCCCAGCAGCTTACCCCTTTCAATCTTGGAATACAGTTAAGGTTTTGTGATTTATTTTGACAGACCTGGAATCTGGCCTTCAGATTCACAGTATTTGTAGTCTTTCTCCCAGAAGGACTGTATATCATTTTTATCAACACTCAGAGTTGAAGGTCTCTTTAGAGCCAAGAAAATGACACTTGCAGAGCCACTGCCCATCAAATTTTCATGAATCATGTTGCACTAAATGAAAAATAGAAAAAATAAATTCTGAGAATTAATGCATAAATTTATCTACCTCTGTTTGATTCCCACATGAAGCAGGTACTGAACATCTGCTTGAATACAGCCCAGGTCTTTTTTTCCACACAAAACAAATTCCTTTTACAACAGTTGCAAGGTTTTGCAGTGTGCAGCATATGGGATGTACAACGCAAAACTGACCATTTCCCATTGGAATGGGCTGCCCAGGGAGGTGGTGGAGGCATCGTGCCTGGAGGTTTCAAGCAAAGCCTGGATGGGGCACTTAGTGCCATGGTCTGGTTGACTGGATAGGGCTGGGTGCTAGGTTGGACTGGATGATCTTCAAGGTCTCTTCCAACCTGGTTGATTCTATGATTCTATGACTAAGACTCCAGATATTATTTATGAACTTTAATCCATACTACTTAATATCCTCCTGTCAGCTCACTCCTCCTTCACCTTTTTTTCCCCTTTTCTTTATTTTTTTTTATATAACTATTGGAAACTGCTGCTTTTGCATGTGATGGTTTGGGTGTTCCCTGCCCCCCACACTTTATAAATCACCCAGACTAGACTCAGCTGGCTCTGGAAATGGAATGCAGCTTATATTTACAGCTGACACAATATACAAGGAGATATTTACAGTATCACAGTATCATCAGGGTTGGAAGAGACCTCATAGATCATCAAGTCCAAGCCTTTACCACAGAGCTCAAGGCTAGACTATGGCACCAAGTGCCACATCCAACCTCGCCTTGAACAGCCCCAGGGACGGCAACTCCACCACCTCCCCGGGCAGCCCATTCCGGTGTCCAATGACTCTCTCAGTGAAGAACTTTCTCCTCACCTCCAGCCTAAATCTCCCCTGGTGCAGCCTGAGGCTGTGTCCTCTTGTTCTGGTGCTGGCCACCTGAGAGAAGAGAGCAACCTCCTCCTGGCCACAACCACCCTTCAGGTAGTTGTAGACAGTAATAAGGTCTCCCCTGAGCCTCCTCTTCTCCAGGCTAAACAACCCCAGCTCCCTCAGCCTCTCTTCATAGGGCTTGTGCTCCAGGCCTCTCACCAGCCTTGTCGCCCTTCTCTGGACACGCTCAAGCATCTCAACGTCCCTTCTAAACTGGAGGGCCCAGAACTGAACACAGTACTCAGTATATACAGTTATAGACAGAAATAGACAAGGTAAAAGGTAATACAGAAACACAACAGCCCTCCCATAAACCTGAGTCCCCAGGAGGGGCTCCCAACCACCCCTACACCTTCCTCCTACCCCTCTCAACCTTACCCCAGTCCACGGGAGAACGGAGGTTTGGGAGGGGAGGTTGTCATGGAGGGTAGCAGAAGGCCTTAGCAGGCCTCCCTGTTGTGAAGGTTACAGTGTCTCACATTAATGCCAAGAGCATCGCAAAACCAAAACAGTCCTTCAGTCCCATGAGAAAGTCTCTCCCTGGTCAAGATAAAAGGTAACCAATGGCCACTGTTTTGGTTAGGGGGAAGGGCAGTTCTCATGCCCGCTCCACACCTGGTGTGGGCTGAGCTTGGGGTGGTCTTAGAAATTGTTTTGGTAAGAATTCTCCAGTTGTATAGATTGATTATAACTTTGTGCCAATCTGTAAGAATAACATAAAATAGCCTGGGCTGGAGGGTTACACCTCTTTGAACATTATAAACTGGTGTGCCTGCCTGGATCGGGAGCTTGCTGGTACCTGCTCCTACCTGCTCGCTCGCTCGCCTGCCTGCCTGCCTGCCTCGCTCCTGCCCAGTGACCTCTCACTCCTGATCGGCCCTGCCCAACGAGGGGCCCGCAGAGGCCTGAAACCCGCTTGGGCCCGATCCTGATGAACAAAGGGACACCGCCCAAACTTTGAGTCCTGCTAATCTGAACCGCTGAATCGTGAGTAAACCAAAGAAAGAACTCCTCACCTAAAGACTGAGTAACTTTAAAGACTCAAAAGAACTCTAAGAAAATCACAGACTCTCTTTATTTGCTATTTTCTGAAATGTTATTCTACAACTTCAAACCCAAAGAATTCACCTGGGGAATTTAGTTAGGGAGGGGATCTCCGTGTTTGAGCAATAAATCACTTGAACTATACAAGTGAGCCTTCACGTATTTTCCCCACAACCTCCCAAACTACCTTCCGTGACAGAGGTTAGGAGGCAAAGTCCAAAATGGAGAGTGAGGTTAGAGACATGCAGCTCAGCCAGCAGCCCCAGAGAGAGTGGTGCAGAGTGTTATCTAATGCTTTTATTTCTTGTTCCTATACTTCTCAGCAAGACTGTGAGTGAAGTAGACATCACCATTGTTTTCTTCTCACAGCCTGTAATCTAGATCTTCTCACCAAAACATTCTAGCTAGCTTCAAACTAGCACATTAAGCCATTAAAATATGTTTTTTTCAGTAAGGCATCACAATGAGTAACAACATCCCATTCTTGTAGATGTTTAAGGCCAGTGTAGGGTGTTCCTGCCCATGGCATGGGGGTTGGAACTAGATGATCCTTGTGTTCTCTTCCAACCTTGACTGAATCTATGATTCTGTGATTCTATGATTCAATCCCTAACACAGATATGGCACTTGATACAGGTGTGCTGGTGGCTCATTGTATTTGAGAGGCTTAAATTAACTGTCACTAGCCTCCAAAAAATAGTAATAGCCTCTAACTAACTATAAAAAGAGAATTTTCTTTTAATTGTTTTTTACTCTGCTTCCTGTTGCAGCTTTTTTTTTTTTTTGGCTTAGGCATTGTTTACAGCAAAATGTGCAAAATTATACCAAACAGAAGAGCCTCACACTTGTCTTCCAAAATTTACATGGACATATTTAAGGGAAACAGAGATTGTCAACACTGATACCAGAGAGACTGAGAGCCCTGGAGCTGTTTAATCTGGAGAAGAGAAGCCTGAGAGGAGATCTGATCAAAATGTACAAATAATCTGAGGGCTGGGTGTCAAGTGCTTGGGGCCAATATTTTTTCACTTCCCAGCACCACTAAGACAAGGAGCAGCACCTACAAACTGGAACAGAGAAGGTTTCAGCTCAACATGAGGAGAAACTTGTTTGCAGTAAGGGTGACAGAGCCCTGGAGCAGGCTGCCCAGAGAGGTTGTGGAGTCTCCTTCTCTGAGAACTTTCCAAACTCTCTTGGACACATTCCAGTGCAAACTACCCTAGGGGATCCTGCCTTGGCAGAGGGGTTGGACTCAATGATCTCTGGAGGTCCTTTCCAGCCTGTAAAGTTGTGTGATTCTGTGACAGTCTCTTGAAACAGTAGTACACTCATGTGTTCTAGGGTTACTTAGAAGTGAGGAGGCTCTGGGGTGACCTCATTGCTGTCTACAACTACCTGAAAGGAGGCTGTAGCCAGGTGGGGGTTGGTCTCTTCTCTTAGGCAACCAGCAACAGAACAAGGGGACACAGTCTCAAGTTGTGGCAGGGGAGGTCTAGGCTGGATGTCAGGAGGAAGTTGTTGGCAGAGAGAGTGATTTGCATTGGAAGGGGCTGCCCAGGGAGGTGGTGGAGTTGTGGTCCCTGGAGGTGTTGAAGAAAAGCCTGGGTGAGGCACTTAGTGCCATGGTCTGTTTGATTGGACAGGGCTGGGTGAAACATTTGACTGGATGATCTTGGAGGTCTCTTCCAGCCTGGTTGATTCTATGATTCTATGCTTACACACAGCTGAGTGTGATGTTAGCTTCTGGCTTATGCTACGGCTCTTGCACTGGACTGTTACTATCTGTTGATGGAAGCTCAGAATAAAACACTGATTTCAGTGTAAAGTCTGCATGAAAATGATTACAATGAATAACTCCAGCTACAGTAACTACAAATCTTAGATTTAAATAGCTGCTGCAGATCTGAGTCTTTATGTATTTTTTTATCTAAAACTAACCTCAAATCCAGGGACTGGGACCAATCCCAGGCACAGATACAGGCTGGTTGGGGCATGGCTGAAAGCAGCCCTGAGGAAAAGGACCTGGGGATCTGGAGTGATGAAAAGGTCAACATAAGCCTGCAGTGTGAGTGCAGCCCAGACAGAAACTGTGTGCTGGGCTGCAGCAAGAGTAGTGTGGGCAGCAGGGCAAGGGAGGGGATTCTGACCCTTCATTCTGCTCTCCTCAGACCCCACCTGGAGTACTGTGTGCAGTTCTGGAGCCTCCAACACAAGAAGGACATGGAACTGCTGGAGCCAGTCCAGAGGAGGCCACCAAGATGCTCAGAGGCCTGCAGCAGCTCTGCTATGAGGACAGGCTGAGAGAGTTGTGGCTCTGCAGCCTGCAGAAGAGAAGGCTTTGAGACCTTCCATTAGCCTTCCAGTATCTGAAGTGTGACTACAGGAAGGTTGGGGAAGAACTATTGATAAGGTCTTGTAATGACAGGACAAGGGGTAATGGGTTTAAATTGGCAGAGGAGAGATTTAAACTGGATGTTAGGAAAGAGTTCTTTTGAGTGAGGATGGTGAGACACTGGCACAGGTTGCCCAGGGAGGTTGTGGCTGCTCCTACCCTGGAGGTGTTCAAGGCCAGGTTGGGTGAGGCCTTGAGTGACCTGTTCTGGTAGAAGGTGTCTCTGCCTATGGTGGGAGGTTGCAACTGGCTGATCTTTGAGGTCCCTTCCAAGCTAAACCATTCTATCATTCCAATAAACCAACATGTATGGCCCTACGACTGCTGAGAAATCTGTATCTTCCAGGCCAGGCCAGAATCCTTGATTACTTAGGATAATGAGCTGAGAATCTCCCCCCAGAGCAGTCCATTTGGTCTAAAGCCCAAAAAAAAGGACTGATTTAAATGGCTACTTCTCACATTTTATAACTGGTGAAGCCCTAGTGCCTTCATTTTAAAATGGGGAAGATGCAGCTTCAGTTCTGGCCTTAATCTGTAGCAACTGAAACCTACTGCCCACATAGGAGAAATCTTGCGCCCTGGTCAGGGAGGAGTGTTTGTTACTTCTCCCTGTGGTGGAGGTGCCGTAGGCCTGAAAACAGAGGCCTCCCTATGCCTCTACATGCCTGGACATGTTTTCCTGCCAGGACCCCTGGTAGTAAACAGGTTGTGTAACACACACACACCCAGCCCGTGGATTCCTGGGGTCCACCCATGTGATCCTCATATTTGGGAGGGTCCAGGCAAACAGCTCCTGCCTATTAAGGTAAGGTTTGGCTTACTGCCAGCCTGATTGGTCACTTTGGATGGCCAAAGGACCATGAATCTCAGCCCGCAGTCTATAAAGAGGGGTGCAAAGGTGCACCACGTGTTCAGAGTGTTCAGACTTATCTCTCTGACCCTGCCTGCAGCATAGCTCAGCTCTCTGATCCACATTGCAGCGTCCTGTTGCCTGACTTGCTTGCAAGGCCTAGACATAGAGTCTGGCCCTCACCTACATGCTCACTGAGGCTTAGACCTCGTGCATTGATTTCAATTTGCAGTTAACCTGTCTGTGTACCTTTAGAAGCAGAGCACATTCAAGCCTGCACCTGATACATGTATGGGGAGCCGATAGCCCCTAAGCCTAGAGCCAGATGTGCATGTTGGCCAGCTACTTTGCTTTATCTATGGAGCAGAGACTTCCAGCTTTAGCCTGGTAAGAAGAACCAGGAGAGCACACTTTCTAGATTGTCTCAAACCCACACACACAGCCTTCTAGCTGTGCAAAGGACCCTGCCAGAAACTGCATGGATAACCTCCTTCTTTTGCTCCTGGAATCCTGCCAGCTGATCATCCCTGGACTCACCATATCCAGCAGCAGCATTGAGGCAGAGATCACTTCACCAGGACAAAAGATTAGAGGAAACCTGTTTACCCCAGAGACTGGGAAGATTTATCATCCCATCTCAAGCCAGGAAGATTCCAGCCCCTGGAAGTCCAGACTCTGGGCACAGGCTGTGATGCAACTCTGGGAGGGTGATTAATAATTAAGAGCAAAACTTATAAGAAAAGCTTCAATTCTTTTGTAATATAAGTCACCTCTGCCTTAGAGCAGACACAGTTTTCAGCCCCTGCTGGACATAGCTCCTAAGCGGCATTAAGCCAAAAGGGAAATCTCTTTCTCTGTCTATAGTTGATACTTGACAGTTATTAACCAGACCCCTATATATATATATCATATGCCAATTGTTTCCATGAATTTGCACAAAAGAACTAATAAGTGGTTGGGTTGGCAAGAGTTTGTAAATATTAATTTGAATAAATATATTTCTATAAAAAATTAATACCACCTCAAATTAATTTCTCACCTCCCCCAAGTAAGGGAGGCTAGAGAAACCCCCTCTGTAACACTCCCTCCCTGTAAGGATGTGCTGCAGTGAGTGAGAGATGTGTTGATGTGCTGGTGGTTCAAAATATCAGAGCAGTAGAGGACCATGAGGCTGGCTATGACCCTGCTGCTCCCTGACTTGGGTAGTCAAGATGATCAGATATGGGATTGCAGACTGCCCTAGAGGCTGCAGCACTTCCATGCATATCATCTGTACATTTCTAAGTGCTTGGTCTTTTTGTAGATCATGAGTACTAGTCATCAGATTTTTAACTTCAGTGGAGCAATCCACATCCTTTTGTGATCACCAAAGTACTGAAAAGCTGCTTCATCTGTTATTTCCAATGCAGACAGAAGAACTACTTTTATGTCTTTACAGTGAAGGCACCGGAGCAAAAGAAATGGAGTTATTTTGATTTGAAATTATGAATCAACTCTTTGATAGAGAATGACTGGTTCCTGTGAGTATTGGACCGTGCAATGGTTTCCCTTACTTTTAAAATACAATTTTGTTGTGGTTTCTTCACAAGAAGTTGTTGCAGAGGGGTATTCTGCAACCTACGCCTATTTGGCAGAGGGGAGAAATTAATTAATGCTAGAGGATATTTATAAAAATATATGTATTTATTAACTTCCAATACTTCAACTCTCACCACCCCCAACCACTGAACTTTAATATTGACAGGGTTCTTTACACAGAATATATATATTCTAGGATATATATCTACAGAAAACTTATTCATAACTAGCAAACATTCAAACTATTAACACAGAGAGAGAGCTTCCCCGTGGCTCAATGCCGCCTGAGGACTTATACTGTTTGCCCAGCAAAGCTGAGCTGAAAACTGTTCTCTGTTTTATGGCAGAGATAATAGAAATTACAGAGGCCCCTACTCATGATTCTTATCAATTATTAATCACCCTCCGGGGCTGCGACAGCCTATTGCAAGTGTCTAATTCTTCAGGATCTCTGTCTGTGGACTTCTAGGCTGGAATACTCCGGCGTCAGGAGAAATGGCAGGCTCTGCTCCTTACTGCTGCTGGATTCTGCTGGCTGCTCTCTCCAGGGATACACAGGCAGAATCCCCAGGTGCAGAGGCAGGACTCCATGCAGTCTTAGCACAGGTCCAATGCTTGCTCCTCAGACCAATCAAATGCAGACAAATGGGTCTGCTTCTGGCAACCCACGGCAATGAGCACACCAGGCACTCATACAAAGGCAGGCATAAAGCTGCAAGGAAGTATGCAGGCAGGCAAGCAAGCATGTGGCGGAGCCTCAAGTAATGTGGGGAAGGCTGCACGTGAGCCTGTGCACTCCTATTTATCAAATGTGGGCTGAGAGTTAATGGTCTCATTGGCCACTTGAATAACCAATCAGGTTGGCAGTCAGCCAAACCCTACCACACTCAGTAAAACCCACAGGCCTGGACTCCAGGTATGGGGATCATGTAGGCCCATCACCAGACAGGCCCGAGCTGGGCATGTCTGGTGACATATAAAATCAAGTGTCCCTTTGTTCTTGTTTACCCCTGGTGCAGGTAGAGAGACATGTCCAGGCAGAGCAGGCATAAATAAGCCTGGTTTTGGGCCTACAGGCCCTCCACAACAGAAATTTGGAGGGGCTACACCCAGGACAGTCAAGAGAACCAGCCAGTAGGATATCAACACTGTAACATCACGCCCACTGCATAAAGGGTTCTCTGCCGCAGGCAGCTGGGCTTAAAACCATAACAAAGTCATGGTAGCATTGTATTACAAAGGTAGACAAGGAGGTACAACTTCATGACAAGTGGTGAGAGTAGAACTCATGTTTGTAAAGTGCTAGGTACAGCACAGAATTAAAAACAGACCTCCTGCATCTATAATAGATAAACTAAGGATATAAACGAAAGATAGTCGGATCCTCAATTCAAAAAAGATGTTCAGAAACTGGAACATGTCCAGAGAAGGGCAATTAACCTGGGGGAGGGGCCTGCAACAGAGCCCTGTGAAGACAGGATGAGGGAGCTGGAGATGTGCAGCCTGGAGAAGAGGAAGCTCAGGGGTGACCTCATTGATGTCTACAACTACCTGAAGGGAGGTTGTAGCCAGATGGGATTGATCTCTTCTCCCAGACAACCAGCAAAAGAACAAGGGGGCACAGTCTCGAGTTGTGCTGTGGGAGGTCTAGACTGGATGTTAGGAGGAAGCTGTTGGCAGAGAGAGTGATTGGCATTGGAATGGGCTGCCCAGGGAGGTGGTGGAAGCACCGTCCCTGGAGGTCTTCAAGAAAAGACTGGATGAGGCACTCGGTGCCATGATCTGGTTGATTGGCTAGGGCTGGGTGCTAGGTTGGACTGGATGATCTTGGAGGTCTCTTCCAACCTGGTTGATTCTGTGATTCCATGATACACCAGATTTTCCCTTGGCTGAATTGCCATTGCAAAAGCACACACTAGTGTTCAGCTTTGGCTAAGAGCCTTCCAGAACTTCAGTTCAGTCCCGTACGTTTCTCAGAACCAGATCTATTTTGACCTGTGAGGAAAACAAGTAGCAGAGTGAATAATTTAAAAAAACTAGGAGCATGCCACTTTTCAGCCCCACATTTCATAGCTGCAGGAAGAGCTGAGCATAGGTGTGGTTGAAAGCTCAGATGGCAGCTGCCATGATAATATCTCCAGGTCATTAAAATACAGGAAATGCCAAAAAAAATCTTCGGGGGATCATGGGTTTTGGGATTAGTAAATTAGTTTTATCTCTTTGTAGAATTCAAAGAACTTGAGAACGACTTTGGGGGGATTACTGAGGAAAATTGTATATTTAGACTTCTCAAAATCCCACTGTCAGTTCTCACAAACTGAACTGCCCAGGGATCTCTAGCAAGAGAGAGTTATTATACATCTGGGAAGAACATGTGATAGTTTCCAACTTCCTTCATAACAACAACAACAAAAAAAATCACTTTGCTAAATCATTCGCAACCGAAATGGCTTAGTCTAAAAGATTATAGGGGTATTTTTTTCCACTGCATTGTCTTTCTAACAGCAAACTTAAAGTAATTTTAACTACTACAAGTTTTAATAAATGGCTTCAGAAGGCTGTAGCTATCCAAGACACAGCCTCTTTTAAAACAGAATGGCCTGGGGAAAATGCCATTGTATCACAAAGTTAGTGCATATATTTATATATATATGTATATATGTTGAGGTGCTGGAACGTGTCCAGAGACGGGCCACAAAGCTGGAAAGAGGACTGGAACACAGCCCTGTGAGGAGAGGCTGAGGGAGCTGGGGGTGTGCAGCCTGCAGAAGAGGAGGCTCAGGGCAGACCTCATTGCTGTCTACAACTACCTGAAGGGAGATTGTAGCCAGATGGGGATCAGTCTCTTCTCTCAGACAACCAGCAACAGAACAAGGGGACACAGTCTTGAGTTGTGGCAGAGGAGGTCTAGGCTGGATGTTAGGAAGAAGTTGTTGGCAGAGAGAGTGATTGGCATTGGAATGGGCTGCCCAGGGAGGTGATGGACTCAGTGCCATGGTCTAGTTGATTGGGCAGGGCTGGGTGATAGGTTGGGCTGGATGATCTTGGAGATCTCTTCCAACCTGGTCGATTCTAGGATTCTATTATATACATATATATATATATATATATATATATATATATATATACGCACCAGTAAAGTTATTATCAACATCTGAAGATACACTTCTTCAAATTTCTGGGAATTAAATAGGTGCTTCAATCCATTTCCTTGTTTCCTGGTTTATGAATAGCAGTTACCAGCTATCAGAAAGTCATTAAGTACCTGTTCAATGACTTCATTTGGTCCAGGGCTTATTGTTCTGAACCAGGAAGGCTTCCTTAAACTCTTCAGTAAAGTGACAGAGTTCATGTGGTCTTCTGGTCACTGCACATGTTTAGTTATGTTGTATCATGTGACTACATGGATCAATAGAAAAATAGGGCATTTTTTTCTGCTTATCTATGATGAGTTTGGTCAGCTCTCTGGGTCAACTCCCATTCCAGCTTTAAATCTCTATTACACACACTGAATAGTGACTCGTAATACAACCACACTGTCACACGGTGTTGTCATGGAGGCGATTTCTCTGTTAGGGGGAGGTGAGAAATTAATTTGAGGACGTACTAATTTTTTATTAAATTATTTATTAAAATTAATATTTACAAATTTGTACCACCCCCAACCACTATGTAATCAGGTTCGTTGTGCAAGTTTATGAAGACAGCTTGGGATATATTTACAGGGATTTGATTATTAAATGGAAATATCAAATTATCAACAACTATAGACAGAGAGAAATTCCCTTAGGCTTAATGCCTCTTAACAACTATGCTGTTTGCCCAGCAAGGGCTGAAACTGTGTCTGCTCTTTAGATAGAGGTAACTTATATTACAAAGGATTTGAAGCTTACTTAGGTGTGTTGTTCTTAAGTATTAATCATTAATCACCCTCCTGGAATTCAGTCACAGTGTGTGCCCAGTATTTGGGGTCTTGGTGAAGGCTGGTCTGTCCCGGCTTGCAGGGGAATGATAAGTGTTCCCAGTCTCTGGGGTAAATGGGATTTTCTCTAACCTTCTCTCCTGGAGTGGTCTCTGCCTTGGAGCTGCGGCTTCTGGATGCTGCGCGTGTCCAGGGATGATCAGCTGGCAGGTTTTCCCTGGTGCAGGAGAAGGATCTGTCCTTGCAGCTTCTAACACGGTCTCACAGCTAGCAGGCTGTGTTTGCAGGTTTGCAGACAGTCTGGAAGGGCTGCTGGGCCTGGATCATTCCAGACTTACAGAACAGCTGGCAGTCAGGGTCTATGCCGTGCTGCAGGGAGATGGTCTCCGTAGATAAATGTAAGGCAGCAAACCAGTATGTATGGCTGCTCTAGGCTTAGGCAGGGGCTCTCAGCTCCCCATATATGTATGAAGTGCAGGCGTGCAGGCGCTCTGCTTCTCAAAGGGTTTGCAGACAACTTCACTGCGCCTTGAGATCAGTGCAAGAGGTCTGTGCCTCAGTAATGCTTGCAAGTGAGTAAGGCCTGATCCTGTGTCTAAGCCATGCAAGCAGGTCAGGGCAGCAGAGTGCTGCTGTGGATCAGAGCTGAGTCTGAACGCTCTAAATGTTCTGACCTTATGAACAGTCTGGACGGTCTGACTACGTGGTGCTGCTGTGCACCCCTCTTTATAGACTCTGGGTGGAGATTTGTGGCTCATTGGACATCTAAAGTGACCAGCCAGGTTGGCAGTAAGCCAAACTTTACCCCACAGGCAGTAGGTGTTTGCCTGGAGCCTCCCGGTAGGGGATCACCTGGGCGGACCCCGGGGTACATGGACTGGGTGTGTGTGTGTGTTACACAACCTGTTTACTGCCTCTTGAGTCCTGGCAGAGAAACATGTCCAGGCATGTAGAGGCATAGAGAAGCCTCATTTTTGGGGCTGCTGCCCCTTCACCACAGGTGTATCACCTATGGAGACTTGGAGTCATCTATGGAGATAAACAAGACCAAGTGCAAGGTCCTGCATCTGGGTAAGGGCAATCCCAAGCACAACTCCAGGCTGAGTAGTGGGTGTCTGGAGAGCAACTCTGAAGAAAGGGAATTGGGGGTGCTGGTAGACAAGAAGCTCAACGTAAGCCAGCAGTGTGCACTTGCAGCCCCAAAAGCCAACGAGATTCTGGGCTGCATCAGGAGTAGTGTGGCAGCAGGGCCAGGGAGGTGATTCTTCCTCTCTGCTCCACTCTGTTGAGACCACCTGGAGTACTGCATCCAGTCCTGGAGCCCTCATTACAAGAGCGATGTGGAAATGCTGGAGAGTGTCCAGAGAAGGGCCACTGGGATGCTCAGAGGGCTGGAGCAGCTCTGCTGTGAGGACAGACTGAAAGAGTTGGCGCTGTTGAGTCTGGAGAACAGGAGGCTCCCAGATGACCTTCTTGTGGCCTTCCAGGATATGAAGGGAGCCTACAAAAAAGATGGGGAGGGACTATTTAGTACTATCACGGAGTGACAGGACTAGGGAATGGAGCAAAGCTGGAGATGGGTAGGTTCAGGCTGGACATGAGGAGGAAGTTGTTGAGCATGAGAGTGGTGAGAGGCTGGAATGGGTTGCCCAGGGAGGTGGTTGAGGCCCCGTCCCTGGAGGTGTTTAAGGCCAGGCTGGATGAGGCTGTGGCCAGCCTGATCTAGAGTAGGGTGTCCCTGCCCATGTCAGGGGCATTGGAACTAGATGATCCCTGTGGTGCCTTCCAACCCTGACTGCTTCTATGATTCTATAAAGTCTCCAAACAGCTATCAATCCTTGTCCAGAAAGAAGGTGACTATGGGCCAGCATGCACTCAGAGCATAGAAATGTAACAGTCCCAAACATTTGTTAGCTCAGCTGATGTGCTTCTCCTGCTCCCTTAATTGTGTTAAAGTTAACTGGGACCGTTTATGTCAGTAAGAGCTCACCACAGCACAGAAGTCTTGCAAAATCTGTTCCCCTCCTGGGGAAAGCATGGAGGAGGGTATCTGAGCCTGTGTATGGGGAGCAGATGGCAGTAACAGGAAGAGAAGTCACTGATGGCCAAATATCCAGAATTTAGTCTTCCCCTTTTACAACTTTTCCCTTCCCATTAATTATTTTTAGTCACTCTGTCTACAATTACTTGAGCTTTGTTGGGACTTTGACACTGTTGGTTTCATCCTAGCAGTTAAAAAGACTATGTGCCAAACTTTGAGTCAAGGCACTTCAATGTGGAGCCACTGAAGACTCTACACTAACTAGAAATGTCTTTCCCTATTCGGTGTGCATTGCCCTCACATCTAGACAAAAGCACATTTTTTTAGCTGGTGGAATTCCCAACATATTTCTAGCCAGGCACTATGTGCTGTAGCAGAATTGAGGTCTGAAGGGCGGAGGGCAAATTTCACAAGCAAGGACACATGTGCACAAGCTGCTCTCACTTCTCCTTCTGGCAATGCTCTGAAGTGACTTCACCAAGCAGGCATCCCTCTTGAAAGTCCTGAAGACTGTGATTGTGCTGTGGTAGTAAAATCCATCTGCTGAACCTCAAAGTAAGCAATTTAGTTACAGAATTTAAGGGGGTTTTATATAACAGAAATGTGACAGAAGAGATTTTTCAGTGCCTGGACAAGAAACAGCTTAATATTATGGGGGCTAATAATTGAGTTTTCATTGAAAGAATCTATGAATGAGTGCTGTAAACACAGGGTAGTGTAATCCAAACTGAGGGAAGAGTGTAAATCATAATGAAAGAGGCAATTTCTCCATAAGAGAAAACAGGATGATACTCATAAGGAGTTCAGTTACCTTTGCTAAAAGGGTGGCAAGAGTGGTGGCTATTGTGCAAGTCTCCCCAGACTGCTTCTTAGACTTGGTGAATCTCTTCTAACAGCAAAGGTGCATCAGCTGATGTGTCAGCTCCTCTTGTGCTCTGTGTGTGGTGGTCTCAGTATCTCCTTTTTGCACTGAGGTAGAGGTCAAGGCCTATGTGCCGTTTAAAAGCACTCACTTTTGAATTAATTAAAATAAGAATAATATTGAAAAGTGGTCAGATTGCTTCCTCAGTTGTCATCAGCATATTCAGTCTCTGGAAACTTACATCTTGCAAGCAGGATAACCACGTTTTCCTTATTTCTAGCCTTATCATCACCTCTACAAAGTCCTCTCACAGGTCTTGTTGGGAAAGTGGTGCTCTAGTCTTATTCTAAACAAAACAAAAATAATGCTGATGCCCTGGGCTGCATCCAAGTCTTTCTGTAGGTGCTGTATTTGTGGACTTCTGCATTCGCCCATTTCTCAGCCACTTGATAATATAGTAAGATATAAAAATAATCAGTAAGAAACTAATTTAAGACTAGCAAACACCAGAGGCATACATTTACAGGATTACAGGATATTAAGGGCTGGAAGAAATCCAAAGAGATCATTGAGTCCAACCCCCCTGCCAGAGCAGGACCATACAATCTAACACAGAGGAACTCATCCAGACAGGCCTTGTAAGTCTCCAGGGAAGGAGACTCCACATCTTTTCTAGGGAGCTTTTTCCAGTGCTCTGTCACCCTTACAGTAAATTTCCCCCTTGTGTTGAGGTGGAATCATAGAATCAACCAGGTTGAAGGAGAACTCCAAGATCATCCAGTCCAACCTAGCACCCAGCCCTATCCAGTCAACTAGACCATGGCACTAAGTGCCCCATTCAGGCTTTTCTTGAATACCTTCAGGGACAGTGACTCCACCACCTCCCTGGGCAGCCCATTCCAATGCCAGTCACTCTCTCTGCCAATAACTTCCTCCTAACATCCAGCCTAGATCTCCCACGGCACAACTTGAGACTGTGTCCCCTTGTTCTGTTGCTGGTTTGTCCTGGATTCCTGTATACCTCTAAATTCCTCTCCTGCCATGGCTTGAATGAGAGGGGGAAAGCTGCCTGGTTCCCCTCATCCTAGCCTGCCCTGCAGGCATTAAGGCAGTGAGCAAAGGGGTCCTGCCCGCATGAGGAGTGCCCCGTGCAGTGCCCGCGCTGGAATCAGGCTGGGATTGGCTGTGCCCTTTTGCGCCTAAGGTGTGGTAACTCTGCCCTTTGTCTAGAGAGGGTATAAATATTGGGGGCTTCCCGCCTTTGGGGGTTCCCACCTTGGAGTTCATCCCACTTGGAGTTCGATACTGCCTGAACCTTCGTGCTTGCCTGAGAGTTCTACCCCCCACTCTCGCCTGGCCTGGATACAGAAAGAGCTTCAAAGAACTGCTTCATCCATTGACATCCTTTGTAAGCCTAACAACCCTTAACGATCCACCTGCAGCTTCAGAAAGGGAACAAGAGGGACAGATCACACGAGGAAGTCAGCCTGACCGTGAGTTATTTTGGCTCAACTTTATTAGTAAGAAAAATGCTATTAATTAATAGCTAAAGCCTTTTCCAACTTCTGACTTCCAAAATAGTCAGATTCTTGATGGCATCCCTGTAGATATTCTCAAGCAACTGAATCTGTTAATTAAACTAAATCAATCTTTGTATATATAGATTTGGGGGTGGGTTTTGGGAAAATAAAATAACTCTATTTTTGTATAAAAATTCCTGCCTCAGCCACACATTAATTCCTGCCTCCACAACTTTGCCTGGCAGAAGAGACCAACCCCCACCTGGCTACAACCCCCCTTCAGGTAGTTGTAGACAGCAATGAGGTCTGCCCTGAGCCTCCTCTTCTGCAGGCTGCACACCCCCAGCTCCCTCAGCCTCTCCTCATAGGGTTTGTGTTCCAGGCCTTTCACCAGCTTTGATGCCCTTCTCTGGACATATTCCAGCACCTCAACATCTCTCTTGAATTGAGGGGCCCAGAACTGGACACAGTACTCAAGGTGTGGCCTGACCAGCATTGAGTACAGGGGAAGAACAACCTCCTCTACACCCATTTACTCTCCCTTTTCTTTCATTGTACTTAGTCCTGTTTTTTTTTTTTTCCTCTGTCATCACAGAGCTGTTGTTGGTTGGTTTTTTTGTGGTTTTTTTTTTTTTTTCCAATTCCTATGTGTAGAGACGGCTTTAAAATCTTTGCTTGGGAACAACCAATGGAACACACTTCACTCAGTAGTTTTGATTTCTCTGAGTGTCCGTTTGTATCAGTGACACTTTCACAGTACAAGCAACTGAAAACAGCAGTGAGGAATCCTATAGGAGAAGCATTCTGTTGGGTTTTTTTTCATTGCATTCTGTTGGGTTTTTTTTTCATTGCTTTCTGGTACTTTCTGAATAGCTGGATGCTCTTGTAACTTCTAAAAATACACTTTGAAATTAAGTCTGTGCCCATCTACCAAGATAGTTCATACTGGCAAGAATTGCTACAGTAGAGCAGTTTGGGAAAATCACAGAATCACAGAATGTCAGGGGCTGGAAGGGACCACCAAAGCTCTTCCAGTCCAACCACCCTGCCAGAGTAGGATCACCTAGACCAGGTCACACAGGAACACACCCAGGCAGGTTTTGAATATTTGCAGAGAGGGACACTGCACAACCTCTCTGGGCAGCCTGTTCCAGTGCTCTGTCATCCTCACAGGGAAAAAATTCCTCCTGATGTTTCTGTGGAAATTTCTTTGCCTCAGCTTCCACCCATTGGCCCTTGTTCTGTCATTGGGCATCACTGAACAGAGCCTGTCTCCAGCCTCCTGGCACTCACCACTTACATATTTATAAACACTGATGAGGTCATCTCTCAGTCTCCTCTTCTCCAATCTAAAGATCCCCAGCTACCTCAGGCTCTCCTCATAACACAGATGTTCCATTCCTTTAATCACCTTTTTGGCTCTGTGCTGGACTCTCTCAAGCAGTTCTATGTCTGTCTTGAACTAGAGGGCCCAGAACTGGACACAGCAGTCCAGATGTGGCCTCACCAGGCAAAGTAGAGGGATAGAAGAACCTTTCTTGACCTCCTAATCACAGCCCTTCTAATACACCCCAGAATGCCATTGCCCCTCCTGGCCACAAGACCATACCCTTTGAAATCAAATAATTTTGTACTAATTAATTTATTAGTTTTTCCTTGCACCTGGACTTGGTTTTACTATCAAAGTTTATTTAGTAAATGTAGCAGTTAAAGTCTTTTTAGAATACTCTAATAAGAGAAACTGGTACAGAATCTGAATGAGCAGGGCATTGTTTCTAAAAAGAATAATATTCATGGAATCAACCAGTTTGGAAGACACCTCCAAGATTGCCCACTCCAACCTAGCACCCAGCCCCATGCAGTCATCTAGACCTTGGCACTAAGTGCCTCATCCAGGCTTTGCTTGAACACCTCCAGGCACAGAGACTCCACCACCTCCCTGGGCAGCCCATTCCAATGCCAATCACTCTCTCTGGCAAGAACTTCCTCCTAACATTCAGCCTAGACCTCCTCTGGCACAACTTGAGGCTATTTCCCCTTGTTCTGTTGCTGGTTGCCTGGCAGAAGAGACCAACCCCACCTGGCTACAACCTCCTTTCAGGTAGTTGTAGACAGCAACGAGGTCTGCTCTGAGCCTCTTCACGTCTATATCAATAGCTTGAATTAGGGGGGAGGGGGCTGGGGAGGAGGGGGGGGATGGTGTTTCCAACCCACCATAGTAAAAAATTCCATAAAGGTAGAGATGTGAAGCTGAATCTTTCACTGTAAGGTATTTAATGAATACAAGTTTCATGGCAAAACTCAGACTTAATTCCTTCATAGATCGCTGCAACCCATTTTGAATTTTTAAAAAATCTAAATACAAAACACTGTTTTATATCAAAACTATCAGCTTCTTTCCCTACCCCCACCTCCAAGCTTAAAATCGAGCAAAAAAATAATTGTTTACACTTGATTTGATCACCCGAATTCAAGACCTGTAGTTAGAATAATCTTGAATCATTATATCAGCCTGCAATCTTTTATGAGGTTTGTCAGCTCCTGATCCTGCTGTGTTTAGCATGCAAGTAGTCTCAGCTGCAGTAGAGGCTCCTCTTCTTCCAGCTGATCTTTGCTCCACTAGCAGCTCTGACGGACTATTCCAGCTTTCCTCCCAGATTCTGTTGTTTTAGCTCTCTGAAAGAATGTAACATTGTGAACCGAGACGCGTTATTGCACGCGGGATGACTTTAAATAAATTCTTCTGAATCTTTGCCCCCACGAGACTCTTAAAAAGGTTTTAGTAGTTCATATCTTACAAGAGACAAAGCTGTATTTTTTTTCCCCCTTTCTCAGCTATTATCCTCTGCTAAATGCTGTTGCTCTGTACTAGAAGTGCCAATACGGGTGCATTTCTCTAGGCACTGTTTGAACTGCCAGTTTAAACCCATTACCCCTCATCCTGTTATTACAAGACCTTGTAAATAATCCCTCCCCAGCCCTCCTGCAGGCTCTCTTCAGATACTGAAAGACCACTCCACTGTCTCCTAAAAACCATCTCTTCTGTAGGCTGAAGAGCCCCAACTCTTGTAGCCTGTCCTCATAGCAGAGCTGCTGCAGGCCTCTGAGCATCCTCATAGCCCTCCTGTGGACTTGCTCCAACAATTCCATGTCCTTGTGTTGGGGGCTCCAGAACTGCACACAGTATTCCAGGTGGGGTTTTGAGTAAAGGGTCAGAACCCCCTCTCATGCCCTGCTGGCTATGCTGCTCTCATTAGTAGCAGCATTATCTACGAAAGTGCCCTGAGCTTCAGCAGCAGCTCAGATGTTCCAGATTTGCTCAGCAAGGGAGTGAATTCCTCCTCATGATATTGAGCAAAAGCTGTCATTATGACAGAGACTCATCTCCATCTGAGAGATGGGCAACTGCTCCATGGACACTTTGATTTAGTGTTACAAGGGAGAGCCAGACCCATTACTGGTCAAAGGTGTGGGCTAGTAAATAGTACTAAGTATTGTACTCAGAGCAAAGAAGCTCTACACTGCTTTGTGTTACACTCTACATAGACTAATTATGGTTTATAAGGTTGTATACACTGTTTACATAATGCATATAGTGTGTACCTCACTGTGTTTATATGTAACTTGCTGTGTTTGTATAAGACAGCCTAATCCATATGTGACAAATTTTACCAAGGGGTATCCACTGCCCAAAGAGGCAATATGCTTGTGCCCAAGGTAATCCACACAAGATACTCTGTCCACAGAGGTGTAATTAACACCCCACATTAAAGTGGCCCATTGGCCAGGGCATGGTATTGTCCTGGAAGGCTAAAAGGCCTATTAGATGTCCTGGCTTGACCCATCCTTCTGCTGATGGCAGAAGAAAGGGCAGGAGGAAAACAAAGTCTTGGGCCATTATGTCCCCACCCAAAGTGATAAACAGCTACCCACAAGTGTTTAGGTACTTGCTGGAGTCTTGCCCAAATAAGGGTGAGCAAGCCCTGGTTTCACCTAATATGGTCAGTTTCACAGTATCACAGTATCATCAAGGTTGGAAGAGACCTCATAGATCATCAAGTCAAACCCTTTACCACAGAGCTCAAGGCCAGACCATGACACCAAGTGCCACGTCCAATCTTGCCTTGAACAGCTCCAGGGACGGCGACTCCACCACCTCCCCGGGCAGCCCATTCCAGTGCCCAATGACTCTCTCAGGGAAGAACTTTCTCCTCACCTCCAGCCTAAATCTCCCCTGGCGCAGCCTGAGGCTGTGTCCTCTCATTCTGGCACTGGCCACCTGAGAGAAGAGAGCAACCTCCTCTTGGCCACAACCACCCCTCAGGTACTTGTAGACAGCAACTCTCCTCATAGGGCTGGTGCTCAAGGCCTCTCCCCAGCCTCGTTGCCCTTCTCTGGACACGCTCAAGCATCTCAACGTCCCTTTTAAACTGTGGGGCCCAGAACTGAACACAGTACTCAAGGTGTGGTCTAACCAGTGCAGAGTACAGGGGCAGAATGACCTCCCTGCTCCTGCTGACCACACCATTCCTGATGCAGGCCAGGATGCCACTGGCTCTCTTGGCCACATGGGCACACTGCTGGCTCATGTTCAGGTGGGTATCAATCAGCACCCCCAGATCCCTCTCTGTCTGGCTGCTCTCCAGCCACTCTGACCCCAGCCTGTATCTCTGCATGGGGCTGTTGTGGCCAAAGTGCAGCACTCTGCACTTGGAGCTATTGAATGCCATACCATTGGACTCTGCCCATCTGTTCAGGTGGTCAAGGTCCCGCTGCAGAGCCCTTCTGCCTTCCAACTCAGTCACATCTGCCCCCAGCTTAGTGTCATCTGCAAACTTGCTGATGACTGACTCCATGCCCTCATCCAGATCATCTATGAAGATGTTAAAGAGGATGGGGCCCAGCACTGATCCCTGAGGGACACCACTAGTGACAGCTGCCAGCTGGATGTGGCACCATTCACCACCACTCTCTGGGTCTGGCCCTCCAGCCAGTTCCTAACCCAACACAGAGTGTTGCCATCCAAGCCATGGGCTGACAGCTTAGCCAGCAGTTTGCTGTGGGGGACAGTGTCAAAGGCCTTGCTGAAGTCCAGATAGGCCAGAGCTAGGGATAAAAGCAGCAGCCCAGCTGAAGTGCATGTACACTAATTCACGCAGTACGGGTAGCAAACAAGAGGAGCTGGAAGCTCTGGTGCTGGAGGAAAACTATGATATTGTTGCCATCACTGAAACGTGGTGGGATGGCTCACATGATTGGAGTGCTGTAATCAATGGCTACAGACTCTTCAGGAGAGACAGGCAAGGGAGAAGAGGTGGGGGAGTGGCTCTGTATATTAGGGATGCTCTGGATGTTATGGAGGTAGAAATCAAGGATGATCAAGTTGAGTCATTATGGGTGAGACTTAAGGTGAAGGCCAACAAGACTGATGTCCTGGTTGGAGTCTGTTATAGACCACATAACCAGGAAGAAGAGGTTGATGTATTACTTTTTAAACAACTGGAGGCTGCCTCAAGATCACCTGCCCTTGTTCTGGTGGGCGACTTTAACCTACCAGACGTCTTCTGGGACTTCAACGCTGCAGAGAAGAAGCAGTCTAGAAGGTTTCTGCAGTGTGTGGAAGACAACTTCTTATCCCAGCTGTTACATGAGCCTACCAGGGGGCAGCCCTGCTTGACCTGCTGCTCACAAATAGAGAGGGGCTGGTAGGGGATGTGGTGGTTGGAGGCTGCCTGGGGTCCAGTGACCATGAAATTATAGAGTGTTCAATACATGGAGAAACCAGGAGGGGCATCAACAGAACCTCCACACTGGACTGCCCAAGGGCAGACTTCAGCCTATTTAAGGAACTAACTCAGAAAGTTCCTTGGGAAAGAGCCCTCAGAAACAAAGAGTCCAGGAAGGTTGGACCTGCTTCAAGAAAGAACTCCTGAAGGCACATGTCTTGGGTTAAAATGCAAGTTCCCAGAGACTCTTATAAATTTAATAGACCCAATGACAATTTATAGAATTTTTAGAGTGCCCTCCCCTCTTCCCCCTCCTTTTCCCAAAAGATAGGGAGAGAGAGAAAGGTGGGGACACCCAAATAAATCAATCTCACTCGATTTGGAAGTTAAAAAGGAAAAGTTTAACAATAACTTAGAAAAGGTATTGGAGGTAGGGGAGTTTACAAAGGATAAGGAAGGGAAAACAGCAAAATACAAAAAAGGGATGGATACAACCCGAGCAATGTGATGGTGTCTCTGCCTCGTGGCTGCCACATGGTGTGCTGGTATGCAGTATGAGTGTGTGTGTCAAGAGGTAGCGAAGGAAAAAGAGGGTGAGGAGCAGGAAGTGCTCCTCTTTTATACCACAGGAAGTGGGGGGAGTGGGCTAACCATCACCTGGAGTGTGGCCGACCCCTGGGGAGGAACCGAGACCCCCTAGGGTCAGGTTCAGGGTTACTCCCCCAGGAGTGTTAACCCTGTGCAGCACAGGAGCAGACAGTGCCATTGAGCCAGCAGAGGAGCCGACGAGGGAGGCAGCCAGACTGGATGGGCAGGGAGCTGCTGAAGGAATTAAAGATTAAAAAGAGAGTGTATCACCTTTGGAAAAGAGGAGAGGTGTCCCAGGAGAAGTTGCTAGGTCTTGTAGACGAAAAATTAGAGAGGCAAAAGCCCACTTGGAGCTTAGGCTGGCCATAGCTGTCAAGGAAAATAAAAAGTGTTTCTTTAAATGTATGAATGGCAAGAGAAGGGCCAAGGACAACCTCCAGTCCTTGTTAGATAGAGAGGGGAACATAGTGACAAAGGATGAGGAAAAGGCAGAGGTGCTCAACATCTTCTTTGCCTCAGTCTTCACTAGTGGGACAGGTTGTCTCCAGGACAGCTGGACTCCTGAAGTGGTGGCTGGAGTCAGGGACCAGTACAGTCCCCCTGTGATCCATGAGGAAGCAGTAAGGGACTTGCTGCGTCATTTGGATCCCCACAAGTCCACGGGACCGGATGGGATCCACCCTAGGGTGCTGAGAGAGCTGGCAGCTGAGCTGGCCAAGCCACTCTCCATCATTTATCAGCAGTCCTGGCTCACTGGAGAGGTCCCTGAAGACTGGAAGCTGCCAATGTGATACCCATTCACAAGAAGGGTCGTAAGGAGGAGCCAGAAAACTGCAGACCTGTGAGCCTGACCTCAGTGCCAGGCAAGGTGATGGAACAGGTCATCTTGGGTGCCATCACAAAGCACCTACAGGATGGCCAAGGGATCAGGCCCAGCCAGCATGGGTTTAGGAAGGGCAGGTCCTGCCTCACCAACCTGATCTCCTTTTATGATCAGGTTACCCGCCTGGTGAATGTGGGGAAGGCTGTGGATGTAGTCTACTTGGACTTCAGCAGAGCCCTTGACACTGTCTGCCACAAGAAGCTCCTGGCCAAGCTGGCAGCTCATGGTTTGGACAGATTCACTCTGTGCTGGATCAAGAACTGGCTGGATGGCAGAGCCCAGAGAGTGGTGGTGAATGGTGCCACATCCAGTTGGCAGCTGTCACTAGTGGTGTGCCCCAGGGCCAGTGCTGGGCCAGTCCTGTTCAATATCTTTATTGATGACCTGGACGAGGGGATTGAGTCCAGTATCAGTAAGTTTGCAGATGACATGAAGCTAGGAGTAGGTGTGGATCTGTTGGAAGGTAGGAGAGCCCTGCAGAGGGACCTGGCCAGGCTGGATGGGTGGGCAGAGGCCAATGGGATGAGATTGAACAAGGCCAAGTGCAGGGTTCTGCACGTTGGCCACAACAACCACAAGCAGCACTACAGGCTGGGGACTGAGTGGCTGGAGAGCAGCCAGGAGGAAAGGGACCTGGGGGTACTGATAGATAGTAGCTGAAGATGAGGCAGCAGTGTGCCCAGGTGGCCAAGAGAGCCAATGGCATCCTGGCCTGCATCAGGAACAATGTGGCCAGTAGGACAAGGGAGGTTATTCTTCCCCTGTACTCAACACTGGTCAGGCCACACCTT
The DNA here is from genome assembly GCF_015220805.1 of Pogoniulus pusillus. Taxonomy (NCBI): domain Eukaryota; kingdom Metazoa; phylum Chordata; class Aves; order Piciformes; family Lybiidae; genus Pogoniulus; species Pogoniulus pusillus. Next base: position 7,128,962 of record NC_087309.1, on the reverse strand, counting down.
GAGTACTGTGTCCAGTTCTGGGCCCCTCAATTCAAGAGAGATGTTGAGGTGCTGGAACGTGTCCAGAGAAGGGAGACAAAGCTGGTGAAGGGCCTGGAGCAGAAACCCTATGAGGAGAGGTTCAGGGAGCTGGGGTTGTTTAGCCTGGAGAAGAGGAGGCTCAGGGGTGATCTTATTACTGTCTACAACTACCTGAAGGGGCATTGTAGCCAGGTGGGGGGTGGCCTCTTCTCCCAGGTAACCAGCAATAGAACAAGGGGACACAGTCTCAAGTTGTGCCAGGGTAGGTCTAGGCTGGATGTTAGGAGGAAGTTCTTCACAGAGAGAGTGATTGCATTGGAATGGGCTGCCCAGGGAGGTGGTGGAGTCACTGTCCCTGGGAGTCTTCAAGCAAAGCCTGGATGAGGCACTTAGTGCCATGGTCTAGTTGACTGTCTAGGGCTGGGTGATAGGTTGGACTGGTTGATCTTGGTGGTCTCTTCCAACTTGGTTGATTCTATGATTCTGTGTGACAGTTTGGGTGTTACCTGACCCCCCACTCTTATGAAATTACCCTGAGTAGACTCAGACAGGTGGAAATTAAGAAATGAAGCTTTATATTTACAGTTAGCACAATATACAAGCAGGTATTTGAATCACATACAGTTATATACAGAAATATACAAGGTAAATGTAATACAGAAACACAACAGACCTCCCCCAGGAGGGACTCCCAACCCAATCCCCCTTTCCCCCTACCTCTTTGCCTCCCTTCAGAGATAACCAGATCAACCCACGTATATCTCACATGATAAATCTGGAGATCTGAGGTGAGATGTCAAGAAGACAAGGAGGTTAGAGGAAAAAGGGCCAGATCAGATCAGAGTTAAGGCAGAGGCAGCCACAGAGATGAGACTGCCAGAAAGAAGGCACAGCCAGAAGTGAGAACTGAGCAGTGTGTGAGAAGTGTCGTATCTATTTTTTTATTAGTTGTGTTTATCAGCAGAAGAATGGGTGATGTAGGGCACATGTTGATTTCTTTCTTGTCACAGCTAAGGATTTCATTTCTCTCAGTAAAATATTCAAATTAATCTCAAATCAGCACAAAACTTAAGTGCCTCAAGTTTAGCAGGAGAAGGCACTAAGTCACTCACAATGTAGTGAGAAGTGCTATTGACATGGTGCTCTCTGCACATCTGCAAGAGATCCTGCCTGCACCTCTTCAAACCTCCATGCCAAGAGGAGCCAAGATCAGGTCAGAGATTATCTGCCTCTTTCCCAGCCTCCCGCTAGAGCCTACGGAGATCAGGTAGCCTCTCAGTGGCTATCAAGACACTAAGCAGTTCAAACACTGACACAAAGGAGCCAGGGACTACCTTGAAATTTCCATTTCACCACAGTCAGTAGAACAGACTTTCTCTAAGGCTCCAGATGGCCTATTCATAAGTGGCTAAACTTTTTCCAATTTTCTGATTCTCCTAAATGAATGAATTGCCCATAAGTATCTTTACGAAGGTTTTCCCAACCGAATTAGAACCCAAATTTAACTGCTTTCATAGAATCATAGAATCATAGAATCAACCAGGTTGGAAGACACCTCCAAGGTCATCTAGTCCAACCTATCATCCAGCCCTAACCAATCAACTAGACCATGGCACTAAGTGCCTCATCCAATCTTTTCTTGAAGACCCCCAGGGGACGGTGCCTCCACCACCTCCCTGGGCAGCCCATTCCAATGCCAATCACTCTCTCTGTGAAGAACTTCTTCCTAACATCCAGCCTATACCTACCCTGGCACAACTTGAGACTGTGTCCCCTTGTTCTATTGCTGGTTACCTGGGAGAAGAGGCCACCCCCCACCTGGCTACAATGCCCCTTCAGGTAGTTGTAGACAGTAATAAGATCACCCCTGAGCCTCCTCTTCTCCAGGCTAAACACCCTCAGCTCCCTCAACCTCTCCTCATAGGATTTGTGCTCCAGGCCCCTCACCAGCTTTGTTGCCCTTCTCTGGACACGTTCCAGCACCTCAACATCTCTCTTGAATTGAGGGGCCCAGAACTGGACACAGTACTCAAGGTGTGGCCTGACCAGTGCTGAGTACAGGGGAAGAATAACCTCCCTTGTCCTACTGGCCACACTCTTCCTGATGCAGGCCAGGATGCCATTGGCTCTCTTGGCCACCTGGGCACACTGCTGGCTCATCTTCAGCTTACTATCTATCAGTACCCCCAGGTCCCTTTTCAGAAATAAAATAACTACATATTTTATAATTCCTGCCTCGTGAATTGCCCCAACTAAATCAATGTTAACATCAGGCGAAATGCACATATAGCCAAAAGTGTAGTCGTGCAATTCTGAAAATCACAGAATAAAAGAATCATAGAGCCATAGAATGGTTTGGGTTGGAAAGACCTGTAAAGATCACCTAGTCATAGGATCATAGAATCAGAGAACCAACCAGGTTTTAAGAGAACTCCAAGATCATCCAGTCCAACCTAGCACCCAGCCCTATCCAATCAACTAGAGCACGACAAACATCTTCAACTAGATCAGGTTGCTCAGAGCGCCATCAAGTCTGACCCTGAATCACAGACTCACAGAAGCATTCAAGTTGGAAAGAATCCTCAGGATCAACAAGCCTGACTGAGAACTCTGCTCTAAAAGATTCACCCTAAACCACATCCTCAAGCACCACATTCAAACAACTTTTAAACACATCCAGGGTTGATGACTCAGCTACCTCTCTGGGTAGCTCATTCCAATGCCTGACCACTCTTGCTGAGAAAACAATTTTCCTATTGTCCAGTTTAAACCTACCCAGTTGCAGCTTGAGGCCATTCCCTCTTGTTCTATCACTAATTACCTGTGAGAAGAGACCAGCACCAACCTCTCCACAATGTCCTTTCAGGTAGCTGTAGACAGCAATGAGGTCTCGCCTCAACCTCCTCTTCTCCAAACTAACCATCCCCATCTCCTTCAGTCACACCTCATAAGGATCCTCACCACTTTATTTCACATAATCCTCTGGTTAGCCTTAGGGTAGCTGGAAGGAAGTGCCCAAACAGCTTGTAAAGCTCCAGGCCCTTCCCCAGGCTTCTTGCCCTCCTCTGCACTCACTCCAGCACCTCCACACCTCTCTCGTAATGAGGTGGCCAAAACTGAACACAATACTTGAGGCATAGCTTCACCAGAGCAGAGTCCAAGGGGGCAATCACCTCTCTATTGCAGCATTGCTAATTCCAGCCAGGATGCCATTGGCTTTGCCACCTGGGCACTCTAGTGGCTCATATTCATCTGCATGTCTATTACAACCCCCTCATCCCTTTCTGCCAGGCACCTCTCCAGCCACATTACCCCAAACCTGTAGCACTGCTTGGGGTTGTTGTGGCCCAAGTGCAGGACGTGGCACCTGGCCTTGTTGAAACTCATCCCATTAACATTGGCCCATCCATCCAATCTATCCAAGTCCCTCTGTAGAGCCTCCCTACCCTCATGCAGATCAACACTGCCACCCAACTTAGTGTCATCTGCAAGCTTACTGTTGGCATACTCTATGTCTTCATCAAGATCAGCAATAGAGATGTTAAACAGAAGAGGTCTCAACACAGAGCCCTGAGGAAATGTTTCCAGGGGTGAATCTTTGACTATGTCTCTTGGTCAAAGAGGCAACCTATACACTATCCTCATTGTGAAACTTTTTTTCCCTTGTATTTACTCTAAATCTACCCTCTTTTGATTTAAAACCATTACCCCTTGTCCTATTCAAATGAGTCCTTCTAAAGACTGTCTTCACCTTTGTGATAAGGCCACCTTGAAGTACTAAGATCTCCCTGCAGCCTTCTCTTCTGCAGGCTGCACATCAGTTCCCCAGACTCTCTTCACACATCAGGTGCTCCAATGTTCTGATACATTCTGTGGTGCTCCTCTGTTTCCATTCCAAAGTCCATGCCTTCCTTGTGCTGAGACTCTAGAGCTGGATGCACTGTAACAGGTGAGGTCTCACTAGAGCAGAGGGACATAATCACCTCCCTCAATCTGTTGTCTGTGCTTCTTTAGATGTAGCCCAGGTATGGCTGTTTTCTGGACTACAATTACCATTGTGTATTGACAGCTCATGTCCAGCTTTTTATCCATCAGTATTCCCAAATCTTCCTCTGCAGGGGTACTCCCTATTCCAAGAATAAAGTCATAGAATCATAGAATCATCCAGGTTGGAAGAGACCTCCAAGATCATCCAGTCCAACCTAGCACCCAGCCCTAGCCAGTCAACCAGACCATGGCACCAAGTGCCTCATCCAGTCTCTTCTTGAACACCTCCAGGGACGGTGCCTCCATCACTTCCCTGGGCAGCCCATTCCAATGGGAAATAACACTCTGTGAAGTATGTACTGACACTGAGGATTGCCCCAACCCAGATGCAGGACCCTGCATGTGGCCTTTACTGAACTTCAAGGGGATGGTTCTTGTGATTTTCTAGGTCTCTTTGGATGACCTCTTGTCCTCCAAGTGTGTCTATATATTACCAATATGTTATCCCTCAGGCATGACAAAATATTTACTGCCATTTCTGCATCATCATAGCCAAGAACAGGCTCACCACACTTTACCTGATGCCAGTTCATCTTGATTTTTCTGAAGTATTATCTACGTAAGGAAAACCTGTAATGAAAACAAAACGAAACCCCAGCAATAAAAAAACCCACCCAAACAACAAACCAACCTTCATATGTGGAAAACATTGAGGAAATAACTGAGTTTATCCAAAGTTAGAGTTAAATGCCATGTTTTGATGAGCTCTCTTATTGATTTTTTTCTTTCACTTGAATTATCATAGCTGACATTGTCTCACCATCCATAATATGGTTTATTTAATGCAAGTTCTTTCTAAGAGATAGAGCGTCAGGAAGAGACTGCAAATGTAATTTCATAGATTTGGAGTAAGCATGACCTTAATCTAATTGGGTCCTTAGTTTCTTCTCCTGTAGCTAAAGAAAAGGCACCATAACATTGCATTATTTGATTGTGAGCTCTTTGGTATCTTCCTCTGTGTTTGTACGATGTCTAGTGCCATGGAGACTTCTTCCCACTTAGGGCCTGTGGGTGCTGCTGCAATATAAATAAAAGAGAATAAAGGAAGTGAAATGAAAGAAGAAATTGCTATAGTCATTCTATCTGTGAAGCTGATGTTCTCCCCTTCTAGCAACCCAGGTAGAAATGTAGACATTTCCTCAGAAAATCGTGGTGCAGAGGAATAATTGTCCTTGTGGTTAATCTTCAGGAGAGAATTAGAACAGAATTAGGCTGAGAAACCTGCTTCTATCTAGAAAACTCCAGGACCATATTTATGGCCTGATCTAGGCCTTTTGTCTAAAAAGCAATAAACAGCCATCATGAGAAGTGGCAGAGTCAAGAAGAGTTTAAAGGCTGGAATTTATTAGAACAATGTTTCCTCATACCTAGCACTAAACTTTCCTCCACATAATGTTCATTACATTTCCTTGTTGGAAACAATGAGATTTGCTTTTAAAAAACTATTTGTCCCAGCCCACTCTCTTGTTTAGAAGTTTCCTGTAAGTGCCAAACCTTGTGTATTCCTTTTGGAGCCTTGAACATGGGGAAACACTTATCTGCAGATGATCATACAAGTGAGGCTACAGCATATGCCATTTTGAAGACCTGTTAGCTCTTTCTGAAAAGCTAGAAGCAAACTGGACTCTGAGGTCCTCAGAACTCTGTAAAAGAAGTCCAAGATTTTAAACAGAAAACTTGAAAATACTTTTTTCAGCATCATACCTTTGTTCTTCATCTTCTGGTGTAGTCTTAGTATGCTACCACCCTTACAAGTTGCTTGGGACAGAGAGTTGAACTGAATTAAATGAGTTAATGCCACCAAGCAGTGTAGCTCTGATTGCAGTGGTCCCCTTGAAATCACCTAGGGCACACCTTCCTATTGGAGACCTGTGGGAATAGGAACACTTCAATTCTGTTTGCTCCAAGTAGTCTTGAGTAATCTTCACAAATTTATCACACTGTCAGTGTTGTTTATATATCCCTTGCATTATCCAGTCTGCTTCTAATACATGTGGAAAGACGGCCTGAAGGAGCTCTCCAAAACCCATAGTGGGTGTGTGGCAGACATTAATTTAAAAATTGACCCTTTTTCACCTTCATTTCACACTGCACAGCAGGATCCTGACCACTTTATTTCATGTAATCCTCTGGTTAGCCTTAGGGTAGCTGGAAGGAAGTGCCCAAACAGCTTGTAAAGCTGCAAATCACTTTTTGCTCAACCAAAGAAATAATTCAGCCATACTTGCCTCAAGGCCCTGCGCAGAGTAAGGAAGGGACGAATCATTTTCCTCATGCACAGTCCCTCCAAAATGCAAAGGCTATTACTCAGCAGTAACCCTGTGACAACTAGTTTACATTTTCATACCACTGTGTAAATACACCCCTCCTCCCCATGCCGCTGTGGGGTAGGGAAGTAAAGGTTTGCTATCTTCTTCACAGCTGGGAGAGCTGGTACAACCAGTGTGTAACAGCAAGGCACAGCTCTGAGCTCCTTTGGAAGAGCAAAAAAGAAATATCATAGTTGTAGAAATATCTGTTGGCAGAGAGCTGCCAAGAACATTTAGTTCAACATCCTGCTCTGAGCAGGACTATTTCCAGCACAAGATTCACTCACTCGCGGCTGTATAAATATTAAGTAACCACTGAGATCTGGAGAGATTTTTCATACTGTCACAAAAGATCCATAATCTACCAGTTTGGATTGCTGCAGGATTCTGTGTTGGGTTTCTTTTTCTCCCCTTACAAATCACAGGTATTTGTTTTACAAATGCAGCGCAAGCCGTCAGTATTTATTTTGCTGCCACACATCAGAGGGGCTACCAAACATTGTTCTTCAGTAGGTTAAATCCTATCTGTTTTCTTCTTAGAAATTTATTTTGAGGCACATAGAATCACTTTCAGCAACCTTCTGTAACCTAAGCATATAATTTCTTCTCATCCCACACAGCATGCTAGGTTGGAGGTGTGTCACTGTAAACACAACTCTTCTATGCCTAATGGAATGACAACTTACAATTTTAGCTGTTAACTATTCTCTTCCAACACTATTTTTGTCAGTTTTAAGCAAGGTATGTGCTCCCAGATTAAAGGATTGACAGCAGATTCACACACTGAACAAGACGTGCTTATTTCCTCAAGAAATTCTGATCGGGGTACCCCAAATTCCTCTCTTCTTCCTCTCACTCCATGGGTTTGAATGGGAGAAGAAAGGTGGGAGAATCTTCTTTCGTCCCCTGCCCTGCAGGCTTGAAGTGGGGCAGCAAAAGGTGCCTTTCTGCATGTGGGCTGACCCATGTGGAAGCCTGCACTGGAATCAGGCTGGTGGTTGGTTGTTCTTTTGTGCCCAGTATAAATGTTAAGCAGACACTTTGTCTAGGAAAAGGAGAAACAGAGCAAGGGTTCCTGTCTTAAAGGTTCCCATCTTGAGAGTTCCCATCTTGAGAATCCCCTGCCACTGTGAAGGTTAAGTTCTCCACTTTTGGACGGTTCCTACTTGTTGGAGAGTTTCTTGCTAACAGGACATGAAATGATAAACATGAGCAATCTGTGCTGGGAGGTGTCCTTGAGTCCATCTTGGGAGTTAAGATACCAGGCCCTGGGTAGCACCCCCTACAGGCAGCTGCAGGGGGTGGAGTGCCAGCTGCATGTGGGCAGAGTTAGCCAGCCCCAGAGGCTGACCCTCATATTGTTATGGTATATTACCCTATCCATGCCTTACATGTAACCCTGTACCGTCTATATGTAACCAATCTTAGTTGAGCACGCCTCTTGCAAGAAAGCATATAACTTACTGCATCAAGGTAATAAAATGGACTATGACCATCTAACCATATTGGTGCTCCACCGGCACCTACTCTTCTGTGGCTCTTGGTTTTATCCTGTCTCTGCTTTTGGACAGCTCTCCCCACTTTTGCAGCCTTTTGTGCAAACCTGCAGGCTTGGCAAGCCCTGGGGTCCTTAGAGAGAGAGACAGCGGCATCTGGACTGCTGCCTCTCAGACCATATCAGTAGCCAACTTCCTGGCTGCCTCTCAGACTGGGGGATCCTAGCAGTTTTGGCACTGTTTGCCTTTCACTGTTGGGAAGGCAGCATCGTTCCACAACCATTCCACTCAGGAAGAAGTGCTCAAGACATTTCCAAGTTTGGCGGCTCTGTGACTTGTCTCAAGATTCTATGGTGTGGATCTCTATTATTGGATATTGTCTGCAGCATCAGAAGGCTGCTCCTGCAGAGGAATCGAGCAAGAGATCATTGCTGAGTACCTATTTCACCTTCATGAGTAAGCTTTTCCCTTAATCTTCTGCTCGGCCTGATTGATAGTGGGGTAAAGCTGTGTTTATAGCTTAGCCTTTTTCATTTCCTGGCTTCCTAAATACCAACATTTATCTATATTATCCTTTTTTTGGAAGATATTCCAAATGGACCTGAATCTGTTAATGAACTAAATTAATTTTGTGTATAGTTTTGGGGGTGACGTTCCAGAAAAATAAAATTATTGTATTTTCTGTAATTCCTGACTTGCCCACATTAATTCCCTGCCTCCATGACAAATTCCTGAAGCATTGTATGGAAAGAAGTCAATGAACATGGTGTTACTGTAAAGTGGTCATCCTCCGGACCAGAAGTGAGCAGTGCTAAAGCTGATGAGCAGGGAAAAGGCTGAGACAGTAAAATATACCATGGCACTAAGTATCTCAGCCAGGCTTTGCTTAGAGACCTTCAGGGATGATGACTCCACCACCTCCCTGGGCAGCCCATTCCAATGCCAATCACTCTCCCTGTGAAGAACTTCCTGGTAACATCCAGCCTATACTTCCCCCAGCACAACTTGAGACTGTGTCCCCTTCTTCTGTTGCTGCTTGCCTGGGAGAAGAGGCCAACTCCCACCTGGCTACAGCCTCCCTTCATGTAGTTGTAGACAGCAATGAGGTTTGCCCTGAGCCTCCTCTTCTCCACCCTAAACACCCCCAGCTCCCTCAGTCTCTCCTTATAGGGTTTGTGTTCCTTTCACCAGCTTTGTTGCCCTTCTCTGGACACGTTCCAGCACCTCAACATCTCTCTTGAATTGAGGAGCCCAGAACTGGACACAGGACTCAAGGTGTGGCCTGACCAGTGTTGAGTACAGGGGCAGAATAACCTCCCTTGTCCTGCTGGCCACACTGTTCCTGATCCAGGCCAGGATGCTATTGGCTCTCCTAGCTACAAGGGCACACTGCTGGCTCATCTTCAGCCTACTGCCACTTTTTTCAAAGACACCCTGGTGCTTCATACAGGATAGCACATCCACAAACCCTTGACCAAGGATCCCTGGTCCTTGTGTAGACTGATTTTACACTGCTTCCATTATGCAAGATAATAAAGGTTCCTGTGCCTGCTGTTTTATTTTACTGCCATTCAATTCAATAGAGGAGCTCCTGCTTTGCACTGTGACTGCAATATATTACAGTTGTCATTGAAAGTAATAATTTACTATATAATAATTTTCATCTTCTTGTAAGCAGAAGATCTATAGTATATTATAGAAGCAAATAGGGACAAAACTTTTAGCAAATTATAATTTCTTGGTCTGTAGTCTGCTTAGATTCAGTCATGTTTAACTCATCAAAGGATGCTTCTGTGCTTCTGAAAAGATGGAATTTTCTTCCATAAGCATGCATGAGAAAGTGTAAGGAAATGACATTCCATTAATCTTTATGGCACTTAGATAATATTGTAGTCTATACTAAGCTAATAGATTAGTAAGATAATAATGCAAAGTACCATATACATAAATGACATCTCTTACTGCCATCATAAATGATACAGTAGCAACCATCAAACCCCCCATGACAAACTCCAGCAAAATACCCTGTCAACATCAAGGATGAGGACAAGGAAGTTCACAGTATGGTTTATTTTTGGTCTGTTAGAGCCTGATATATAAGAGATGTTACAAAACAAAAGGTTACAGGAGTCTGATTGCTACCTGTCATTTTGAAAATTGAAATGTATTTCTACTCATGAAAGGCCTCATTTAAGAAAGTAGAACAGACATCAGGAGGGGAAAGTTGTCACACTGCAAGTGACCTGTCCAAGAAGGCCAATGGGATCTTGAGCTGCATTAAAAGGACTGTGGTCAGCAGATCCAGGAAAGCTCTCCTCCCTCTCTAGTCTGCCCTGCTGAGACTCCACCTGAACTACTGCATTCAGTTTTAGGGTCCCCAGTTCAGGAGGGACAGGAATCTACTGAAGAGAGTCCAAGGGAGGGCTAAGAAGATGATGAAGAGGCTGAAGCACTGCCCTGTGAGGAGAGGCTGAGGGACCTGGGGCTGTTTGGTCTGGGGAAGAGAAATATCTGAAGGCTGGGAGTCAAGAGGGAGGGGACAAACTCTTCTCAGTCATGTCTTGGCATAGGACACAAGGACAAGAGATAATGGGTGTAAACCACACTACAGGAAGTTCTACCTCCACATGAGGAAGAACTTCTTTACTGTAAGGGTCATGGAGCACTGGAACAGGCTCCCCAGAGATGTTGTGGAGTTTCCTTTTCTGGAGACTTTCAAGACCCATATAGATGCATTCCTGCACAACTTGAGCTAGATTCTCTGGTCCTGCTCTGGCGGAGGGGAGTGTGTGGTGTGTGGACTCAAAGACCTCTGGAGACCCCTTCCAACCTCTGACATCCTGTGATCCTGTGATGATTTTCAAAGCTGACAACACAAGAATAACACCATATGGACATTTATAGGAACATGAAGGTATCACAGTATCACAGTATCACAGTATCACAGTATCACCAAGGTTGGAAGAGACCTCACAGATCATCAAGTCCAACCCTTTACCACAGTGCCCAAGGCTAGACCATGGCACCAAGTGCCACATCCAACCTTGCCTTGAACTGCCCCAGGGATGACGACTCCACCACCTCCCCAGGCAGCCCATTCCAGTGCCCAATGACTCTCTCAGTGAAGAATTTTCTCCTCACCTCGAGCCTAAATTTCCCCTGGTGCAGCCTGAGGCTGTGTCCTCTTGTTCTGGTGCTGGCCACCTGAGAGAAGAGAGCAACCTCCTCCTGGCCACAACCACCCCTCAGGTAGTTGTAGACAGTAATAAGGTCACCCCTGAGCCTCCTCTTCTCCAGGCTAAACAACCCCAGCTCCCTCAGCCTCACCTCGTAGGGCTTGTGCTCGAGGCCTCTCACCAGCCTCAACGCCCTTCTCTGGACACATTCAAGCATCTCAGTGTCCTTCCTAAACTGGGGGGCCCAGAACTGAACGCAGTACTCGAGATGTGGTCTGACCAGTGCAGAGTACAGGGGCAGAATGACCTCCCTGCTCCTGCTGACCACACCATTCCTGATGCAGGCCAGGATGCCACTGGCTCTCTTGGCCACCTGGGCACACTGCTGGCTCATGTTCAGGCGGGTATCAATCAGTACCCCCAGATCCCTTTCTGTCTGGCTGCTCTCCAGCCACTCCGACCCCAGCCTATATCTCTGCATGGGGTTGTTGTGGCCAAAGTGCAGCACTCTGCACTTGGAGCTATTGAACCCCATCCCATTGGCCTCTGCCCATCTGTCCAGGTGGTCAAGGTCCCGCTGCAGAGCCCTTCTGCCTTCCAACTCAGTCACATCTGCCCCCAGCTTAGTGTCATCTGCACACTTGCTGATGACTGACTCCATGCCCTCATCCAGATCATCTATGAAGATGTTAAAGAGGATGGGGCCCAGCACTGATCCCTGAGGGACACCACTAGTGACTGGCCGCCAGCTGCATGTGGCACCATTCACCACCACTCTCTGGGTCCGGCCCTCCAGCCAGTTTCTAACCCAGCACAAAGCTGACATTTTCATTGTCTGATTGGCCAGAACTGAAAAGCATTCTGGAGCAATCCACTGAAAATATTCAGTCATCAGATTTGGTTTGTTATAGTTAGACAACTTCCACCCTTCTATCAATTCTAATCTGTCTTCTCTTTCTTCATCTTGCAGGGGGAGGAGAGGAGGGAGTGTCTTAGTTTGAAGTCCAGCTGCAGCTGAGCACCACATGGCCACTTCACACAACTCATGTGTTTGGATTTTGGTTTTGGAAACATTGGACAGCATTTAAATCAGTTTTCAGTGTGCAAAATTTCCCCCTGTTTTCTGGCTGCAGTATTTCACTAACCAATCACTTGATTTTGCCTCTAGCTTTAGTAATATTAATGCTTTGCCTAAGAAACATTAAATCTTTGCAACTCTTTAATGAACTAGTGTTACAAACTGTGCTGCTTGTTATAATTGCTTGCTGTGGGCCATGGCTTGAGCCAGGGCTCAAAAGGCCTGCAGACCAGTGTGACCAAGGCCTTGCCATGCAGGACTCCAGGCAATTCAGTGTGCATTATGCCAGAGACATAATATTGTGTTACAGCCGAAATATATACACTCAGCCAGTAGAGCACATGTCTACCCATTAGCAGAATTAGTCAAGGACAAGCACTACATCAGCATAAACCACGCCTTGTTATTCTCGTTAATGAGGTGTCCATTGTCTATCACTTCTGAGATAAGGTAGCCTGCAGCTGGTGGGAAGCTTGTGTGCTAGTTTGAAGCTATCAAGAATGTTTTGATGAGAAGAACTAGATTACAGCCTGTGAAAGGAAAACAAGGGTGATGTCTACTTTGCTCATAGGCTTGCTGAGATGTATAAAAACATAAGTCAAAACATAGATGACACTCTCGGCACCACTCCCACTCAGGCTGCTGGCTGAGCTGCATCTCTCTAACCTCACCCTCCATTTTGGGCTAACCCACTTTGCTTCTTAACCCCCTGGCCGAACCTCCATTCTTCCTTGGGACTGGGGTAAGGTTGAGAGGCATAGGAGGGAAGGTGCAGGGGTGGTTGTGAGCCCCTCCTGGGGACTCAGGTTTCTAGGAGGGCTGTTGTGTTTCTGTATTACCTTTTACCTTGTCTATTTCTGTCTATAACTGTATATACTGTAAATATCTGCTTGTATATTGTGCTAGCTGTAAATATAAGCTGCATTCAAATTTCCAGAGCCAGCTGAGTCTAGTCTGGGTGATTTATAAAGTGTGAGAGGGCAGGGAACACCCAAACCATCACACTTTCTTATTTATCCTTCTTCATTCCACTCCCACAGCCCTTCTGCACTCTGCATTCCCACAAAATGGGATTCAGTGATTACTTGGAGAGTTCAGGAGAGTTCTACTTTTCAGCTTCTAACCTTTTCTTTTCCCATGTAGGATTTCACCTTTTTGTTGTTTTGTGGTATTGGTCTCTTTTGTTTTCCATAGTTCTGCTCAGATCCGCTGCAAGCTGAGTGTAAGAAGAAATGTTTTGTTGTATTGCCTCATGTTGGTTTTTTTTTCTTTATGCCAAAGAGTTCAGCACATCTCTCTTAGTTAAAATTACATATTTTGAGACAGAAAGAACATCAGAGTTGATTCCTAAATTCTTGAATTTTCAAAATTACTTGATGTGCAGTAGTCTACTCATCATGAGTGAAGGATAATGCAAAATTAATAATCTGCATTAATTTTGATATCCAGGCAATGATTGGTAATAGCTATGAAAACTGCTTATTAACATTGAAACTTGCCAGAAACTTATTCACAGGTTCAAAAACTCACAGGTTGGAAATTTATACAGGCAGGGCAGAGGCAAAACCTGAGCACTTATTTCTTACAGTGGCAAACCCAAATGTTGTACTGGAAGAGGCTTTTAAGTGTTTACTCACAAAATTATAGATCAGTCAGTACCCAAAGCAGGTGGGATTCTGGAAAGGAGGACAGACTGAGGACACAGTTGGAAGATACCACAAGGATGATCTAGTTCCAATCTCCCTGACATGGACAGGGACTCCCTACCCTAAAGCAGGCTGGACAGAGCTCCATCCAGCCCAGCCTTAAACACCGCCAGGGACAGAGCCTCAACCACCTCCTTGGGCAACCCTCTCTGGGCTCTCGCCACTCTCATGCTGAACAGCTTCCTCCTCATGGCCAGGCTGAAATCTTTCTACCTCCAGTTTTACTCCATTCCCCCTAATCCTATCATTCCCTGATAGCCTGAAAAGTCCCTCCCCAGCACTTTTGTAGGCCACTTTTTGTAGGCCACTTTTTGTAGGCACCTTATGGAAGGCCACAAGAAGGTCACCTGGGAGCCTCCTCTTCTCCAGACTCAACAGCCCCAACTCTTTCAGCCTTCCCTCATAGAAGATCTGCTCCATCCCTCTGAGCATCCCAGTGGCCCTTCACTGGACACACTTGTCCTGGAGTCCTGTACCCCTAAATGCCTCTCCTGCCCGGGACTTCGGGGGGAAAGGGGAAAAGCTGCCTGGTTTCCCTCCCCCCTTGCCTGCCCTGCAGCCGTGAAGGGGGGGAGGACTGCCCCGTGAGTTCCCGCGCTGGAGCCAGGCTGGGATTGGCCGTGCGCTTTTGCGCCTAAGGTGTGGTAACTCTGCCCTTTGTCTAGCGAAGGTTATAACTATTGGGGGTCTTCCTGCCTTTGGGGTTCCCGCTTTGGAGTTTGCCTGTGCCTGGACGTATGTGTCTGCCTGAGCTCACACACTCCCCTGTGCCTGGACTGCAGAGACCTTCAGGGATTTGCTTTCCTATTGACACCTTTGTGTGCCTAACGACCCTTAACGACCTCTTAACGATTCACCTGCAGCCACTGGAAAAGAAGAAGAACACAGACCGCACGAGTCAGCCGGAGTGAGTTATTTGGCTTAGCTTAATTTAGTAAGAAACTGCTATTAATTAATAGCTGAGTCCTTTTCCAACTTCTGATTTCCAAAATAGTCAGATTATTGATGGTATCCTTGTAGGTTAATTCTCATGCAACTGAATCTGCTTATTAAACTAAATTAATCTTTGTATATATAGTTGTGGGGGCAGGTTTTTGGGAAAATAAAAAATAACTATTTTTGATAAATTCCCGACTCGGCCACATATTAATTCCTACTCTCTGCAACAACGCTCCAGCACATCCACATCCCTCTTGTAGTAGGGGCTCCAGAACTGGATGTAACTGGGGTCTCAACAGAGCAGAGCAGAGCAGAGGTGGAGAATCGCCTCCCTTGACCTGCTGGCCACACTTCTCCTGATGCAGCCCAGGATCTGGTTGGCCCTCCAGGCTGCAAGTGCACACTGTTGGCTCATGTTGAGCTTCTCATCCACCAGCACCCTCAAGTCCCTCTCCTCAGGGCTGCTCTCCAGCCACTCACTGCCCAGTCTGGATTTGTTCTTGGGATTGCCTTTACCCAGATGCAGGACCCTGCATTTGGTCTTGTTGAAGCTCCTGAGTTTGGCTTGTGGCCACCTCTGCAGCCTGTCCAGTTCCTTCTGGATGGATCCCTTCCCTCCAGCCTGTCTGCTGCACCACACAGCTTGGTGTCGTCAGCAAGCTTGCTGAGGGTGCACTCAATGCCTCTGTCCATGGCACCCACAAAGGTGTTGAACAAGACTGGTCCCAGGACTGATCCCTGAAGGACCCCACTTGTCACTGGTCTCCACTTGGACATGGACCCATTGACAGCCACTCTTTGGGTGCTGCCATCAAGGCAGTCCTTTATCCATCTCGTGCTCCATCCATCAAACCCAGGTGTCACCAGCTTGGAGACCAGGATGTGGTGCACGACAGTGCCAAAGGTCTTGCTCAGGTCCAGGTAAATGACATCAGTTGCTTGCCTCACCTATTCATGTTGTGACCTGTTCATACAAGGCCACCAATTTCTGTGCAAACTCTCCTAGGGGATCCTGCCTTGGCAGGGGTGTTGGACTTGATGATCTCTGGAAGTCCCTTCCAAACTCTAAAGTTCTGTGATTGTATGATTTTGTGAATGATGTGAATGTGGTACTGACTAAACAAATGCAAATTTCAGTTCAAAAGTTGGCCAAAAATTCCAAGTACTTCTTGATTTTAGATTAATCTGTGTAAATCCAGGAAGTTAAATGAGTTGATTGAAAAAAAAAAAAAAAAAAAAAAAAAAAAAAAAAAAAAGTGAATTAGTTTCTGACTCTTAGAAAAAAATGTTCCAGTTGAAGCTTTCCAAGAATTAGCACTTATTCATTGTCATCAAATCTAAGGCTATCTGCACAAAAAGTCAGGTATGTGTCAAACTGGAAAGAAAACAAGCCTCATTTGTCTTTAAAATTTATGTTATGACAAGTTCAATGGCTTTTTTACTCTGTGATACCTCAAATTATTTGACAGTCCAACATTTTAGTGTGTGTTAACTTTGGGTATACTGACATCCATGTAAATTGGGAAGTATACTGAATGAGGAAAAAAATTTGCAGAGAGAGAAGCCCAGCTGCTATTGCCTTGAGCATCTGGCACTCAGAAGTTCATACAGTGCTAAAAAAAGTCAGCAGACAATGAGAAAAAAAATGAAAAGCACAGGGATATGTTAACATTCTTGGATCTCCATTTAAGTCAATTCTCAACATACACAGAATGAGTCACCATAACTGTCCAGACTCCTGTCAGTCCCTTGGGCATGGTAGTCAGCTGCATTCAGTGTTTCATTGACTCAGATGTATCAGTTTACTGCTTTATATGCTTTCTTATTTTGCCAAGTTGTCTCCTTTCTGATATCCTTTTTCCCCAGTGGTCTATTTGGGAATCACTGCCTTTGAGTGTTCACACACTGAGATAGCACTTAGTCATCTCTGTGATGGTGTTCATATTACTATGTGAACTTAGTTTCTGGGAATACAGTCATTTGCTCTGCTCTTCAGATAACTGAGAAGTACACTAACCTATTACAGTCTGAGCTTACTCCATGGACTCTTTTTTTTTAAGTGTGCTTGATGTAGCCTCTCTTTCCTCAAGGTCACCTACCCTGATGAGACCTCACCTGGAATATGGTGCTCAGTTTCAGGCTCCCCAGTTCATGAGGAACAGGGATCTACTTCAAAGAGCCCAACAAAAGGCTAGGAAGATGCTGAAGGGGATGGAGCACTGCCCTATGAGGAGAAGCTGAGAGATTTGGAGCTGTTTGGTCTGGGGAAGAGAAGACTTAGAGGGGATTCAACCTATGTTTATAAATATCTGAGGGCTGGGGGTCAAGAGGGAGGGGACAAACTCTTCTCAGTTGTGTCTTGGGATAGGACAACAGGTAATGGATGTAAACTACAGTGCAGAAAGTTTCACCTTACCATGAGGGAGCATTCTTTACTGCAAGAGTGACAGAGCACTGGAACAGACTGCCCAGAGAGGTTGTGGAGTCCTCTTTTTCACAGGTTTTCAAGTACCTTCTGGATGCATTCCTGTGTGACCTGAGCTGGATTCTCTGATCCTGCTCTGGCAGAGGGGTTGGACTCAATGATCTCTGGAGGTCACTTCCAACTCCTAACATCCTGTGATCCTTAGAGCCTGTCACTTGCTTGCTCTTACTTAAGCAACAGTAGTGAATTCAGGTGTCAGTGGGATCCTGGATCCTGCCCTGGTTTGGGAATTCTCTGTGTGTAGTTTGGTTAAGTCTGGAAAGCCAGGGATTTATTAATTTGTATTACTTAGGATGTGGTATGCACCCTTAAAAAAAAAAAAAAAAAAAAAAAAACAAAAAAAAGAAAAAAAAGAGCTGAATCAGAGCTCTTAGAGTGGAAAACTGGAAGATGTCTATAATCTAGTTCATCACTCTGTGACTTCACAAGCCTCTGAACAGGCATGTGCCAGGCATAGCCACATGCCAGAAACCATGGCCCAAAATTTACAAGACATATGACATAGGTAAACAGCTAGAGAGAACAAGAGTTTTGTTTCCATCTTAAGTGTGTGTTATAGGAAGAGAATGGACATGGGATTGCCCTTTTGTGTCCAGTTCTGGGCTCCTCGATTCAAGAGAGGTGTAGAGGTGCTGGAACATGTCCAGAGAAGGGCGACAAAGCTGGTGAGGTGCCTGGAGCACAGCCCTGTGAGGAGAGGCTGAGGGAGCTGGGGGTGTGCAGCCTGCAGAAGAGGAGGCTCAGGGCAGACCTCATTGCTGTCTACAACTACCTGAAGGGAGATTGGTCATGCATAGGCTGGGGTTGCTGCTGGGATCATTATTTTCTCAGACATCCAGGGAGATTTAGAGGTCCAGTGGCAATGTATGAAAGTGAAATAACCATCACAGGAGAAATCATTATTTGGAAAATAAAATTTAGTTTGTGGTTGGTCATCAGAAGATAGGAAAGTCAGCCAAAACCCAGAAAGGAGTATTATCTTCAGTGTTGAGGGGAGATTACTAGTTCGAGTAGAACACTTGGCTGATCTAGGGTTGGACTCGATGAGTCCATTCCAACCCCTGACATCCTGTGATCTGAGATTACACAGTGAGGTTTAACAACCTGTTAACATCCCAGAAAGGAGAATATGTGTCCTGATTTACAGCGGTGTTGTGTGCCTCAGGGACATCAATTCAGAGCAGGAAAGTGATGCTCAATGTATTTGAAAACAAGATCAGTACTTTCAACCAGGAGTAAAAGTCCTGTAGCTAGTTTTGACAGTGACATTTATTTGGTTGATTCCCTTTCACTTCCTTCTGGGCTTGGTGTTTCCAGGTTGAAATTATAGAAGCTGGTATTTTGGCATCTCTTCAAATAAAACAAACATTTACAGATGTACATAACGAAGCATTTTGTGAAATATGAGGCCGGTATATGTAAATATGAATCTATTAAGTGTGTTGGGAGGTCAATCTGCTTAGTCAGAGGTGGGAAATGACCCAAAGAAAAGCTGGGACTTGCCCAGGATCGTGGTGAAGAGGCAGTGTCAGAATTCTCAGTACCTGAGTCATCTACTTGACTGAGTTATCCACACTTCTGTCAGTACATGGCTTCATATACAATGTATCCTGCTCTCTTCCTTTCTCTCACCCTTTATTTGCTCCTAAATTCAGTGCTTCTAACACTTATAATAGGTTCAAATCTCTATGTGTGTCTGTTAGTCAGACTGGCTGTCTCTCTCCTTATTCTTTCTTATCATTCTGTCTTCTCCAGGATTTGTGTCTACCATTTTTCACTGACCAAACCAACTAAAATCATTCCCAGACTGCAAACTTGACATTATTTTGCATTGTCAGGAAAAAGAATGACTTTGTTTACAGCCTGTGGTTGTCTTAATCAGTGAATTGGCACAAGTACAAGTACTTCAATCATTGTCACTTAATCTAGCCCCTGTCTCCATACGAAACTCCACTGCTGTCAAACTGCACATGTCTTACCTGTAGACAGCACCATTTTTGTCTGCAGCTGGAGCCAATCTCATGATGTCATGGGTCAGAAACAAGCAGATAATAGCAGAAAATTATCTTCTCAAAATAATCCCATGATGTGCAAGTCATTTTATGACTTGGGAGATGGGATACTACAGCTGTGCATGGCTGACAAAATGGCAGTATCAGCTGCAGCTGCATTTGCTACAAATGGGAGCATTCTCAACAGTCCATTTATGGCCATATACACAGCATTTTTCCACCAAACACCAAAAGAAAACTAAGTTATACCAGGCAGTTCCTTGACACCTGAAAATGTTCTTTCTCCTTTATATTCAACTTTTTTGAGTGCCACAACTCTGTTTCAGGGTAACACTGGTTAAGAGTTGCAGTGTTTAATTTATAGTTGTATAACACAACAGCACTGCTTGCCTGGAGAAATTATTATAAGCATATTTGGACAATAGTCTCCTGCTTTGTGTTTACACAATGATTACAAGGGAAAATGTAACAGAAGTATGTATTTAATATTCTCAGATTTAAAATTCATGCTACAAGGAGTGTCATCCTGCTGCAGTAGTTGTTACTCATCACTTTGGATCCACAGTCACAATATTAAAAAACACTGTCATCACGTTGGGTAATGTGTAGCATAACTACAGCACCTGGCTTTCAGTGAGGGAAGTCTCAGGTTTTCAGTTGGTTTTGACTGGCTAGCATTAAAATGAAGGCTGCTGGAATCTCTGTGTGGACATGCCCACAAAACCAATGGACATGTCTCTTAATGGGCAAAGAGCAAAGAGCTTTGCAAAAGGCAAAACCAGCAGTCAAACTTCTCGAGTTGGGCAGATAACCTTTGGAAAAATCACAAGAATGGATATTTAATATATTGAAGTTTATGCAAATGAGCCTTCAACACCACCAGCTGCTGATTCAGGATTATCCGTATGTATGAAGCAAGCACAAGAATCATCAAAGCCTCCTCATCCCTCTCTCTTAATCTGTGGTAATTTTGATTTATAATTAAAACTCCTTAACCTTCTCACAAACCCAACAATTTACTGGATGGAACAATTAATATTCTTAGAGGTCATAAAGGCCTGTCCAACTGTGTAGAAGAGAAGAAAAAAAGTGGGTTAGCTTTTAAGTGTGTTGACCAGCAGCTATGTGAGGACATTAGGTGCTGTGGAGAAGCATGATGCAAAGTCTTGCATGCCAGGCAGGGCTCTGTCAGGGCTGGCAGCAGAAACTGCTGAGCACAAGAGTATGCCCAGTGCTGCATCCTACCCTCTTCAGCCTAAGACTCTTTGCACATGGACTACAATCCTAACTTTTTCATGTGAATCACAGAATCCCAGAATCACACAGATTGTTGGAGGCTGGAAAAATCATCTTGGTCAACTTCCATGCCAGCCAGGACCACCTGCAGCAGGTCATGCAGGAACACATCTAGGCAGGTTCTTGAACGTCTCTTATGAAGCAGACTTCACAACTTCTTTGGGCAGCCTGTTACAGTGGTCTGTCACTCACACAGTGAAAAAGTTTTTTCCTTATGTTTCTGTGGAACCTTCACTCCATTCATCTTTGTGGCTCTGCACTTGACTCTTTCAAGCAGATCTCTGTGCTTCTTGAGCCAAGGGGCCTGTAACTGGCCACAATAATCCAAATGCAGCCTCATCAAGAGCAGAGGGGGCAAAGAACCTCACTCAGCCTACTCACCACAGCTCTTTTAACACACCCCAGGATGGCACTGGCCTTCTTAGCCACAAGAGCACATTTCTGGCTCATGGTCATCCTGTTGCCCACCAGGACCCCTAGGTCCTTTTCCCCAGGTTTGTCTGCTCTCCAGCAGATCATCCCTCAACCTATACTGATCCCTGGGGTTGTTCTTTCACAGATGTCAGGCTCTACACTTGGTCTTGTATAATTTCATGAAGTTTCTCCCTGCCCAACTCTCAGCCTGTCCAAGTCTACTTTCTGGTGTGGCAACCACTGCAGTCAGTTTGTGTCATCAGCAAATTTGCTGACAGAGCACTCTGTGCCCTCATCCAGGTCATTGTTGAATATACTGAATATCAGTGGTCCCAGCACAGACCCCTGAGGGACCTCACTAGCTACAGGCCTCCAGCTATACTCTGTTGAAATGACCACAAACTCTCTGACTTCCTTCCTTCAACCATTTCACAATCCACTTTGCTACCTTACCAGGGAAGGATGATGCTGATATTCTTAATCTGATTCAAAAGACTAAATAGAATGTGATATTTTGCTTAAAGGTAGTTAGATATAGGCCCTGTTTTGGATGATAGCTGAGTTCTCAACAGCACCTGGGGAGCTGAGAAGCCTAAACTGAATGCCTTCTTAGCCTGAAGAGATTTAAGCCCATTTGTCTCAATTCATAGAATCATAGAATCACAGAATCATCCAGGTTGGAAGAGACCTCCAAGATCATCCAGGCCAACCTAGCGCCCAGCCCTAGCCAGTCAACTAGACCATGGCACTAAGTGCCTCAGCCAGGATTTGCTTGAACACCTCAAGGGACGGTGCCTCCACCACCTCCCTGGGCAGCCCATTCCAATGCCAATCACTCTCTCTGTGAAGAACTTCCTCCTAACATCCAGCCTAGACCTACCCTGGCACAACTTGAGACTGTGTCCCACTGATTAGGGAAGGAGACTCCACCCTGTCAGGTCCACTTCATTCCTGTGTGGTATTTTTAAATCCCTAACTGTATGCAGCACTGAATTCACATATATTCTGGCAATGCAAGGTGTTTATAAACTATACCTTGGATCTATCAGAGGATAATAAATGTATCCAAAATAACTGACAGGATAAATAATTTCAATAAATCCAAGCCCTTCTCAACTGACTTTCTTAGACCACACCATCAAGTGGAGCTTTAGAGTTTCATGCAATGTCAAATACACAGAGATAAAACACCCTCTTTGGGTAAAATACTACAGTTTCATGTCTCCTGTCACAAGAATTCTTCTCTAATAATAAGAAACAACATATTTATTCATATGTTCCTTATCAGTAAAGTAACAGTGTTTGACAGCTCTCTCTGTTCAACCTCTGTCAGACTGCAGCTTTTTGCTTTCCAAAAAGCTTGGGTGTCTGTTTTCTGCCCGCCAAGTAGCAAGATACAACCACATAGCAAAGTGTCAAAACAGATTAGTCACCTCAACTTCAAAATTTTAGAGCTCTTTTGATCTGCAGATGGAACAACAAATTAGAGGAAGGGTGAAAATATGCGAAGCTGCACAAGATCTACAGGTAGATCTTTGTTATTTCATTCAGCTGTTAATCTCAGCAAATTCTGAAACTTCTACACTTGTAAACCACTTCAGTTGTGCTATGCATTCCATTAATTCCATTGCAGAATATGACATATTGCAGGTGAGATGTTCATATAGGTGGGGAAAATGAAAATATACAAACCATCAGACGTACTGCTCTTAATATAAGGCTTAGAATCATAGAATCATAGAATCAACCAGGTTGGAAGAGACCTCCAAGATCATCCAGTCCAACCTATCACCCAACCCTAACCAATCAACTAGACCATGGCACTAAGTGCCTCATCCAGTCTTTTCTTGAAGACCCCCAGGGACGGTGCCTCCACCACCTCCCTGGGCATCCCATTCCAATGGGAAATCTTAATTGGTAAGGGAGAGAGCAAAATAGAATCATAGAACCAGTCAGGGTTGGAAGGCACCACAAGGATCAACTAGTTCCAACCCCCCTGACATGCCCAGGGACACCCTACCCTAGATCAGGCTGGCCACAGTCTCATCCACTCTGGCCTTAAACACCTCCAGGGATGGGGCCTCAAGCACCTCCCTGGGCATCCCATTTCAGCCTCTCACCACTCTCATGCTCAACAACTTCCTCCTTACATCCAGGCTGAATCTCCCCACCTCTAGCTTTGTTCCATTCCCCTTAGTCCTCTCACTCCTTGAGAGCCTAAAAAGTCAATCCCTGGTTTTCTGCTTTCTTGTAAGCCCCCTTCATATCCTGGAAGGGCACAAGAAGGTCACCTGGGAGCCTCCTCTTCTCCAGACTGAACAGCCCCAACTCTTTCAGTCTGTCCTCATAGCAGAGCTTCTCCAGCCCTCTGATCATTCTTGTGGCCCTTCTCTGGACACACTCCAGCACATCCACATCTCTCTTACAATGGGGGCTCCAGAACTGGATGCAGTACTCTAGGTGAAATTATCAATGACTGCAAGTTACTTGCATGGACAAATAAAAGCCATCTGTTTTCTTCATGACAAAAGACAAGAGAGATGCACAGGGATACATTCCAGACAAGTGTGTACATGGTGACAGGGCTGATCAGGGAAGGAGTTGCAGAGATTCTCCACTCTGTGATGACAGATTATAATGGGTAGTTGTACTAGGGGGGATTTAGCCCTGTTAGCCTCCTTCATCTTCCACATAAATCTTTTACTACAACAGATTTACTTAGCATGTATCTCAGTGATTTACTAAAGGTAATGAGCGATGAAATGGTTTGGCCTGCAGCCAATCTACATTGCTGATAGTTTTAATGTGTTCAGAGCCTGGCTGCTTTTGGAAGAGCACTTTGTACAGCAGTTAGCAGAGTGAAGGCTGAGCTTCCCCAGCCTGCCCAGATTCTTAGGCTCATATGAAGTTCCCTCAGCAGAGCCTTCATGCTTTGCTTTACAGCTTGCAAAATTTGCATACATGTGAATCTGAATAGTTAATTATAGTGATGATGGTAGAGCTGCTTCATCCCTTTTTACATTTTCAGCATTATATCAAAATGGCTTTCTAAGTCAGATTTTCAGATGCCCTTCACCTTATGTATTTATTTCCATCATAGTAAAATAAATCCTTTTTGGCCAGAAAATAGCAGCCTCATGACTCTCTTATTGCTCTCTGGTGAAGCAGCCTGTGTAACTGTGTCACGGAGTTTTCTCACACAGAAAGCCTGATTCCTACTTACAAGAGCCTGAGAGTGAAATAAATTACTCACAGGGGAATATGTAACTTTAGCCTTCAAGAGAAATCCCAAATTTTAGACATGAATGGAATTAATTCAAAGCAAGGGTAAGAAGGTATTGAGTAGGAAGAGCCAGCATGGGCTTCCCAAAAACAAATCATGTCTGATTAGCCTGACAGACTTTAGTCAGAAGATTCTGTGGCCAAGAGGCAGGGGCAGGCAGGGAAAAGCACAGAGGGTGTCAGTTACCTGGCATTTAGGAAGGTTTTAACATCTTTTTCAGTAATATCCTTACAGTCAGACTGATTAGGTAGAGAGCAGATGAGCAGATTATGAGGTGGAAAGTAAACTGTCTGAACCAGAAGACTCAAGAGTGTGAAGTTCGGTCCACCACGTGTGACTGGTCTTGCTTAGGGACTAACAGGAGTGCAATATTTGTTAAGATCTCCGTAAACCTTTTGGAACTAGGAACAGAAGGCATCCTAAACAAGTAAGTCATAGTATCACAGAATGCTTTAAGTTGGAAGAGACCTCAAGGATCATCCAGTTCCAACACCCTACCATAGGCATGGACATGTCGCTCTAGAACAGATCACTCCAGGCCTCATCCAACCTGGACTTGAACACCTTCAGGGAGGGAACATGCACAGCCTCCCTGGGCAACCTGTGCCAGTGTCTCTCCACCCTCACTGCAAAGAACTTCTTCCTAATAGCCAGTTTAAATCTCCCATTTACCAGTTTAAACCCATTACTCTTATCTTGTCATTACAAGACCTTGTCAATAGTCTGTCCCCAGCCCTTCTGTAGGTTCCCTTCAGATACTGGAAGGCTAATAATATAAAGTCTCAAAGCCTTCTCTTCTGCAGGCTGCAGAGCCCCAACTCTTGTAGCCTGCCCTCATAACAGAGCTGCTGCAGCCCTCTGAGCATCTTGGTGGCCTCCTCTGGACTGGCTCAAACAGTTCCATGTCCTTCTTGTGTTGGAGGCTCCAGAACTACACACACTACTCCAGGTGGGTTCTGATAAGTCCTACCTATCCTTAACACAAACCATGCTAGACAGTAGTGCATTCTAGGGGCCATTTGTATGGAAAGCAGCTTTGCAGGAAAGAATCCCGGGATGTTCCATGGACAATGAGTTAAGGATAAAACAGCAGTCTGTCACTGGATCATAGAATCATCCTTGACGGGCATAGGAATCAGAGGATCCTTGAAAGGCACTACATACTGAGTGGCATTAACAAGGATCCAGCTGGCAGATCAAGGGAAGTGATTATTTCCCCTCAGGTAACATTCTTTTGTCCACACCTGGCATACCTTTCAATTTTCCCAGCAGATACTGACAGATAAGAACAAAACACTGAAAGTACAACAAAGGGCCACTGAAATGATTAAGAGCTGAAATTGTTTTAAGGAAAGACTGAGGAGACTAGCTTTTCACAACGTATCTCTCTGGAGAAGGCTAAAGAAGAATTGAATTCTTTTATTCGACTTTGCAAAGGAGAAAGGCAAGCTGTAAAGGAGGAGTCAGACATATCTCAAAACTGCCTAACAATGGATCTAGAACTGCACCTTTCATCAGAAGACATCAAAGAAAATGTCAAGTAAATACAAAAAGAAAAAAAAATCACAATAAGAGTGGCTAAGCAGGTAAAGAGCAGCTTTCCCAGAGAAGCTGTGGTTTCTCATTCCTTGATATTCAGAATTCCATTGGAGATGACCCTAGGTAGCGTAATCTCACTAATCTATCTAAGCATACTACACCAGAAAACCTCTAGAGGTCCTTTTCAACCTAAATTATTTTATGACTCTCTGACTGCCAGTCAAAAGAAGCTCAGGGATTTTGTCTCACTGGAAAGGACAACTGATGTGAAAACCCGATTTTTGATATAATAGGGTTTCAAAAAAGAAGGTCTTAGTTTAGTTAAAATCTGTTTACTTTATTGTGTGGCAGCTAAGAAAAATCAATTGCTAAAACTTACACTCAGAACAATGTACTGCATTTTATTCTCAGGCAGGAGTCACCCTGGCTGAACATATGATGAAAACTACTGAGGTGAAGGTGGTCCTCAACAGATTTTCTAGCAAGCGTCCCAGTCTCTGCATAGTCACAGAGCAGATGACCTTCCAGCTTAGACACTGCTGGTCTTTATTTCCAAAGGTCAGTTACCATTTAGCATATTCTGCTGCTTTCCAGTGCAACATTCAGAGAAATTTTTATATGCATTTGGTCACAATACAATACGCTCCCCATATTTTGCTAGTATAGACACTTGGACTACATAAGTGGTAAAAAAACTTAAATGCAAAACATCAGTGGAACTGAACACCAGGAGGAGGAATAGTCTACTGCATGTCATCACAGAATGTCTAGGGGCTGGAAGGGACCTCAAAAGCTCATCCAGTCCAACCCCCTTGCCAGAGCAGGATGTTCAATATCAGATCACGCAGGAACACGTCCAGGCAGGTTTTGATTATCTCCAGAGAGGGTGACTACACAACCCCCCGGGCAGTCTGTTCCAATGTTTCATCACCCTCACAGGGAAAATATTCCTCCTCTTGCTTAAATGAAACTTTCTATGCCTCAGCTTCCACGCAGTACCCCTTGTCTTGTTGTCAGGCATCACCTAGCAGAGCCTGATTCCATCCTCCTGGCACTCATCTTTACATATTTATAACTATTGATGAGGTCACCACTCAGTCTCCTCTTCTCCAAGCAGCACAGCCCCAGCTCTCTTGGGCTCTCCTCATAACAGAGATGTTCCACTCCATCACCTTTGTGGCTCTGCAATGGACTCTCTCAAGCAGTTTTATGTCCCTCTAGAACTGGGGCCCCCAGAACTGGACACAGTACTCCAGATGTGGCCTCATCAGGGCAGAGTAGAGGAGCAGGAGAACCTCTCTCAACCAATCTAGAGGGGTTGTTTCTTGTTTGATAATATGCTCAATATAGGAAACAGAATAGAATAAATAAAGGGGTGGAATGTGGTAGTTCAAGGGATCCTGGATCTCCCTTAAAAAACCATAGGGACAGAGGCCCACCCCAGGTTGACGGATCTGCTCATTCCAGGATATTGTAATGTGGTTATTCCATTCCATCTTCCAGTATCATAGCTTAAAAGGCTGTGCCTGACTTATAACCCTTCCCTTCTCTTCCCTACCTTTCCTCTCTTCACTTATTCTCTCCAGGAACAGTATACGTTCTTAACTCATGGTTTTTAGGGGAGATGGCTCCTATATGGCAGGGAACTGAAACGTGTCATGTAGCCTGTTGAGACTTTGTAGGCCCTAGATGGGGAGGGCAGTTTCAGCCTAACCTCAGGCCAACCGAGGATGGAAGGGGTGGAGGATTCTAGAAGGCCAGTTTGGGCATAATGAGTTATGTACTTATTCTACCTGATCGCTTTTTGTACACAGGCTCTTGTAAATTGAATTTCTCCTTAAACTTCCAATCAGTGTGCAGTATCCTCATTCTTGCTCTTGAAATTGTTGTAAGAGTCATTTCTATCCTCCAATCCCGGGTAGCTCATGGTCTCAAGCTGGGACAACATTGAATATTACTGACAAGTCAGACCTAGCGTTGAGAGCATTACAACTGCCACAACAGAAGTTTGTTCAGTCTTTCTCCTACCTTGGTGTGTTTACAGATTGTCTTAGCAATACATAAAGCCTAGAAATTGTCTGGGTCTCTTCAGGTCTCCAGAAATGTGCCCTTATCAAAGATTTTTCCACTTCTTCTAGAGAAAGAGTAAAGGACACTTCGTAGTGAGGCTGTGCAAATGTAAAAACAAAATTCAAAACATGTGAAAAAATGTAATTTGGTGCACAGTTGTGCAAAAGCAAGAGGGTCTGTCTTGCTTAGCAGACCATTCAGTCAAAAAGAGAAGACTTGAATTTCAAACAGTGAGAATCTCAGATGTCTTTATCAGGTGCCCAGTTTTCTTGGTGTCCAAATACCTCCTTGGATACATCCATTCATGGCTTCAAAGAAGAGAAAAGTCTTGCTTTGGGCTGCCCATTAACTCAGGCATTAATTAAGTTTCAATTACTTAGTGCTGTGTGCATGACTTCAGTGTTAGGACAGAAGTGAGCTGCAATTCTAGGCATCTGGAGAATATTAAGTTCAAAATTAAGGTAACTACATGGTTAAAAGCATTTGACTTTAGATGGCAATTAAATGAGGAGTTTCTAGACCATGATGCCATATGCAGGCATCTAATTCTACTGTAGTCCTGTTTTGGGAATCTGTGTTGTCTTTGGCACCATGTATTTTAAATGTCCAGTTGAATTTGGTCATGGAAAATGAATGGGAAATGTGCTTTAGAAGCCCTATTTAAATTTCTTGGCAAAAGATTTAACATTCACATAGGCACTACTTTAAATATTAATTTTTTTTTTGAGATTTAAAGAGGAGTATACATACCAAGGGATCTGGGGACAAGTATAGCTGTATGCATAGGCAGAAAACCAGAAACCTTGCTCAATCAAATGCCTTGAAAAGAGGAACACGCTGGTTTCACTTCCAGATGAGAAGCTGAATCCATAACCTTATTAGGATCTAACCACATTTCAAGTTCCACTCACAGTGGTCATGGATTAAGCTTATTACCTAGAAGATTATATTAACTACCAGCTCAAATAGACATTAACATCATTATAAGTATCTCTTTGTTCACTGATCATTAAAAATCATGCAAATTAAGCTATTAAAATAATTGATAGAGTTAATATCTTCTCAACACCTAATGCTCTGTGACATTCCTGAACTTTAAGTGGATGCAACAAAGTCTTTTTATAATGTCTTTTTATCTCTCTCTTTTCAGATATACATATTTCCAATACGATTTATATTCACATATCTATACATAAATACATATATAGATATATTACAAGTCCATGGGACCAGATGGGATCCACTCTATGGTGCTGAGGTGGCAGATGAGCTCATCATTTTTGAACAGTCCTGCCTTACTGGGGACTGAAGACTGGAAGATGCCAATGTGGTGCCCATCCACAAGAAGAGTGGGAGGGAGGAATCAGGAAATGATAGACCTGTCAGCCTGACCTCAGTGCCAGGCAAGGTGATGGAACAGGTCATCTTGAGTGCCATCACAAAGCACCTACAGGATGGCCAAGGGATCAGGCCCAGCCAGCATGGGTTTAGGAAGGGCAGATCCTGTCTCACCAACCTGATCTTCTTCTGTGCTCAGATTACCTGCCTGGTGAATGTGGGGCAGGCTGTGGATGTAGTCTACCTGGACTCCACAACAGCCTCTGACACCATCTGCCACAACAAGCTCCTGGCAAAGCTGGCAGCTAATGGTTTGGACAGATTCACTCTGTGCTGGGTCAATAACTGGCTGGAAGGCTGGGCCCAGAGAGTGATGGTGAATGGTGCCACATCCAGTTGGCAGCTGTCACTAGTGGTGTTCCCCAAGGATCAGTGCTGGGCCCAGTCCTGTTCAATATCTTTACTGAGGATCTGGAACAGAGGATTGAGTCCAGTATCAGTAAGTCTGCAGATGGCACTAATCTAGGAGCTGGCGTTGATCTGTTGGAAGGTAGGAGAGCCCTGCAGAGTGTGGTGGAGAGGCAGCAGCCCCAAAACTGAGGCTTACCCATGCCTCTACATGCCCGGACATGTTTTTCTGCCAGGACCCACAAGGCAGAAAACAAGTTGTGTAACACACACATCCAGTCCGTGTGCCCCTGTGGTCCACCCAGGTAATCTCCTATTGGGAGGTCCAGGCATGTCTCTACTGCCTATTGGGGCAAGGTTTGGCTTATTGCCAATCTGATTGGTCATTTTAGATGTCCAACGAGCCACGAATCTCAGCCCAGAGCACATAAAGAGAGAGGGGTGCATAGCAGCACCACATGGTCAGACAATCCAGAGGTTCAACCCATTCAGAAGCTTAGAGCATTTAGACTCAGCTCTGATCCACAGCAGCATCCTGCTGCACTGACCTGCTTGTATGGCCTAGACACAGGATCAGGCCTTACTCACTTGCAAGCATTACAGAGGCTCAGACCTCATGCATTGATCTCAAGGCACAGCCAAGCTACCTGCAAATCCTTTGAGAAGCAGAGCACATTCATGCCTGCACACCATACATAAGCCTAGAGCTATCTTGATTCATCTACGGAGCTCGTCTCCCTGCAGCACGGCATAAACCCTGCTTGCCTGGCACAAATGCAACTTGCCAGCTATTCTGTAACTCTGGAAAGACCCAGAGCCCAGCAGACCCTCAGACTGTCTGCAAACCTGCAAACACAGCCTGCTAGCTGTGAGACCGTGTTAGAAGCTACACGGACAAATCCTTCTCCTGCACCTGGAATTCCTGCCAGCTGACCATCCCTGTACAGGGCATCCAGAAGAAGCAACAGCTCCAAGGCAGAGACTACTTCACCCCAGGAGAGAAGGTTAGAGAAATACTGTTACCCCAGAGACTGGGAAACCTTGTCATTCCCTACAAGCTGGGACAGACTCCAGCTCACCAAGACCCAAATACTGAGCACATGCTGAGACAGATTCCCGGGAGGATGATTAATGATTAATACTCAAGAGCAACATATAAATAAGCTTTAAACCTTTGTAATATAAGTTATCTCTATCTGAGGAGCACACACAGTTTCAGCCCTTGCTGGGCAAACACTAGAGTTGTTAAGAGGCATTAAGCCTAAGAAAATATTTCTCTCTGTCAATAATTGTTAATAATTTGATATTTTCACTCAATAATCAATCCCTGTAAATATATATATCCAAATCTATTTTCATAACTTTGCATAAGAACCTGGATTTCATAGTGGTTGGGGGTGGTATAAAATTGTAAATATTAATTTTTAATAAATAATTTTATAAAAAATCGAAACTGCCTCAAATTAATTTCTCAACTCCCCCTAATGGAGGAGAAACAGAGAAATCCCCTCCACGACACAGAGGGACCCTGGACAGGATGGATGGGTGGGCAGAGGCCAATGGGTTGAGACTGAACAAGGCCAAGTGCAGGGTTCTGCACTTTGGCCACAACAACCCCAAGCAGTGCTACAGGCTGGGGACAGAGTGGCTGGAGAGCAGCCAGGAGGAAAGGGACCTGGGGGTACTGGTAGATAGTAGGCTGAAGATGAGGCAGCAGTGTGCCCAGGTGGCCAAGAGAGCCAATGGCATCCTGGCCTGCATCAGGAACAGTGTGGCCAGTAGGACAAGGGAGGTTATTCTCCCCTTGTACTCAGCACTGGTCAGGCCACACCTTCAGTGCTGTGTCCAGTTCTGGGCTCCTCAGCACAAGAGAGATGTTGATATACTGGAACGCATCCAGAGAAGAGCAGCAAAGCTGGTGAGAGGCCTGGAACCCTATGAGGAGAGGTTGAGGGAGCTGGGGTTGTTTAGCCTGGAGGGAGGCTCAGGGGTGACCTCATTGCTGTCTCAAATTACCTGAAGGGAGGTTGTAGCCAGGTGGGGTTGGTCTCTTCTCCCAGACAACCAGCAACAGAACAAGGGGACACAGTCTCAAGTTATGTTGGGGCGGTCTAAGGTGGATGTTAGAAGGAAGTTGTTCCTAGAGTGATTGGCATTGGAATGGGCTGCTCAGGGAGGTGTTGGAGTCACCGTCCCTGGAGACGTTCAAGCAAAGCCTGGATGGAGCACTTAGAGCCGTGTTCTATTTGACTGGCTAGGGCTGGGTGCTAGGTTGGACTGGATTATCTTGGAGGTCTCTTCCAACCTGTTTGATTTTATGACCTATGTGTGCCTTATATATTGTGACTCTGATAAAGTGGTAGATCTCGTACAGTTTATGCAGACGATGATCTATCCTGTTATTTAGTCACAGTAAGCACAACTTAAGCCATAAAAAATTTTGGATGGTTACTAGCAAAACAATGATCTTGTTTCTTAACGTCTGCACTGTATTTGGTAGGTCCTGAACAAAACTTACTCCCTTGTTCTAGTGTTATTATTGAAGAGTCACATAGACTCAAAAGGAAGTCTGTTCCTACCAGCCATATCTTAATGGCCATGAACCCAAGGCAAATTTTGCTCTCTGTGTATTCAGGAGAAGATCACAGAATCACAGGATACTAGAGGCTGGAAGAGACCTCCATAAATCCTTGAGTCCAACTCCCCTGCCAGAGCAGAATCATAAAATTTAGCTCAGGTCACACAGGAACACATCCAGACAGGCCTTGAAATTCTTCTCCAGAGAAGGAGACTCCACAGCCTCTCTGGGCAGCCTGTTCCAGTGCTTCATGACCCTAACAGACATGCTGTTGGTGTTGCTGACAACACCTCCCAGCAAACCATGCACTCTGCCAGAGGCTGCTGTGATAACCTTAGGATAGCTCATGTCCTGGGTAAGTCAGCTTTCTTTGCTTCAGCAAACAAGGATGTGGAATCTGGGATCATCTTTTGTCACTGTTGAACATTCTGATTCCCTCAGCAGCATCTATGCCAGATCTGATGTTTGTCTTATGGTGTAATCCTCTCCTGAACATCACAGTTAAATTGCTCACTAGTCCCTTGTGGCTTAGAATCCACAACCACCCTGAGACTGGATGAACAACTGGACAGCCACCTCCCAGAGAGGTGCTGATCTGTGCTACCTCCTGCTTGCAATTTTCATCCACTGCTACTAGCACAGTACCCACTCCCCAAATGT
Organism: Pogoniulus pusillus; assembly: GCF_015220805.1. Taxonomy (NCBI): domain Eukaryota; kingdom Metazoa; phylum Chordata; class Aves; order Piciformes; family Lybiidae; genus Pogoniulus; species Pogoniulus pusillus. The sequence continues at coordinate 7,096,107 of NC_087309.1, read as the reverse complement.
ACTAAATAGTCACAAGATAAAGACAAGAGGTAGAGACTGCAACTATACAGTAAGTCCTTTGATTAGAGTTTTTTTCTTTCTTGCCCTGATTTAGAGCCAACAGAGATGAAGTTAAGCAGATCATCTGGATAAGAAAATTAATACAAACTCTTATTGAGCTGACACTGTGGCATGCTGGGTGTTCTTTTAAACAGGTTAAAATGCTGAGCATTAAGCAACGACTTAATCCCATGCTAGTTAGAAGACAACATTTTAAAAGCCCAGAAGTGAAAACTAAAAGAGCATATCTAAATTCAGAAGGAATAATTCCAATCCAAGATTTCTTTGTGCTAAAGTGTATTCCTCTAGCATGAGACACGTAGAGATGTCTCTTTCCAGAAAAAACTATGGCCTCTATGGTCCTCCTCCAGACCTCCTTTAACACCAGTCAGTCTCCCTTCCCCTGCACTGGCAGGGGGGTTGGGACTAGATGATCCTTGTGGTCCCTTCCAACCCTGGGGAAAAAAAAAATATAGCTTGCACTTGGAGTTTATGACAAAGCTGACATTGCTTGTAGGCAGCAGCTGCAAACATTGCAATAATATTTCCATACCTGAGATTCTGAGTTCAGTGGTGGTGGGTATTGCCCTTCATACTCTGTCAGTATCTTAAATATTTTTTTTTGAAGCCCAAGCATTTTTTCTTATATGGGATCTGGCTCTTAGTAACCTGCTTCATAGGGTTAACACTTCAGGGGGAGCAACCCTGAACCTGACCCTAGGGGTCTTGACCCCTCCCCAGGGGTGGGTCTGAACACCACTAGGTGATGCTTAGCGCACTCCCCCCTTCCTATTCCATAAAAACAGGGGAACTTCCTGCTCCTCTCTCTCTCTGCCTCACTCTCTGCATCACTCTGCTCCCTGTATACCATCTGTTCCTGGTTTCTCTACCACGTGGCCATCACCCATGAGGGGGTCAAAGCCACCATCAAAAACTCGGGTTGTATTTATACATTTTGTATTTTGCTGTTCACCCTTCCTTATACCTTTTGTAGACTTCCCTACCTCAGATACCTCTTTTAAGTTATTGTTAAACTTTTCTTTTTAACTTCCAAATCGAGTGAGATTGATTTATTTGGGTGTGCTTACCTTTCCTCTCTACTTCTAACTCCTTTCTTTTGGGAAAGGAGGGAGGAGAGGGAAGGGAACTTTATAAATTGTTATTGGTTCTATCAAATTTGTCTGAGTCTCTGGGAACTTAAATTAGAACCGAGACACCTGCTGTCTCTGAGCATGGAGTGTGTGCGAGTCTATTTTGACGGCTTTTTTTTTTTGAACTTCACTATAAAACACGGGTGAGAAATGTCTTATGATACTTTTATGTATTCAAAGATCCCGAAAGGTGACATACAACACTGGCAGCAATGTCAGCCATAGAAAAAATAAGCTAACTGATACTGGAAATCACAGTAATACAAAGGAATTAGTTTAAGTCTAGCCTGGTGATGAAAATCTCGAGGCCCCAACCTTCATGAGGTAGAATCATAGAATCATAGAATCAACCAGGTTGGAAGAGACCTCCAAGATCATCCAGTCCAACCTAGCACCCTGCCCTATCCAATCAACTAGACCATGGCACTAAGTGCCTCATCCAGGCTTTGCTTGAACACCCCCAGGGATGGTGCCTCCACCACCTCCCTGGGCAGCCCATTCCAATGGGAAATCACTCTCTCTGTGAAGAACTTCTTCCTAATATCCAGCCTAGACCTACCCTGGCACAACTTGAGACTGTGTCCCCTTGTTCTATTGCTGGTTGCCTGGGAGAAGAGACCAACCCCCACCTGGCTACAACCTCCCTTCAGGTAGTTGTAGACAGTAATAAGATCACTCCTGAACCTCCTCTTCTCCAGGCTAAACACCCCCAGCTCCCTCAACCTCTCCTCACAGGATTTGTGCTCCAGGCCTCTCACCAGCTTTGTTGCCCTTCTCTGGACATGTTCCAGCACCTCAACATCTCTCTTGAATTGAGGGGCCCAGAACTGGACACAGAACTCAAGGTGTGGCCTGACCAGTGCTGAGTACAGGGGAAGAATAACCTCCCTTGTCCTACTGGCCACACTGTTCCTGATGCAGGCCAGGATGCCATTGGCTCTCTTGGCCACCTGGGCACACTGCTGCCTCACCTTCAGCCTACTATCCACCAGTACCCCCAGGTCCCTTTCCTCCTGGCTGCTCTCCAGCCACTCTGTCCCCAGCCTGTAGCACTGCTTGGGGTTGTTGTGGCCAAAGTGCAGGTACCAGCATCTTTCCACAAGCATAACTTAATCAGATGGCTATTTATCATGTTGCATTGTTCAGTGATATTCCTTTACCAGAAAGTGATCTGTAGCTCACAGCAACAGCTCCAAACTCTTTCAAACCTATACAAACTGGGCAGATAGCATCCAGAACTATTTGTTTGCCTTGCAACAGTTATTTCACAGACTCTGTGCAGACTGAAATTACCTCAGCTCTACACAGACTGAAACGATACCTTCCTATTCTATTTGTAGGATGGACAAAACCAAACACTTCATGTTGTTTTTACAAAGTACACAACCTGTGCTGGCGTTGCACCCTAGAGTAACAATCTTGGACACCAATATGGTTAGATAATCGTTCTCTGTTTATTTCTGTGTTACAGTGAGTTATTTGCCTTCTTGGAAGAGGTGTGCATAGCTAACTCGGTTTAAGATTGGTACATGTGGAAAGTGCAGGTTGGCTTAAGGTTATGTGTGAGGTATAGATAAGTGAATTTACATAAACAACCTGTAGGGTCAGCCCACTGTGGCTGGCTGACTCTGCCCCCTGCAGCTGCATATGGGGTATGTTATTCACTGTCTGGTTTCCTGCCTCCGAGATGGATTCAAGGACACTCTGCAGCACAGGGTTGCTCATTACTTATCAGTTCATGTCCTGTTAGCAAGAAATCCCTCCACACCATCTGCAAGATATATGTTGAAAGAGAACTGCTAAGAACCCACCCTACACTCGCCATTCTCAAGCTAAGCCTGGAAAGGACTGTGAGGTCCACTAAGTGCATTAAAATGTCTCGTATGTGGTGAAGGTTCATTTCAAAGTACTATTTGTTTTAAAAATGTGAAGTCTAATTATTACTGCTAATTACACAAATGCATACAAAGAAGACTACACATTTCAAAGGGAAAAGTTAATGCTTAAAGTAGCCCACAAGAGCATGCGGTTAGAAAGAACAGATGAGGTTTAATTGCCTTAATGTCTCTGAAATGAAGGACGAAAAGGAAATAATTCTGAAGTTCTTGTAAAATGCTCTGTAAAGTTGCTGCTGATGCTGTAAGCTGTCGAATCTTAGAATCAACCAGGTTGGAAGAGACCTCCAAGATCATCCAGTTGAACGCATTACCCAGCCCTATCCAGTCAACTAGACCATGGCACTAAATGCCTCAGTCAGGCTTTGCTTGAACACCTCCAGGGATGGTCACTCCACTACTTCCCTGGGCAGCCCATTCCAATGCCAATCACTCTCTCGGTGAAGAACTTCCTCCTAACATCCAGCTTATACCTCCCCTAGCAGAGCTTAGAATCATAGGATCAGTCAGGATTGGAAGGGACCACGAGGATCATCATCCAATGCCAATCCCCCTGCCATGGGCAGGGACACCATAGCCTAGATCAGGCTGGCCACAGCCTCATCCAGCCTGGCCTTAAACACCTCCTGGCATGGGGACTCAACCACCTCCCTGAGCAACCCCTTCCAGGATCTCACTCTCTCATGCTGAACACCTTCCTCCTCATGTCTAGCCTGAACCTACCCATCTCCAGCTTCGCTCCATTTCCCCTAGTCATGTCACTCCCTGAGAGCCTAAAAAGTCCTTCCATTTTTTTTGGTAGCCCACTTCAGGTCCTTGAAGGCCACAAGAAGGTCACCTGGAAGCCTTCTCTTCTCCAGCCTCTCCAGCCTAAACTCTTTCAGTCTCTCCTCATAGCAGAGGTGCTCCAGCCCTCTGATCACCCTTGTGGCCCTTCTCTGGACACACTCTAGCATGTCCACATCCTTCTTGTACTGCGGGCTTCAGAATCAGTTAGAATTATGATCACACTGGAGCTTGTACTCCTCTTTGTGTCTCTTCCTTTCATAGAATCATAGAATCATAGAATCAACCAGGTTGGAAGAGACCTCCAAGATCATCCAGTCCAACCTATCACCCAGCCCTATCCAATCAACTAGACCATGGCACTAAGTATTGACTGAGGCTAAAAGAAAAATGAGATTCAATGAAAGACTGATTTATATACAAGGTATTAATATTATCAATGTCAGTGTGTGTGGGATTCATTAAAAAGGGTTTGAGAAGCTATTATCCCTCACACTGGGGCACATAAACCCAACTCTGATTAGAAAGGCAAGGAAGACATTTCTGAGGTCTGTAGAAGCCATGAGCTTCCCAAGCATTTGGTAGCAGGCACACACACAGACAAAACAATAAATTACTCAGATCTCTGTGAAAATTGAATATTGATGTCTTGTGCTCCTGGTTTGAAAAACAAAGAGCATAAAGTAATGACTGCATGGGCCAAGACTTTCTCATGTTTCAGTCAGAGGGCAACAACAACTGCCAAAGTAAAGCTTCAACAAAGGAACTATGCAGCCTTTCTGACTTTGTTTTGTTGTGGGTTTTGGGGTTTTATTGGTTTGTTGTTCGGGTTTTTTTCCCCTAAATGTTATGAATCACAGAGGGAGATAATCTCATTGATCAGGTTTATGAACCTAAGTCCCAAATTAGAATCACAGAATTAACCAGGTTGGAAAAGACCTCTAGGATCATCAAGTCCAACTTATTGTCTAATCTTTCTAATTAACTAAACCATGGCAGTAAATGTCTCATCCAGCTTCCTACTGTGACCCTGTGATCCTGCGCTGGAGCGGGTCCAGAGAAGGGTAGCAAAGCTGGTAAAAGATCTGAAGAAATAGTCTTCTCTTTCTTCTCCCTCTCAAGAGGATGGAGGCACCGTCCCTGGGGGTCTTCAAGAAAAGACTAGATGAGGCACTTAGTGCCATGGTCTAGTTGATTGGTTAGGGCTGGGTGATAGGTTGGACTGGATGATCTTGGAGGTCTCTTCCAACCTGGTTGATTCTGTGATTCTATGATTCTATGATTCTAATCTACAGCTACTTGAAAGCAGGTTGTGGCAAGATTAGTCTTGGTCTCTGCTCCCTACTAACAAGTGACTGGTTGAGAGGAAATGACCTCAAGTTGCACCATGAGAGGATTAAATAGGACATCAAAAGAAACAACTTCCCTGAAAGGATTATCAAACACTAGAACAGGCTCCTTAGGGCAGTGGGTTGACTGTCATCCCTGGAGGTGTTCAAAACCTGCAGAGATGTGATATTCAGGGACATAATTTATCAGCTGACTTGGCAGAGTTAGGTTGTCGTTGGAGGAAATGATCTTTAACTTGTTTTACAACTGAAACTATTCTATGATTCTATGACATTTTGGAAAAATAATTGAATGGAAATGACATTTGTTCTACCCATGTGTGTCAAAACTTTCTGTTTTAAAGTAGAAAAGAAATTTAATTTTGTAGAATCATAGAGTCAAATAGGTTGGAAGAGACCTCCAAGGTCATCCAGTCCAACCTACCACCCAGCCCCGCCCAGTCGACTAGACCATGGCACTAAATGCCTCATCCAGGCTTTTCTATAATGTTTAGGTCTCTAATTTAAAGCCTTAACACAAGATATTGTAGCACTTAACAATTGCCATTTTATCAAACAATCATGGAATCAGGGAATAATGGGGGCTCTAAGAGTCCTCTGAGGGTCATCAAGTCCAGCCCCACTGATAAAGCAGGTTCAGCTAGATCAGGTTGCACAGAAATGTGTCCAGACAGGTTTCAAAAGTTGCCAGACAAACAGACTCCATAACATCTCTGAGCAGCCTATTCCAGTGCTCCATCACATTCCAAGTAAATAAGTTTTTCTTTATCTTTAGGTGAAACTTCTTGTTCTCTAATTTCTGCCCACTGTCCTTTGTCCTGTCACTAGATACCACTCTCTTCACACTTACCTTGACCACTAAGGGTAAAGAGGCCCAGGTCTCTTAGCCTCCCCTCATAAGAGAGATGCTCTAGTCCCTTGATTGTCTTTATAACCCTCCATTGCATTCTCTCCAGTAGTTTTTTGTCCTTCTTGAGCTGGGAAGCCTAGAACTGGACATAGTACTCCAGGTGTGGCCTTACCAGTGGAGAGGAGGAGGAGAACCTCCCTCAAATTGCTTGTCACATTCTTCTTAATGCACTCCAGGATGCCATTGGCCTTCTTGACCACAAGGGTATGTTGCTTCGTCATGGTCATCTTGTCCACCAATCCCAGGTTCTTCTCTGCAGAGATGCTCTCCAGCAGATCAATCCCTAACCTGTACTATCATATGCAGTTGTTCTCTCCCAGTTGCCAAATGCTAGGCTTGTCCTAGTTTAGCTTCATTACGCCCCACTCTGCCCAACTACAGACTGTCCAGGTCTCACTGGGTGCTGGAACAGCCTTTGGTGTGTCAGGCACTACTCCCAGTTTTGTGTCCTCAGCACACATCCTGACAGTACACTTCACCCCTTCTTCCAGGTCATTGGTAAAGCTGAACAAGACTGGAGCCAGGACTGAGCCCTGATAAGTACCACTAGCCACAGGACTTCAATTAGACCATTGACCACAACCCTCTGAGCTCTGTCATTTAACCAGTTTTCAATCCACTTCAATGTTCACCCATCTAACTCATACTTTCTAAACTTATCTATGAGGATGTTATGCAAGACACTGTCAAAGGCCTTGCTAAAGTTGAGGTGGACAACACCCACTGATCTCCCCTCATCTACTCAACTAGTTGATTTATTATTAAAGATCATCAGATTGGTCAATTATGACTTGCCCTTCATAAATCCGTGTTGACTACTCTTGGTAATCTTCTTTTCCTCTACGTGCTTAAAGATGACCTCAAAAATGAGCTGTTTCATCACCTTTCCAGGGGTGGACATGAGGCTGATTTGCCTGTAGTTTTCCAGGTCTTATTTCTTGCCCTTTTTGAAATGCAGTGACATGAGCTTTCTTCCAGTCCTCAGACACCTTGTCTTTTCTCCTTTCAAAAATAAAGGAGAGTGGCTTAGCAGGTTCCTTCATCCTTCATGAGTGCATCTTATAAGGGCCCATGGATTTGTGGGTGTCCAGCCTATCTAGATGTTCTCTAACCCAGTCTTTCTAGGTAGAATCCCACTTCCTCCAGGCGTTCTCTTTTACCTCCTGAAGGTTGGTCTTAACCATCAAGACTGAAGCAAGGAAGGCATTCCTAGAATCATAGAATCAACAAGGTGGGAAGGACCTCCAAGATCATCCAGTCCAACTTGTTGTGGAGGAGCTGAAGCCCAAAACAGAGGCCTCCATGTGCCTCTACATGCCTGGACATGTTTTTCTGCCAGGATCCATGGTAGTAAACAGGTTGTGTAACATACACTCACAATCCGTGTATCCCTGGGGTCCGTCCAGGTGATCCCCTATTTGGGAGGGTCCAGTCAAACTCCTCCTACCTATTAAGGTAAGGTTTGGCTTACTGCCAACCTGATTGGTCACTTTGGATGGCCAAAGGACCATGAATCTCAGCCCACAGTCTATAAAGAGGGGTGTAAAGGAGCAGCACATGTTCAGAGTGTTCAGACTTAGCTGCTCAGACTCAGCTCTGGTCAGATCTGTTCAGATCCAGCTCTCTGACCTTGCCTGCAGTGCAGCACAGCTCAGCTCTCTGATCCACATAGCAGCATCCTGCTGCCTGACTTGTTTGCAAGGCTCAGACCTCTTGCATTGATCACAATTCACAGTTAACCTGTCTGTGTACCTTTAGAAGCAGAGCACATTCAAGCCTGCACCTGATACATATATGGGGAGCCGATAGTCCCCTAAGCCTAGAGCCAGCAGTGCATACCAGCCAGCTACCTTGCATTTATCTACAGAGCACAGGCTCCCAGCTTTAGCCTGGTAAGAAGGGCCAAGACGTCAGACCTTCTAGATTGTCTGCAAACCCATAAACACAGCCTGCTAGCTGTGAAAGGACCATGCCAGAAGCTGCACGGACAACATTCTCCTCTTGTTCCTGGAATCTTGCGAGCTGATCATCCCTGGACATGCAGCATCCAGAAAACCAGCAGAGTCGAGGCAGAGACCTTTCCACGCCAGGAGGACAAAAGGTTAGAGAAAACCTGTTTACCCCAGAGACTGGGAAGGCTTATCATTTCTCCTCACAAGCCGGGAAGATTCCAGCCTCACAAAGTCCAGACACTGGGCACAGGCTGTGACACAACCCTGGGAGGGTGATCAATAATTAATAGCAACACATTTAAGTAAGCTTCAATTCTTTTGTAATATAAGTTGTCTCTGCCTTAGAGCAGACACAGTTTCAGCCCCTGCTAGGCAAACAGCATAGCTCTTAACCAGGCATTAAGCCTGAGGGAAATCTCTCTCTGTCTATAGTTGATATTTAACAATTATTAACCAGATCCCTGTGCATATCATATCCAAATAATTTTCATAAATTTTCACTAGAACTAATCAGTGGTTGAGGGTGGCAGGAGTTTGTAAATATTAATTTTAATAAATAATTTTAATAAATAATTTTAATAAAAAATTAATACCACCTCAGATTAATTTGTCACCTCCCCCTAATAAGGGAGGCATAGAGAAACCCCCTCCGTAACAAACCTAGCACCCAGCCCTATCCAGTCAACTAGACCATGGCACTAAGGGCCTCATTGAGTCTTCTCTTGAACACCTCCAGGGGCGGTGACTCCACCACCTCCCTGGGCAGCCCATTCCAATGGCAAATCACTCTCTCTGTGAAGAATTTCCATCTAACATCCAGCCTATTCAAGTAACTCCACCTATGCCCTTTGTCACCAGGACACCCATCTCATTCAGCACCAGGCTCACATTTTGCTTAGTATTCCTTTTCCTACTGATGTACTTGAAGAAGCCTTCCTTGTTTTCTTTAACATCTCTAATTAGATGTGATTCCAAGAGAGCCTCATCTTTTCCTTATTGAATTCCTACATACTGTGGCAATATTCCTGTATTCCTCCCAAGTGGCCAGTCCCTTTTTCTATGTACAGTGAACTTTCTTATCCCACTTCAGCTTTCCCAGTAGCCTCTTGCTCATCCAAGCAGGTCTCTGGCCTTCTTTTCTTGATTTCTTGCTCATAGGAATGCATCTGTCTTGAGCTTGGTCTCTGAATATTAACCACCTCTCTTGGGCCACTCTACTTTCTAGAACTATTCCTCTAAGTAGGCATCATCCTTGAATAAGAATAATCACTGAGATTTTACTGGTTATTTTGTCTTAAATCTTGCTTAGAAAATTGATGATCATAGAATGGTTTAGGTTGGAAGGGACCTGAAGGATCATCCAGTTCCAACATACACACACACCCCCCATAGGCAGGGACACCTCTCACTAGAGCAGGTCACTCAAGGCCTCGTCCAGCCTGGCCTTGAACACCTCCAGGGAGGGAGCAGCCACAACCTCCCTGGGCAACCTGTGCCAGTGTCTCACCATCCTCACTGCAAACAGCTTCTTCCTAACATCTAGTTTCACTCTCCCTCTGCCAGTTTAAACCCATTACCCCTCATCCTGTCATTACAAGACCTTGTCAATAGCCCCTCCCCAGCCCTCCCGTAGGTCCTCTTCAAATACTGGAAGACCACTCCAAGATCTCCTTGAAGCCTTCTCTTCTCCAAGATGCGGAGCCCCAACTGATGTAGCCTGTCCTCATAGCTGAGCTGCTGCAGCCCTCTGAGCATCTTTGTGGCCCTCCTCTGGACTCGCCCTAACAGTTCCAAGTCCTTCTTGTGTTGGGGGCTCCAGAGCTGTATTTTTATTGAATTATAATATTTGGCCAAAGCAAAAATGTAGATTTTGCAGAGATGTCACTAGGTCACTGCAATCTTCAACAGCAGCCAAGACTCATTTCCATTGAAAAAGAAATGAGGAAAACCAGACAATTTCAATTAAAAAAAAAAAAAAAAAGAGTGCTTTGACAGAATTCCTTTCCAAAATGTTTGCATGGTTCTGTTTCTTTTTTTTTTTTTTTGGGTGTTGTTTTTTTTTTCATCCCAGCTCATAATAAAAACAATTTTTGAAACTTCAACATTTTGTTATGTGCTGGAACTGCTTCTCACTGCCCAACTCTGCTTTTTTTATTGAATCCTTGTGTTCCAACTAATATGCTTTTGGTACTTTTTGTTCCCAAGTCAGAGATCCTGACTGAAAATCTGGATACACATTTAAATATATATTTATTTGGAAACAGGCACATTTCTATTTAAATCTATATTTATTTCTTAGAATCATAGAATCAACCAGGTTGGAAGAGACCTCTAACATCATCCAGTCCAGCCTAGCACCCATCGCTAGCCAGTCAACTAGACCATGCCACTAAGTGCCTCACCTAGGCTTTTACTGAACACTTCCAGGGACAGTGACTCCACCACCTCCCTGGGCAGCCCATTCCAATGCCAATCACTCTCTCTGACAACAACTTCCTCCTAACATCCAGCCTAGACCTCACCCTGAACCACGTGAGACTGTCTCCTTGTTCTGTTGCTGGGTGCCTGGGAGAAGTTACCAACCCCAACCTGGCTACAGCCTCCTTTCAGGTAGTTATAAACAGCAATGAGGTCTGCCCTGAGCCTCCTCTTCTGCAGGCTAAACACCCCCAGCTCCCTCAGCCTCTCCTCACTGGGCTGTGCTCCAGGCCCCTCACCAGCTTTGTTGCCCTTCTCTGGACATGTTCCAGTATCTCAACATCTCTCTTGAACTGGAGTGCTGCTTGGGGTTGTTGTGGCCAAAGTGAGGAACCCTGCACTTAGCCTTGTTCAATCTCATCCCATTGGCCTCTGCCCACCCATCCAGCCTGTCTAGATCCCTCTGCAGGGCTCTCCTACCTTCCAACAGATCCACACCTGCTCCTAGGTTAGTGTCATCTGCAAACTTTCTGATGCTGGACTCAATCCCCTCGTCCAGATCATCAATAAAGATATTGAACAGGACTGGGCCCAGCACTGATCCTTGGGGCACACCACTAGTGACAGCTGCCAACTGGATGTGGCACCATTCACCATCACTCTCTGGGCCCAGCCCTCCAGTCAGTTATTGACCCATATCAGAATGAATCTGTCTGATTTATAGGTGTTTTCCTCAGAGTTCATAGGTGGGAGCAATCCCTCTGTGGGTTAGGTTACCAAAGAAAAGTTTTGGAGTTTTCAATTTAAAAAAAAAATATCCTGCAATTCAGAGCAAAATACCTGACAAAGTTAATATTCCAGTGATGACAGTACTGTGTTTAATGACTATTAGCTTCATGTACTATTCCTCTTTTTTTTCTTTTTTTTTTTTTTTTTTTGTGAATGTATAATGGTTTTAGTATGGTGGAAATGCCTTTATAAACCTCAATTAAAACATGTAAATAGATGATATAAGTATGCATGCATAGAATCACCACATATTGGAGCTTTTTAGACTTTTTAATTCCTCCAGAACCTCATAAAAATCACTTTTGAAGTCTAAATTTAAACAACTTTTTCTGACACGTATAAAAGCTGCACATACAAATTGCCAAACTGCATCTCACCACTTGGGGTTTTGATTTACAGAGCTCTAGCTGGGGACAGTTTAATAAACAAGGGTTGGGAAATCCTAATTACGTCTGTGTGCCATTTATGAAGTCAGTAGTTCTACTTGTATAATGTTTGGCCTAATCATGTGAATTTCATTCTGCCCAGAGTATTACACTCATTTATATAACCACCCCCTTTATTTCTGGTTTCTGCATTTGTTGTAGGAATAGTGAAGCTCTTGAGACTGTTTAGCTTGGAATCTTTCTTGTGACTGCCAATGAATGGATTCTGTTATGTAGAATTTTCTGTTGCATATTTGCTGACAATTATAGCTCACTTCCACATTTGTATTACAGAGAGAATCATGGAATCAACCAGGTTGGAAGAGACCTCCAAGATCATCCAGTCCAACCTAGCACCCAGTCCTGTCCAATCAAACAGACCATGGCACTAAGTGCCTCATCCAGGCATTGCTTGAACACCTCCAGGGATGCTGACTCAACCACCTCCCTGGGCAGCCCATTCCAATGTCAATCACTCTCTCTGACAACAACTTCCTCCTAACATCCAGCCTAGACCTCCCCTGCCACAACTTGAGACTGTGTCCCCTTGTTCTGTTGCTGGTTGCCTGGGAGAAGAGACCAACCCCACCTGGCTACAATGCCCCTTCAGGTAGTTGTAGACGGCAATGAGGTCACCCCTGAGCCTCGTCTTTTCCAGACTAAACACCCCCAGCTCCCTCAGCCTCTCCTCATAGGGTTTATGTTCCAGGCCCCTCAACAGCTTCTTTGCCCTTCTCTGGACATGTTCCAGTATCTCAACATCTCTCTTGAATTGAGGAGCCCAGGACTGGACACAGCACTCAAGGTATGGCCTGACCAGTGATGAGTACAGGGGAGAATAACCTCCCTTGTCCTGCTGGCCACACTGTTCCTGATGCAGGCCAGGATGCCATTGGCTCTCTTGGCCACCTGGGCACACTGCTGCCTCATCTTCAGCTACTATCTACCAGCACCCCAAGGGCCCTTCCTGGCTGCTCTCCAGCCACTCTGTCCCCAGCCTGTAGTACTGCTTGGGGTTCCTGTGGCCAAAGTGGAGAACCCTGCACTTGGCCTTGTTCAATCTCATCCCATTGGCCTCTGCCCACCCATCCAGCCTGTCCAGGTCCCTCTGCAGGGCTCTCCTACCTTCCAACAGATCAACACCTGGTCCTAGCTTGGTGTCATCTGCAAACTTACTGATGCTGGACTCAATCCCCTCGTCCAGGTCATCAATAAAGATATTGAACAGGACTGGGCCCAGCACAAAAAAAAAAGAAAAAAAGGAAAAAAAAAAAAAAAGAGGCACTGCAATACCAGGACAATGTGCAGAGCGGACAGGGCAAGCTCCGGATCCGACTCCCATGCCCAAAAATCTGTTTAATATGAAGTCCTCTCATCAAGGACATATCAGATATTAAACTCACTGAAGGTGAGTGACACATTTAGCTACCTGTAGCATCATTTTTACCATCCTTATTGAAATAACCTTAATGCCACTAGGAAGAATTTATATTTCTTTTCTGGTATGATGAGTTAAGGAACTCCCACACACACAATTGAAATTCACCAGACCAGCTCAGATGGTTTGGAAGTAACATGAAGTTATATTTACAGCTATGTTTACATGAAGTTATGTTTTACAACAAATCCATATTTGCAGCAAAGCTAAATTTACAGGCATATATGCATGATATATTTACAGGTATTTCCAATTATATACAAATTAGAAATAATACAGAATTCCAAATTCCTTCCTGGGCAAAGAAACTGCCCAGAAGGGGCTCAAAGCCAACCTCTGTCTCTCCCAGACAGACAAACAATCAGCAAAGCTTACTTGTTAGAGAAACATAGAACAGTTTAGGTTGGAAAGGACCTCAAAGATCATCTAGTTCCAAACCCCAATCATAAGCAGGGACACTTCCCACTAGAACAGGTTGCTAAAGGCTTCATCTAACCTAGCCAGGGAGGGTGTAGTTGTTAGTGGGAGATATTAGAGTGGAGCAAAGGAGATGTGAAAGGAATAACAGCTCTGAAGCAGAAGAACTAATTGTTTATCTTTTTATCCCTTTCAACAAACCAATGAATGATATAGACCTTGTTATTAATTTCTTTTTACAACCAATGATTTAATTCCTCTCATTAGAATATTCCAATTAGCCTCAAATCAACACATCTGGTTTGTTTTGTTTTGTTTAATTTTTAATTCTTAAATTCTTTTTAAGGAATTGTGATAAGCATGACTTTTGTGAAATCAAGGATGGCAAACAATCAGAACTTCAGACCAACAGAGTTTACGTAGAAGTAAAATGTAAGCATTAGGCAAAAAAATAAACTAAAAAAGTAATCACTCTAGCATGATTCATGACAGTGTCAGTATATCAAAGCAATGTAAATAACATTTAATTGAGAAGGCCAAGAAAGCCAATGGCATCCTGGCCTGGATCAGGAACAGTGTGGCCACTCCTTGAGTACTGTGTCCAGTTCTGGGCTCTTCAATTCAAGAGAGATGTTGAGACACTGGAACATACCAGAGGAGGGTAACAAACCTGGTGAGAGGCCTGGAGCACAGCCCTGTGGGAAGAGGCTGAGGGAGCTGGGGGTGTGCAGCCTGCACAAGAGGAGGCTCAGGGGGAACCTCATTCCTGTCTACAGCTACCTGAAGAGAGGGTGTAGCCAGGTAGGGTTGGTCTCTTCTGCCAGGCAACCAGCAACAGAACAAGGGGACGCAGTCTCAGGTTGTGTTGGGGGAGATTACAGGCTGGATGTTGTTAGGAAGTTGTTGGCAGAGAGAGTGATTGGCATTGGAATGGGCTGCCCAGGGAGGTGGTGGAGTCTCCATCCCTGGAGGTGTTCAAGAAGAGACTGGATGAGGCACTTAGTGCCATGGTCTAGTTGATTGGCTAGGGCTGGGTGCTAGGTTGGACTGGATGATGTTGGAGGTCTCTTCCATCCTGGTTGATTCTATGATTCTATGATTTTAAAATACAGTAGCGTATATACTACATAAAGTCTTAAGTGCTCCAAAGAATTGCTATTGCATCATTCTAGTACACTGGGAATGTGTATAGCTTTCATTAACTGTTCAAAGAGTCCAATTTACTGAAAGTTACATTTGCAATTTATATTCCATTTGTCTCCCTGTCTGTAGTGTGTTGTATGTTTACATGTGAATACATAAGCATGTGCTCTAAGGAATCGTGACCTAAACGCCTGTGCTTTTCAGGTTGCAGGACTTTTGTCAGCAGAACAATGTAGCCCCGCTGAAATGCCAAATATTTTTCATGTCCAGTTGGACAATTTGTTCCCATAATTTCCAGACAATGATAGTACACCTTATAAAATCATGCTTCCTTAATGTTTATCATTCAGGAAACAGAAGGACTGGACTTAGTTGAATAAATAGAGGTTTGTTGTTTCCCTAATTATTAAACTAATACTGTCCTCCGTCCATCATTACAAATTCATTTCTTAAATCATAAGTAAATACTAGTAAGTATAATGGCTTGCACTTTGTAAAGGAAGTAACTAGACAGTTTCCTACATTTGATGCCATTGTAGCCTGTGAAATCATAAGATGTGATGTTTCCAGGCACTGGCTTCAAAGCATTCTTCATATCTATACATCTAAACAAAGGCCAAAGTGCTGCAGAATTGTGTGTGTTAAGAATCATGTTCCTCTGTGTGCTAGTTTGAGTCTAGATGGGATGTTTTAGTGAGAGGAATTAGAATAGAGGCTGTGAAAAGGAAACAGTGGTGGTGTCTGTTTCGCTCATAGGCTTGCTGAGATGTATAAAAACAAGAACATAAATAAAGATAACAGAGTTGTTCTCTGGCTTTGGCTGACTCCCTTCTCTCTCTAACCTGCTGTCTGTGTACCTAATCCTTCTGCTTCCTAACTCCCCTGGCCAATTCTCCAAACTCACCTTGAATGTAAGGCAAAGTCTGGGGTAAGGTAGAGGGGTGGAAAGGAGGTGGAAAGCTGGTTAGGAGCCCCTCCTGGGGACTCTGGTTTCTGAGAAGGCTGTTGTGTTCCTGTATTAATTTTCAACTTGTATATTTCTGCATGTAGCTGTATATATTGTCTATATCTGCTTGCATATTATGCTCAGCTGTAAATATAGAGCTTCATTCTGACTTCCAGGCTTTGCTGAGTCTAGTCTGGGCAATCTCATTAGAATGGGGGTGGTGGAGTGAGTAACACACAAACCATCACACTGAAAAAAGAGTGCAAAGGAGAATGGAAAAGTCATACAATCCTTCTATAGCTGAAGAAACACCAAAACCCAGCATATTTGACCCCAGACTTTACCAACAGTCAAAACTAATTGGTAAGGGAAAAGGGTTTTTTTTGCATTTCTAATTGGCTGATTACCATCAGTGAGTGCGATTATATATTTTCTTCTCCTTTATGTTAGCTGTTATATGAATGTATACATACCAGAAAAGTCATTAAACATAAGCTCTAGTCAGGTATCCAACAGCAGCTACTGCAGAGTGCTTCTGTTCTAATGACAGAGGGAAAATGCAATTGTGTGAGTAATCTGGAGTGCTATTTCTTGGTAGTTTTAGTAGATGAAGAGTTGAAGGAAATGAGTGGTATTGGTAAGCACTTTTATTCCTTTTATGTGGTTTGTAGGAGAACAAGAAATGCTGAGCCAATACTGGGAATTAGGTTCTGAACTCTTCTTGAAGTCACATTAAAGACATTACAGACTTTGAAAGGATGGAGATTTTTAAACCTTATTAAATTGTCTTTTTCAGACTAGAGAATACTAAAGGGTGTCCTGAGGGATATTCTTTGTTGTTGGCATAAAGTGTTTTCAACCTTCAGGTAGTACATTCAAATTCTGCAAAAGGTACTGTAAGTGCTGGCAGTGATAATTCAAGTTTCTTGCTTCAATTCAGAAAGTGATCCACACATTAAAGTGCTGGTTTATGATATTTGTATGTTCACTTGTGTTCCTCTGGGTACAACAAATGTTTTCTTTCTGTAAATTGACAGTGAGGCAATGAGACAACATAAAAATACATCAATACAGTAAAATGTGAAATAAACAATATTCTCAGATGAGGAAAAGAAATTGTATCTTATAGCTAAAGGCTATGGGTTTTAGTCATAGATAAAATGGCTACAAATACCAAATAGAATCACAGAATTGTTGAGGCTGGAATAGACCTCCAAGATCAAGTCCAGCCTATAACCTAACACCACCACATCAGCTAAACCATGCCACCAACTGCCACATCCAATCTTTTCTTAAAGATCTCCAGGGATGTTGACTCCACCACCTCCCTGGGCAGCCCATTCCAGTGCCTAATCATCCATTCTGTGAGGAAGTGTTTCTAATATCTGACCTAAAGCTCCCCTGGCACAGCTTCAGACCATGCCCTCTTGTACTGTCACAAGTTGCCTGGGAGAAGAGCCTGACACCCAGCTGACTACAGCTTCCCTTCAGGTAGCTGTAGAGAGTGATTTGGTCCCCTCTAAGTCTCCTCTTCAGGTTAAACAACCCCTCAGCTCCCTCAGACTCTTGTCATTAGCCTTTCTCTCCAGCCCCCTCTCCAGTCTCATCGCTCTCCTCTGGACGTACACCAGCACCTCAGTATCCCTCTTGCAATGAGGGGCCCAAAGCTGCACACAATGCTCAAGGTGAGGCCTCACCAGTGCAGGGCAGAATGACATCTCTGGTCCTGCTGGCCACACTATTCCTGATACAGGCCAAGATGCCATTGGCTTTCTGTGCCACTGTTGTGGAGGAAGGAATTAATGTGTGGCCGAGTCGGAAACTTATACAAAAATAGTTATCTTTATTTTCCCAAAAACCCACCCCCAAAACTACACATACAAAGATTAATTTAGTTTAATTAGCAGATTCAGTCGCATGAGAATTATCTACAGGGATACCGTCAATAATCTGACTATTTTGGAAGTCAGAAGTTGGAAAAGGCTTTAGCTGTTAATTAATAGCAGTTTTCTTATGAATAAAGTTAAGCTGAGCCAAATTAACTCACAGTCAGGCTGACTTGCTGGCGGTCTGTCTCTCTTTCTCGCTCCCTTTTCAGCAGCTGTAGGTGGATCGTTAAGAAACGTTAGGATCACAAAGGTGTCAATGGGGAAGCAATCCTTTTGAAGATCTCTCTGCAGCCAAGGTGAGGGAAGAGTGTGTGAGCTCAGGCAGACACATACGTCCAGGCACAGGCAAACTCCAAAGCGGGAACCCCAAAGGCAGGAAGACCCCCAATAGTTATAACCTTCGCTAGACAAAGGGCAGAGTTACCACACCTTAGGCGTGAAAGCGCACGGCCAATCCCAGCCTGGCTCCAGCGCGGGAACTCACAGGGCAGTCCTCGTGTGGGCAGGACCCCCCCCCTTTGCTCACCCCCTTCACGGCTGCAGGGCAGGCGAGAGGGGAGGGAAACCAGACGGCTTTCCCTCTTCCCCCCGATGTCCAGGCAGGAGAGGAATTTAGGGGTACAGGACTCCAGGACAGCCACCTATGCACACTGCTGGCTCATGCCCAGCCAGCTGTCAACCAGCACTCCCAGGTCCCTCAGACAGGCTGCCCTCCAGCCACTCATCCTCCAGTCTGTAGTGATGCAAGTATCTTGATATAAATACTACATCTAGGTAGAAATGTCACATCTAGGTGTAGATGTTTCTAGAACTGAAGCACCTGAGTGAAATCCCACACATCCCACTCACCTCCACACAGGCAATGTGGGAGAACTGGAGAGTGAAAAGTCTCAGCCTGTGTCCCACTTTCTATGCCCAGAGAAGAGAGAGAACAGCAAAAGCTGGAGAGGCACATCAGCCTCCCTGAATTAAAGCTATTCCTTGGGATGTGCCTGGAAAGGAATGCCTGCCCCATTTGCTTGGGCCAAGCACATCACAAGGCTGTGCTTGAAGTCTGACCCTTGACATACTCCTGAGCTGAGTACAAAGCACTGTCCCTCCCAGTGAGAAAAGTTGGTTTGGGAGAATTAAAGGCTCTTATGATATGTCCTTCTAATCTGTCTTCAGAGATTGGATAATCAAGGAAAGGGTTATTTAAGTCTATGTTTTACAAGTGAAACTCTAGGCAGAGATTTCTTAAGCTACTGTCAAACCTGCGCTAGTAAATCTTTCCAGAGTAAAGCAAAAGCTTAGTTTATGTACACCTGCAGCAAAGCCAATTTGCACACATCTGTGCCCAACGTAATAAATTTGGGCTGGGTAAGAGATTAGTAAGTGTTCAAAGAACAGGAACAGAGTCCCAAGGTCATATCTATACTATTTCAAATCAAAGGTGGCTTATATGGCAATGGGTTAGGTTTCTCTACACTTCTAGCACAGCAGCAAGAGAGTGAGAGCAGACAGATTCCATTTGCAAACATCTCTTGGACTGGAGTGGAAAAAGCCCTCTGTAGTCCACTGAACAGACACAGATACTTCCAATCCACTATTCCCTTCATGTATTTCAGATTGCCTGGTTTAGGATGATATTAATTGTTCCCAGGTCTGATTTCCTTCTGAGAACAACCTAAAGACACAGCTTTAGAGGTTTCCATCATATTTTTGTTGGAAATGTACAACGTATTAAAAAATTAACCCTGTGCTCTACATCCTTCCAGAATCTGCTGAGTTCTAGCACAGGCTTTAGAGGAAGGCAACAGGTTTGGGTTTCAAAGAGACATTCTAAGAAGATGAAAAGCAAACTTTCAAGGGTTGCTCTGACCATGGAAGAGAAGAGGTTTGTTTTATTTTCGTTTTCATGTAGCATCAAAGGTAGAGTCTTTTTAATCTCAGCAGAATCCAAATGCTCTTCATGAGAAAAAAATGAAGCAATCTGCCATAAAGCTATGCCAGAAAGTGGAAGCAAGCAGATGCAGGTTACTGGAAGATGCTAGTGTAGGACCTGGTGAACAAACACACCGCTGAGGTTGTCATATTGCCTCACATTGAAACTTATGCAAGTATTTCATTACTCTGCATTTTTGTCTGGTTGCAGGCTCCTGTTTCATGGCCTCTTTGTATGCGAGCACACAGCACTGTGGTCTATCAGCAGGGCCTCTCAGCTCTGACTCTGCAAATGCAATTGCATGGTGGCCAGCCTCTGGCAAGAAGAACCACACTTGCATAGAATTGCTGGACCTACAGCTGTGGTCTCCACTGGCTGAAAGGAGTCATGACACCACACAGCTTTCCTGCAGGCCTTTTGTGGCTTGTTTTGAGGCATCTGCTGTGATTTTCAGAGTTGCAATGTGGTATAAAACCAAGGCAGTTTCATACAGTTTCAGGTTTCATTGCTAACCTTCCAAGCAACTCCCTGAGTAAGATGCAGGCAAGAATTTCATGACCTTAATTTCCCATACGATTGACTCATTCTACCTCTTGCTGTAAACTCTTGATTTCTTAATGTATTTTCCTTTCATCTACTGCTTACAGCTGTCATATTTGTTAGAAAATATTACTGCCATTAACACTAGAAGTACTGAGGTAGCTGCACTCCCATTCCCAAGGCAACTGGGAAATTTTTGGAAGTGGTCAGTGTACCACACATAGGCATCATAGAATCATAGACTCATAGAATCATAGAATCAACCAGGTTGGAAGAGACCTCCAAGATCATCCAGTCCAACCTATCACCCAGCCCTATCCAGTCAACCAGACCATGGCACTGAGTGCCTCATTCAGGCTTTGCTTGAACACCCCCAGGACGGTGCCTCCACCACCTCCCTGGGCAGCCCATTCCAATGGGAAATCACTCTCTCTGTGAAGAACTTCTTCCTAATATCCAGCCTAGACCTACCCTGGCACAACTTGAGACTGTGTCCCCTTGTTCTGTTGCTGGTTGCCTGGGAGAAGAGGCCACCCCCCACCTGGCTACAATGCCCCTTCAGGTAGTTGTAGACAGTAATAAGATCACCCCTGAGCCTCCTCTTCTCCAGGCTAAACACCCCCAGCTCCCTCAACCTCTCCTCATAGGATTTGTGCTCCAGGCCCCTCACCAGCATTGTCGCCCTTCTCTGGACATGTTCCAGCACCTCAACATCTCTCTTGAATTGAGGGGCCCAGAACTGGACACAGTACTCAAGGTGTGGCCTGACCAGTGCTGAGTACAGGGCAAGAATAACCTCCCTTGTCCTACTGGCCACACTATTCCTGATGCAGGCCAGGATGCCATTGGCTCTCTTGGCCACCTGGGCACACTGCTGCCTCATCTTCAGCTTATTATCTATCAGGACCCCCAGGTCTCTTTCCTCCTGGCTGCTCTCCAGCCACTCAGTCCCCAGCCTATAGCGCTGCTTGGGGTTGTTGTGGCCGAAGTGCAGAACCTTGCACTTAGCCTTGTTAAATCTCATCCCATTGGCCTCTGCCCACCCATCCAGCCTGTCCAGGTCCCTCTGCAGGGCTCTCCTACCTTCCAACAGATCAACACCTGCTCCTAGCTTGGTGTCATCTGCAAACTTACTGATGCTGGACTCAATCCCCTCATCCAAATCATCAGTAAAGACATTGAACAGGACTGGGCCCAGCACCTATCCTTGGGGAACACCACTAGTGACAGCTGCCAACTGGATGTGGCACCGTTCACCACCACTCTCTGAGCTCTGCCATCCAGCCAGTTCTTGATCCAGCACATGTTCTTATCTACATAAACAAGCAAACTCTAATCACTCTTTTTATTTACAAATTCCACTATAAAAAATGGCTGAGCTCTGTTTTATACGTGGGCTGTTACATGGATGTATACTTCCAGCGCTGCCACAGCAACACCACAGTTACTTTGGTCTCTTGTGTCCTGCCTCTCACACTTTCCTTATGAGGCATGTAAAGCCACAGTCCCAGCTACTGCACAATGCCAGCTTCCTTCCAGTGCCTGCCATCAAACAGCACTAGTTAGCAGATAAGGATGTGATGCTTCTCTGTGTCCTATCTTCATCCCAGGTCTACTTATATCACATTAATTTCCCTCCACACAAACAGCATCCCTACTTTTCCTACCAAAATTCATTAACTCTGCTTGCAGCTTCCATCATTATTTAGGCTTAGTGTAATGACAGCATTTAAGAGCCGTAGCCACCAACTGGGACTCCCACATGCCAGGCACTGCATTAAGAAAAACAAAAAGATAACCAGCTGCCCCAGAATGTTTACAGTGACATCAGTCTGGTTCCCAGACTGATTGCTTCTCTCAGAAAGAAAATAAAATTACAGTGGCCAGCTGTCATTTTGGTTAACAAATCATGAAACTGAAAATTGTAAAAATTGTGTCCAGTAATGTTGTAGGATTTAATTAGCCTCTTTGAGAAGGGCAGAACCATTAGAACTGCTAAAGTGCCAGTTAAGAGATTCTCAGGCTGGGGGGACACGAAACCAGTCATGTGGATCAGTAGCATTAATCAAAGAGGAAGAAACATATTGAAATTCTGCTTTCTACTCTCCCATACGTGACTGATGTCTACTTCTCTTAAAGAAAACTTATAACTCTGGACTTCCTGGTAATGACAGAAGCCATCTTCCAGAAAAGGAAGTAAGAAATCATTTGGTGGACAAGAGCAATGGTCATAGAATCATAGAATGCACATTGTTTAACTAGACCTCTTGAGGTCATCAAGTTAAACTCCCCTACAGTATGTAGGCACTTCCCCAGACGTAGAGTCTAGTGCAGAGCCACAAAGATGCTGAAGGGAGTGGAACATCTCTGTCACAAGGAAAGCCTGAGAGGGCTAGGGCTCTTTAGCTTGGAGAAGAGGAGACTGAGAGGCGACCTCATCAATGTTTGTAAATACATAAAGGTGAGTGTCAGGAGGATGGAGCCAGGCTCTGATCAGTGATGCCCAAGGACAGGACAAGGGGCAATGGGTGGAAGCTGGGACACATGTGGTTTCATTTAAGCATGAGGAGGAATTTTTTTCCCTGTGAGGGTGACAGAGTGCTGGAACAGACTGCCCAGCATGAGTGTGGAGTCTCCCTCTCTGGAGATATTCAAAACCTGTCTGGACGCATTCCTGTGTGATCTGGTATAGGTGATCCTGCTCTGGCAGCGGGGTTGGACTGGATGAGTTTTGGAGATCCCTGCCAGCCCCTGACATTCTGTGATTCTGTGATTCTGTATCAAGTTGCTCCGAGTCCCATCAAGCCTGACGTTGAATGTCTCCAGGGATGGGGCCTCCACCACCTCCTTGGCCAACCTGTTCTGGTTTTCCATCTTCATAGTAAAGACCTTCTTCCTAATGTCCAAATGATTTTATCATACAAAAGTAAATATGACTTGGAAAAGGGAACACATGCTTTTGTACAAATTATCCACAGACATTACAGCAATGATTTTTCTGCTTTGAAAAGAGTGAAGATGCCAAAGCCAATCATAGAATCAACCAGGTTGGAAGAGACCTCCAAGATCATCCAGTCCAACCTAGCACTCAGCCCTAGACAGTCAACTAGACCATGGCACTAAGTGCCTCATCCAGGCTTTGCTTCAACACTTCCAGGGACAGTGACTCCACCACCTCCCTGGGCAGCCCATTCCAATGCCAATCACTCTCTCTGCCAACAACTTCCTCCTAACACCCAGCCTGTACTTCCCTCAGCACAACTTGAGACTGTGTCCCCTTGTTCTGTTGCTGGTTGTCTGGGAGAAGAAACCAACCCCCACCCGACTACAACCTCCCTTCAGGTAGTT